>NW_026652283.1:114958572-115003260 GCF_009828535.3 Hylobates moloch
GTCATCTTTTTTTCTAATGTTTTTCATTTGCTTTTGTGGTATATGAGTGAGACTAGCATTCCACCTCTATACTTTGAATTTTTTAATGTTGAGTAGTGTAGTGTATTAGTCTGTTCTTACATTGCTATAAGTCCTACCAGACACTGGGTAATTTATAAAGAAAAAATGTTTAATTGACTCACTCTTGCATGTGGCTGGGGAGGCCTCAGGAAACTTACAATCATGGCAGAAGGGGAAGGGGAAGCAAAGCACGTCTTACATGGCAGCAGGAGAGAAAGAGAGAAGGTGGAAACACCACACACTTTTCAAAGAACCAGATCTCCTGGGAACTCTATCAGGA
The DNA here is from genome assembly GCF_009828535.3 of Hylobates moloch. Taxonomy (NCBI): domain Eukaryota; kingdom Metazoa; phylum Chordata; class Mammalia; order Primates; family Hylobatidae; genus Hylobates; species Hylobates moloch. The sequence goes on from NW_026652283.1 coordinate 114,958,913, forward strand.
AAATAGCATGGGGGAAGTCTACCCACATGACTTAATCACCTGCCACCAGGCCCCTCCTCCAAAACCTGGGAATTACAATTCATGATGAGATTTGGGTGCACACACAGCCAAACGGTATCAAGTAGCTAATGAAATTCACAGACATACAAAATAAAAAATGTTCCTTTCCATTTTCATATGCGCCTTACATAAACTTATGGGCCTGGATTAACCCCTTCCCTATTCCTCTTTTTGCTCTATCTATAGTATGAGGTACAACAGGTTAAGTATTAAAAAATATTTAGACACACCCACTAGAGTGATAGACATTTTTATGTCTTTTTGGTATTTAAAGTTAATGTACCTGATTTTTCCTAAACACATGTGTTAGGATCACATATCTCCAAATGACTAGCTAACATTTATAGTGTGCCATGAAAAAAGGAGGAAAAAATATACAACTTACATCTTGAAAAAGCATAGATGCTGGTTCAATGGTGAGATTTAATCCTGAAGAATATTTCTTATAGGTAGAGTACATAATAGTTTTGGAATAGCTAACCTCTGTGCAAAACAGTGGTTTACCAATTATCTACATTTTTTCTTCTTAAACATTATGAATTGTTTTAAGAAAATACTTTTCACAAAAATGCCTCTGTTTATCATACTTATCAACAAAAGGCAGAGACTGCTTTTTGTGTATCCAACCTCCATTTCTTCTTCTTCTTGAGTAAAAGAAGCCTATACTTACCTATAAGACTACATTTGCTAGCTTAGGTTTGGGTGTGGTCATGTGAATTACTGCAGACCAGTGAGAAGTAGGCAAAGGGGCATGAGGTTTTAGAGAAGGTTGCTTCAAAGGAGTAGATTCAGCTGGAAGGTTCTACACTTTTTAATTTTTTATTTTTAATATTTTGCCCTTGCTGCTCCCTCCTTCCTCTGCCTAGTAGGTGAAGTCCTGTGGACTTGCAATTCACTTCTTAGTTTAGAAGGTGGACTTGAATACAGAGGTCAAATGCTAAGGACAGTTTAATGAAAGGATGGAAGAATCTTGAGTCTCTCATGACTTTGCAGAGTCACCATGCCAGGGTTAGACTGGTTAATACTGGATCTTTCTTTCACCAGAGGTCACTGGGGCTCTGTTACAAGTAGCTAATGTACTGTCTATCAGATACTGAAAGAAAATCAGAGTTCTCATGGAAATCAACTTCTGTCTTGCCTTTTTCTTAAAGTGAATCTTTATTTAAAGGGTTGATTTTTACAAAATGTGTCCAACTTTTTGCTGAGTTCTGGAAATCAACTTCTGTCTTGCCTTTTCCTTAAAGTGAATATTTATTTAAAGGGTTGATTTTTACAAAATGCATCAAACTTTTTGCTCAAGAGCATATAACTAGAATAGAAAAATCAAAAGTTCAGCAGTGTCAGTAAAGGTCATCTCATTAAGTCCTCAAATATTATTTTAAATTACTGTGATGAAGAAATAAATGGATTCTAAATATCTTTATAAAATAAGTGTCTTATTGCTGTATCTTTTTTCCATTATTAGTTTTCTTCGAAAATATATTTTTAATTTCTGAAAGTACAATTAAAAGATTAATTTAATATTTACATAAAAATAATTTTGTAATTTGTATAATGCTATTTTTGAGATCAAGAAAATTGAGTAATACTTTTGCTTTTTCAGAATCCACTACTGTATTGTGGTGATCTTATTTACAATATATGAAGTATAATATGTAGGCAGAAATGAGACTTTTATCTAGTGAAAAGGTTTTTTATTAATTATGTAACATATTAAAAAGCATTTTATTGCCATATTTTTACTACACATTTCAGATGGTTTTAATAACAGTGCTTATTTAAAATTGACATAGTTTTAGTTTTATAATAGAATGGACTTTTCAAACAGATTATTTAGACACATGCTATCTTAAATTACCTAATCTAATGTAAAAAATGAAGATAATATGATTATAGGGTACATTTTACTTCATACTCCTTTTTCACTTAAAATATGTAAGTATTTTAAAATTATTGTTAAACAGACTTCATAATGGTTTAAGTGGTGGGATTACTTTATCAGGTTAATACAGTATAAAGTGCTAAAGCATTTCCAAAGTGTTTGGCACTAATATTTCCAAACTCTTGCTTTTTTTCTTTCAGAAACAATTCTGTTAATAACCATCTTCATGTACATAGTTTATTTTTCTGTCTTCTGTAAGTTGCATTTAGGTAATGATAACTTTGATAAATGAGTGTACTTCCAGAGAATGGCATGTATAAAATTAAAGCCTGTAAGTAACATACTTTATGATAAATAGTTTTAGAACTCAAGAAGATGAATTCTAAAATAAAAGAAGTGGTAACCATGTGGAAAGGATTATTGCCTTCCAAACTCCTGTTAGAAAAAGGACTTGTATACTTTCTTCATTGATTTCTATACTTTCCTCATTGGGTCAATGAGTGTTTATATCAACTGGGTGGGAGTTTTTAAAACGATTTCTGTACATAATAACATTTTCTAAAAGTAAAATGGCCAACTAATAATGACATGGAAATCTTGAAAACAGCGATAGCATTTATTTGAGGCTAATTGTGCTGGATATTGTACTGGAAAATTTAAATACAGACGTCATTCACTCTGTAAAGGTATGCTCTGAAGCAGATGTGAATGAGTTTCTTAAATAGTCTCCAATTATCACTTGACCCAGATGGTCCCTCCTTTCTAATAAAAACGTATTGATACATGTTCATGGCACAACAAATATGCATGGTGTATGAGTGCATTCTCACACTGTTATAAAGAAGTACCTGAGACTGGGTAATTTATAAAGAAAAGAGGTTTCATTGACTTACAGTTCCACATGGCTGGGGAGGCCTCAGGAAACTTAAAATCATGGTGGAAGGCCCCTCTTCACAGGATGGCAGTAGAGAGAATGAGTGCCAAGCAAAGGGGGAAGGCTCTTATGAAGCCATCAGATCTCTTGAGAACTTACTATCACAAGAATTGCGTGGGAGAAACCATCCTCATAATTCAGTTACCTCCTGCCAGGTCCCTCCCACCACACGTGGGGACTGTGGAAACTACAATTCAAGATGAGATTTGGATAAGCACACAGCCAAACCATATTATTTCACCCCAGCCCCTCCCAAAAGTCATGTCCTCACATTTCAAAACATAATCATGCCTTTCCAACAGTCCACCAAAGTCTTAACTCCTTCCAGTATTAACTCAAAAGTCCAAGTCTAACTATGAGCTTATAAAATCAAAAGGAAGTTAGTTACTTCTTAGAAACAATGGAGACACAGGCATTGGATAAATACACCCATTCCAAATGAGAGATATTGGCCAAAACAAAGGGGCTACAGGCTCCATGCAAGTCCGAAATCCAATAGGGTAGTCATTAAACCTTAAAATAACAAAATAACCTCCTTTGACTCTATGTCTCATAACCAGTTCATGCTAATGCAAGAGGTGTGCTCCCACAGCCTTGGGCAGTTCCTCTCCTGTGGCTTTGCTGGGTACAGCCCCTGCTCCAGGCTGCCTTCACAGGCTGGTATTGAGTGCCTGCAGCTTTTCCAGGTGTATGGTTGCAATCTGCAGGTGGATCTACAATTCTGAGATCTGGAAGAGCTTGGTTCTCTTCTTACAACTCCACTAGGCAGTGCCCCAAAGGCCCCAACATTTCCCCTCCGCATTGCCCTAGCAGAAGTTCTCCATGAGGGCCCTGCCGCTGCAGCAAACTTCTGCTTGGACATCCAGGTATTTCCCTACATCCTCTGAAATCCAAGCAGAGGTTTCCAAATCTCAGTTCTTGATTTCTGTGTACCTGCAGTCTCAACACCACATGTAAGTTTCCAAGGCTTGGGGTTTTCACCCTATGAAGCCATGGGCTGAGCTTTTACCTTGGCCCCTTTAAGCCATGGCTGGGGCAGCTGGGAGGCAGGGCACCAAATCCCTAGGCTGTACACAGCAAGGGGGCCCTGGACCCACCCCAGGAAATCATTATTTCCTCCTAGGCCTCAGGGCCTGTGATGGAAGCGGCTGCCACAAAGTTCTCTGACATGTCCTGGAGTCATTTTCCCCATTGTCTTGGTGAATAACATTCAGCTCCTTGTCACTTATGCAAATTTCTGCAGTAGGTTTGAATTTCTCTCTCAGAAAATAGGTTTTTCTTTTCTATTGCTTTGCCAGGCTGTAAATTTTCCAAACCTTTATGCTAGCCTTCCTCTTGAATGCTTTGTCAGTTAGAAATTTCTTCTGCCAGATACCCTAATTAATCTCTCTCAAGTTCAACGTTACACAGAGCTCTAGGGCCAAAATGCCACCAGTCTCTGCTGAAGCAGAACAAGTGTCCTCTTTGCTCCTGTTACCAACAAGTTTCTTGTCTCCGTCTGAGACCACCTCAGCTTGGACTTCGTTGTCCATATCACTATGAGCATTTTGGTCCAAGTCATTCAACAAGTCTCTAGGAAGTTCCAAACTTTTCTAAATCTTCCTGTCTTCTGAGACCTCCAAGTCTCCAGGAAGTTCCAAAGTTTCCCACATTTTCCTGTCTTCTGAGCCCTCCAAACTAGTACCACCCCTGCTTGTTAACCAATTCCAAAGTCAATTGCACATTTTCAGGTATCCCTATGGCAGCACCCCACTCTACTGGTACCAATTTACCATATTAGTCTTCTCTCATGCTGCTATGAAGAAATACCTGAGACTAGGTAATTTATAAAGAAAAGAGGTTTACTTGACTCGCAGTTCAGCATGGCTGGGGAGGCATCAGGGAACTTATAATCATGGCAGAAGGCACCTCTTCATCGGGTGGCAGGAAAGAGAATGACAGCTGAATGAAGGGGGAATCCCCTTATAAAACCATCAGATCTCATGGGTACTTACTCACCCTCTTGAGAGTAGCATGGGGGAAACCAACCCATGATTCAGTTACCTCCCACATGGTCCCTCCCACCACAAGTGGGGATTACAGGAACTGCAATTCGAGATATTTGGATGGGGACACATGGCTAATACAGTTTTTACATCTCTTACCTCTGCCCAGTTGAGTTGGTGTTTAGTAAGAGTTTTATTCATTCTCAAAATAAGTAGACAGTGTCAGGAGGGCTGATTGGTTTAAGGCACCAGATTCCAAATGATTTCTTCTAATGTACATGTTATCTTCATTGAGTCATAAGATACACAATATTTACATATACAGAGAAGATGTTAATTTTTTAGTGAAAGTTAATGTTTCAAAACTATTCATAAAGAAAATACTCAAATAAGTGACCTTGTGAGACAAATATATTAGAAAAAAAACATAAAAATAGAATGAGTATGCTGGCTTACACCTGTGATACCAGCAACATGAGACACCAAGGTGGAATGATCACTTGAGACCAGGAGTTCCAATACCAGCCTGGAACACATAGATTCTGTCTCTAAATAAAATAAAAAATAAAACAGCAGGCATTAGTTCAGCCATTCTGGAAGATTGTGGAGTGATTTCTCAAAGAGGTAATGACAGAAGTAACATTCAATCCAGCAATTCCATTACTGAGTATATACCCAAAGGAATATAAATACTTCTATTATAAAGACCCATGCACAGATATGCTCATTGCAGAACTATTCACAATAGCAAAGACATGGAATCAACCTAAATGCCCATCAGTGATAGACTGTATAAAATGTGGTACATATACACCATGGAATACTGTGCAGCCATAAAAAGAACAAGATCATGTCCTTTGCAGGGACATGGATGGAGCTGGAGGCCATTATCCTTAGAAAACTAACACAGGAACAGAAAACCAAACACTACATGTTCTCACTTATAAGTGAGAACTAAATGATGAGAACATGTGGACACATAGAGGAGAACAACACACACCGGGACCTTTCAGAGAGTGGAGGGTGGGAGGAGGAAGAGGATCACGAAAAATAACTAATGGGTACTAGACTTAAAACCTGGGTGATGAAATAATACGTACAACAAACCTCCATGACACAAGTTTACCTATGTAACTAATATGCACTTGTACCCCTGAACTTGAAATGAAAGTTTAAAAAAAAACAATAAAGTCCGTGCCACTTTGTTTTGCATTTTAATAAAAGGACTTAGTTTGCACACAAAAAATAGCAGGATGTGATGGCATGTGCTAGTTACGTGGGAGGCTGAGGTGGAAGTCTTCCTTGTGTCTAGGAGGTGGATGCTGCAGTAAGCTATGACCTCACTACTGTACTCCAGCGTGGGTGACAGCAACAACCTGTCTCAAAAAGAAACACAAACAAATGAAAAAACCCCCCAAATATGAAAATGTTTACTCAGGTGATAAGTGTATTTTTTCCCTCAGAAGAAATTGAAGTCATAAATTATAAGTGGTAAATTATGGGTGTCATCTATGCAAGAAATATTACCTGGGCTTACAATCATTTTCCTCTACGTTAAGTATATCCTGATTTATGCATCTAAATAAAATTTTGTGTGAATATACATCTGTATGCTTTAGTCAATAATTGTCTAAGGAACAAATATATCTTTCACATGTATCCTACGTTAAACAATATTTTAATTAACCATTCAATCATCCATTCTGATTTTAAAGCTTCCTACTTACCTTTATTCTGTGTGGAGTCTTCTGTTTCCTTTATCTAGGGAACTCTTGCTTGGTTTATTTTCTCATCTTTGTAAACCATATCCTCCATTTGATCTGAATCAAGGGCATCTGAAGAGATATCGGAAAAGTTATTTGTCTGAAAGTGTTGTTATTGTGCTCCTTAACTTTGCTGATAATTTATCTGGACATACAGTTCTTCATTGACAGTGATTTTTCTTTCGTTTTTTTTAAGGCATTTCTTGACTCAATAGTAGAGATGCTTGTAGTGTTACCGTTCAGAAATCTGAGGGCATTTCAATGCTAACTCTTTAAATATGATCAGATTTATCCCTCTATGGTACATTCATAATCTCTTTATAACCAAGTTCTGAAAATTCCCAATGCTATGTCTTTTCGTGAGCCTGTTTTCATCCTTCAGTCTGGACCCCTATACCTTTCAGTTTTGGGAAATTTTACAAAACATTCTGATGATGCTATTTTTATTTTCTAACTTCTTTCTTAATGGAAATACTTTTATATGAATGTTGCACTTCCTGAGCTGGTTCTCTTATTTTGTACAGTCTTTTCTCATATATTACGTTTCTTTGCAGATATTTGTTGTACATTCTGGGAATATTCTGGGGAATTTTCTTAATTTACCTTTCATTCCTTCTGTTGAATTCTATTGAGCTTTAAGTTTTGGAAAAATATTTTTAATTTCTAACAGCTGATTTTGTCTTTTATACATTCCTGCAGTATATTTTTTCATCTCTCACTTTTTCTCTTGATATTCATGACTGAATTTTTAAAGAAATATTCTTTTTCCTGAATCTTCTCTATTGCATCCTACTATTTACTGTTTTCTTTGGTTAACTTTGTGCATATTGTTTTTTATCTTCCACATCAGAGACTTTGGTTTGGATGATTTTTTATTGTTGTCTAATCATGACTGAGTAGAAGACTGTAGCTGATATAAAGCTCAAATTGTAGGAGTTGAATATATTGATTTTTGAACTTCCTTGAAGATGATGTTTGTAGGCTTCTTAATGAGAAGCAGTGGTTTCTATATCTTTAAGTTCTTCTTTATTAGGACATCATATTCTCCAAAGTACAGTATTCCAGTTTTTTGGTTTTTTCTTTTGGAGGATATAATCTGGCTGGCATAGTACTAGAAGCCAAGTGGGAGAACCAGACTGAGAGTTTTAGAATTTTGCATTCCTTAAGCATATATTCATCATTTATCATGTATTGGTATGGTATTCCAGGTTCCTAGATCCTCTATTTTAGCTTCTTTCAAATAGAAAATCTCTAGACTTCTGCCAAGGTGAAAGAGAAATAGACAACCAGTGGCCTGGGCAGGGTGGGTGGGGGATGGTGAGGCAGGTGAGTGCAGGTGTCTCATATTCTAACTGCTTCTCAAACAGTTTTACCCATGCCTACCCATTTAGCATCCCCTTTACCCCAAATTCCTAAAGTTCCTGGGTCTACAATTCTCAGACATTTTGAGGAATTTGCCGTGTGCATTGGGTTATTCCTCAGCTTTCCCTACTGCCTGTTAAGTAAGCAGCTTTGTCAAGCATTCTATCTACCAGCTTTTGAGTTTCCAAAAATGTATTGCTATGTCTCCTCTCATTTTCTCTGATATTTGTGGCTGGATAATTTTTTATTGTTTATTCGCCATAGCTTTTGTGTTTTTCTGAAAGAAAGCAAAATTAATAGTATCTGTGCAATGTGCCATCTTAGTGCAGTAGCTCAAGGGTTGCATTTTCATAAATTAACATTGATCATGATGTGAAAATTGGATTATAAAAGGCAAGAATGGAAGCAGGGACATCTGTTACAAGGCTGTTTTAGCAGTCAGTGCAAGAAAGGGCAATGCCTTGAGCAAAGCGGTAGACAGTGAAAATGAAGCAAAGTGGGTATTTTCAGCTACGTTTTGGACATAATTTCATGTGACAAATATTGGGAAGGAAAGAGAGACTAGAGTTTTAAATATCTGATTGACTGTGTGAGTATAGTTTTCTTAAAATAGGAAGGAATCAAATAGGAACATGGTGGAGATAGATCACATATTGTATTTAGGATCTTTTATGTTGTAATTCTTGTGAATATTCAAATAGCAATGTCAAATAAATGTAAGTGTCAAAAGTTCAAGATTGAGAGATCTGAGTTAGGAATATAAATTTAGTGTCATCAACATGTCAATAGTATTTAAAACCATGATGCTTCTTGATGCCTAGGAGGAGAGGCTGTTGAAGGGAAGGCTGGGAGCAAGGCCTGATACGCTCCAATCTTTAGGGGCAAGGAAGAGGATGAGAAGCAAGAGAAGGGTATGGAAAAGTGGTCAGTGAGAGAAAAAGAAAACCCTGGACCTTTAGGTGCTTAAAGAGAAAGGGGATATTGATTCTGTTGAAAGATGCATTAGGAGATATACCTAATGCTAAATCATGAGTTAATGGGTGCAGCACACCAATGTGGCACATGTATACATATGCAACAAACCTGCACATTGTGCACATGTACCCTAAAACTTAAAGTATAATAATAATAAAATAAAATAGAAAGATTCCAAGATGCCAAGTAAAAGGATGGCACAAGTGATTACTGGATTTTACAATTTGAAGATTATTGTGACCCTTGACTAGCATATTAGAGAGGATAGAAGCATGAATGGAAAGGTTTGAATAGAGAATTGATGTTTCTGAAAAGAGACTTAATACACCCAGCTCTTTTCTACAAAAGGGGACTCGATAAAGAGTTAACAGCCTGAGCGATATGTGGAAACACGAAAGAGATGTTGTTAAACGATATTGGTTAGTGTCTATAGAGATTCTGAAATCATCTTAATCATTAAGAAAAAATATTTGTTTATAACCACATATGTTATAACCATAAAACTTTATGTTATATATTGTGACACTTCATGGATAATGTAGCACTAAACTGTAAAAAAGTATATTTATCACATCCTTCTATGCATTGTTGCTATTTTTAAGACCATAGGTGAGAAAACAGAATCTATCAAATTTTGGCTTAATACAGTGTTTCCTGTTTATTGGCAACTGTTTTTAATCACACTACTGAGAACATGCTAGACGGCCTTATTATTTTTTTCAAGTGGATTACATCATTATTTACATTCTATAATTTTACTTCTCTTTTACAAAATAAAGAGCTTGAAGGTGTGCTTTGCATTGAGAAAGTGTGGCTAGAATTGATTTAGGTAATCCTTCTGTATCATTTTAATGCAAAGCAGACCATGGGTTTATTATTGCCTAATTTTTAAAACAGAATGTCCTGAGGAGGTTTAATTTACTGATGATTCAGAACTGCTCATTGGAATCTATAGCTATTGCTTCATGGGGATTCCTGAAGGTTGGATCAGAACTGCAGAGCAATAATGCACATAATATTCTCCTGGATTGCTGTGAATAGCAAAGGCTGCCACTTGTGTGTAGCTTTATTTAAACACAGAAAGTTTGCCTTGAGCTGTACACTTGGTTATATTGTAAAAATTGGGGATGGGGTTGGGAGTGGGTGAGTGATGATTTTTTCAGCTCTAGAAACTTCTATTAGGTGAATGGTTTTAAATAGATAACTACAGGGGATGTGGATTTTAGGTGGTTAAAGGAAAAATAAGGAGTTTTTTTTCTTTTTTTCTGTGTGAGCTAGATTTGTTCAGAATACCAGTTAGCTGCTGACCACTTGCTTCTCAGGATAACTCCCAGAGGCGTGCTCTCACAGTGGTGAGGTGAATGGAGCCTCCTAGTGCCACCCAATGCAAACGGGACTCATGCGTGCCCATTGTCAGAATAAATTCAATCACACACTCTTGAAAGCAAAGCAGTCTCTGAAAAAACTAAAAGAAGTAATGTAGAATTTGAAGGATGTGGTATTAGAATTAAAAGATTTTGGAAAAATAATTATTTTTCCAGTTAAATTATTAACATGTACATTATAGGAAGTATAGAATATTAAAATAAAAAACCTCTATCACTCAGAGATTTCTGTTATAATAGCAATAATGATCATATTGTATATGGCATTGTATCCTATTTTTCTTTTTTTTTGAGACAGAGTCTCACTTTGTCGCCCAGGCTTGAGGGCAGTGGTGTGATCTCGGCTCACTGCAACCTTTGCCTCCCGAGTTCAAGAGATCCTCCTGCCTTAACCACTCGAATAGGTAGGATTACAGATGCGCACCACCACCCCGCTTAAATTTTTGTATTTTTAGTAGAGACAGAGTTTCACCATGTTGGCTAGGTTGGTCTCCAACTCCTGACCTCAGGTAATCCACCCACCTTGACCTAAGTGCTGGGATTATAGGCGAGAGCCAGCGTGTCTGGCTGTATACTATTTTCTGCTGTGGCATAGTCAATTTCCAGTGTTAGTGTAGTTACGATCTTTGTTTTCAATTATTCTTCCAGTTTATCAACTGGAATAAATCTTATTCCTTAACTATCTCTGTATTATTGGTTATTATGTTTGTTTCTGACCTTTAATTCTTAGTTATTTATATGTAGTTACTTAGTTATTGTAGAATCATTCGTTCTATAAATACTCTCTTTGTTAACAAATGTTTCAGACTATTTTCCCCCTAAAAATAGAATATTGGGTTAGATTATAAACATTTTTAATGCGTTTGATACATATTGCCAAATTTTATTCCAAGTGAAATACAGTGTACATTTGCATCAGTCATATATGACAATGCTATTTCATCACAGTTTCATTGACAAGATTATTGCCATCATTATTTTTAATTGTATATTACAAAATAACTGTTTTTGCAATTTTAATTTACGTATATTTGATTACAAGAAAGTTCAATGCTTTTCAGTGAAATTACTTATTGGTCTTTGGTATATATGTCATGTAAACGATAGATTTAAGGACAGACTTGAAACCAGTTTGAAAGGACTGGCCCTCACAAAGTCGTCTTTCACATTTCCTACTTCTAATGAACACATACATGCATTCAATGGGCAGAATGCTGTTTTGATTATGTAAATAAATTGACAGTATTTTTTTCCTAAGGCGTTTGATATGACCACCGAAGATTTAAGTATTCAATTTACATTTATTATTTATATGTTATTTACATGAATTTACATTTAATCAATGTACATTTATTTAACACCAAACATATGTTATAATGGGAGAAAAATTGAAAACATTCTGTCTTCATGGGCCTGAATTTTTATTGAAGAAGCAAAAATTAATGGAATACACATACATGGAAGTAAATGTAAAATTTTACTGTGGTAAATGGTATAAGTTTATACCACTTATTTTGTACTGAGAGTACAAAAATAGTTGGACTAACTGGTCTATTCAGAACAATAAAAGAAGCAAAGATGCTCATGATGAGATCTAGAGAAAGAAGTTAGTGATAAAAGAGAGTAGGATTGTTCCGGGAAGTACAAGCTGCATGTACAAAGGTCCTGGGTCAGAGAGGAAAATGGCTCACTTGAATAGAGAGAGAATCATGGCTCCAGAAGAAAGGAGAAAGAATGAAGGGTCTAAAGCATGAAGAGCCTTGTAAGTTTTAGATAATAGAATTGTAAACTCATACATTTGGAAATTATATCGTGAAACTAACACAGTTGTTCTCCATTATTCATGAATTATTCTGGTTGTGAATTTGTTTCCTTGCTGAGATTTATTTGAAACACAAAGATCAATATTTGGGGATCCATTACATTCATTTGTAGACATGTGTCTGTGTAGAGCATTAATATAAAAATTTTGTAATTATCTGATGTGCACATTCCCAGATGAGGTTGAATGAGGCAGACATTCTACCTTGTTTCAGTTTATGTACGCAAACAAGTACATTTTTTCATGGTATATTTAGTGTCACACTTTTTTTGCATTTTGTGCTCCTGGTGGATGATGTCACTGTTTAAAATGGCCCACAAGCATAGTGCATAGTGCCCAGTGTTTCTAAACCCAAGTGTGATGTACCTTATGAAGAGAATGCGTGTGTTAGATAAGCTATGTTCAGAAATGAGGCGCAGGGTTGTTGGCTGTGATTCCCATGTTAACGAGTCCAAAAATATGTATTAAATAAGGTGTCTTCAAACAGAAGCACATATAAAACGTGCATTTAATTTATTGTTATTATTATTTAGTTTTTTATAGAGACACAGTCTAGCTATATTGCCCAGGCTGGTCTCAAACTCCTGGCCCCAAGCAGTCTTCCTACCTTGGCTACCCAAAGCAGTGGGGTTACAGGTGTGAGCCACTATGCCTGGTCTAAAACAAGTCTTTATATTGATCAGTTCACGAAAATGTTTTAATGGGAGGCTGGCAGGAAGCTAGCACTTTATTTCTTGTAGGAGCAACGGTTTGGTATTTGCCAATGCTTGTTCATGACAATTTCATAGAACATAATTGTTGGTAACAAAAAGAGTAGATGTGTTTATTTAAAAAAAAATACCTAACATTTACTATGTGTATACATGTATTGACTCTTTAACTTTTCTACCACTATGTGAGATTGGTATTATTATTATTACTGATGTTCCATGATTTAAATGAAGAATCTTAGAAGTTAAAAAGTTAAGCTTCTGGCCCCAAAAGAATAATGGTAGGAAGAACAGCTGCAGCAACAAAATTTCACAGTTAAAGAAGTATCTTCCCCTTTTTGTGTCATTTGATTTCCACGGACCTTTCTGAGGGTAATAGGGAACATTTTCTTCCTCCTAATTGGCTAATGAGGAAGCCAACACTTAGAGAAATTAATCGCCCAAGGTTCCCTTTCCAACACATATTGTGCAGTGCCCTTTCCACACTATGTTTCTTGAAATAATAATGAAATTAGCATGGAACAGACACCCTGTACTACTGCATTATGTGCTTTATTCTATAGACCTTGAGAGATAGAAGACTTAGTCCTTTATCACCAGGGAAAGGAAAAAGAAAGAAATTTTTGACTAAAAGTATATCCGTTATTTAGGTAATGGTATCACAAAATGCTTTCTACCAGTCACAGTAACTTTCCTTTTGGTAAATATGATGCATCTTTTTCCAGAATCTACCAACATTTTTGGAATAAAAAGTGAAGAGCTTGTCTAGAAGACTGATTATCATGGTCATCTGATCTATTTAATATATTTTAACTAAATGGCAACTAGGGATTGCCGGAACAGGCCTCAATCATAGTTATCTTTGATACTGAAACATTTGGCTATGTTATTCTTCTCATACAGAATAGGAATATTCCTTTTTTTTTTTTTTTTTTGAAATGGAGTTTCACTCTTGTTGTCCAGGCTGGAGTGTAGTGACGTGATCTCAGCTCACTGCAACCTCCGCATCGCGAGTTCAAGCGATTCTCCTGCCTCTGTCTCCAAAGTAGCTGGGATCACAGGCGTGTGCCACCATTCCCGGCTAATTTTGTAATTTTAGTAGAGATGGGGTTTCCCCATGTTGATCAGGCTGGTCTTGAACTCCCAACCTCAGGTGACCCACCCACTTGAGCCCCCCACAATGCTGGGATTACAGGGGTGAGCCACCCCGCCCAGCCGGAATATTCCTTCTAAATTAGGATAAAACTCAGTTACTACTGTTTTTAAAGAGTGATGGCACTGAACTAATTGTCTTGCACATTGTAAAGTTTACAGCTTTTTATTTTACTAAGTATTTCTAATTATATTTCTTATTAGTATATTATTACTTATAATATACCATAAGTATATTTTACCAAGTATATTATTTATTCCTTCTACAAGAAATAAACCACATTCCCGCTAGCCTCCCATATATAAATTTGGGAGGTTTGCAAAACTCCAAGTTATTACATATTGGGAGGATACATCTGAATTTCATTGTCTTGTGCTGACATTTCCCCCAAAGTCTTTGGCTTCTTCTGTTTTGTTGTATCAGCCCCTGCAGATGGGGACTTTGTCTTGGATTTCTCTCAGTTCTGCACGTGGGGATTTTCTGTTGCTTCTGTGTCATATGGCTCCACATAGAATTAGGTGAGCTGTTAATGAACCATCTATTTTCATGCTATTCCGAGTCCCAAGATTATGATGCTACTGCTCCTGGGTCACAGTGAGCTTGTTTAGGAAAGAGTTTAGGAAGATTCCCTGGTGCCCTAATTTTCAACCTACCAGGTATCCATCCAGGTACATCTATTTTCTACCCTTTGCCGTCCTCTAGTTTATCATACAGCGTGGTTGTATGGGGGATGTCTTTATCTAAGACTTACTTAATCTACGTATTTTTTTTTTTTTTTTTTTTTTTTACCTGTTTTCTAACTCTTCCACTCCTTGTAAAACATGGGAACTTTAGCTCCTCTCTGGTTTGGATATTCTGCTTCTAATTTATGACATATTCATAGTTATTTTGTGAGTCCCTTTAGATATTTGTAATTCTAAAAATAAGCTCCAATTAAACTCCATAGCCTTTCTGTTTATTTATTTGTTTATATGTGTATTTATTTAAGGGAGGCTTCAGCATCTCTTTTCTGAGATAGTGAATGGCTTAAGATAGCTTAGCTGTTTCAGTTGAAAAGGAAAACAGCACTCAAATAATTGGTTAGTATTGAAAAGTGCTACATTACACTGTATAGTACCCTTCTCATGTACGTTGTATCATGGTGCATAAAACTGAACCATGGTAAAATATGGTCACTTTTCCAAGTTTCATGGAAATTTCATAACCATTTCATTTCATTAATCTTTATTTATTCACATATGTTGTTGGGCTCATTATACAGGACATACTAATTCTTCAGAGTAAAATTTAGGGAACTTATGTATTTGTCTTTCAATATTCTATTGATGATTTGTAAATGCTCATTTGTATTTAAAATGTTTAATGAAATGTCACAAATGATTCTGACTGAAGACCACTGTGTGATAAAACTTGTCAAAGACAAGTTTGAAAAACAAAACAAGAACTAATGTTTTTTTCTGTAGTGACAGGCTTAGATACTATGGAATAAGAAAAATTTGAGAAGTTAAAATAATAATCGCATTTTTTCAGTATACCACTTACTTGATAATTTCAGAAATTAGGACAATAAAGTCTTAAAAATAAAGGGAATATATCTCTAAACAGAAATTTTGTTTCATTTTCATAGTATCTGCAAATTGTGAGTCACATTTTTTGGAGATAAGTTTTTTAAATGAGAGCTGGATTCTGGGAGTAGAAAAAAAAAAAAAAAAAAAAAACAAGTGCAAGTGGCACAGCAGGGATAGAAGTTTCCGCAATTAGCCTTGGGAGAAAGTAAGAAACTCTGTGAAAGTAAAAATGAATATGAGAACCACAATCCTACGCCTGCTTAGGAATAGAGCTGAAATGTACAAAAAGAGTAACAAGTTAAAGCCCATGTGAATTTGTTTATTTGGGATAAAGTAAGTGGACGTATCAGAAAATAACAAATAGACTGTATTATAAATAGCTTAAATTAAACTCAAATCTTTAAAGTTGGGGTACTGCAAAAATGGTCAGAACATTGTCAACCTTTTGGTTAAAGATCCACATGCCAGGGTCAGGAGATGGGAACCACCTTAGTATTACCTGCAACAAACTCACTGAAGCATTAGGGAAGTTTCAAGAGCAACTATATCCACTATTGGGTATTTTTCAATAGTCACTAAGATTAATTTAATGTTATACCATGCATGTTAAATTTTGGTATCATTATGTATGTGAAATTAAAAAAATACATATGGATACAGATTTTCAAGTTTCCTTGCAAACTTGGGTTTCCATCTGTGTTTTATTTTTAATATTTCACATTCTTTAGCTAGGCATTGAAATCAAGATCTCAGTTGAGAAAGGACAACTTTTTGTCTGGTTCTTTTTGAAATAACTTTTATTGAATAAATTTCTGATAGTAGAAATATTGTATCAAAGAGTATACACTTGTGAACTTTATAACAATTTCCAGATAGCAATCAAGTAAAGATAAAACCCTGGGATTATCATTTTATTTAATCTCTGGCAAAGTGATATGGAAAAATCACTAAAAACAATGACCTTGTAGTATTTCTTTGCTTAAAATATAATACAATCTTTTTTTGATCAGTTTTTTTTTTATAATAAATATATATATTATATATAAAATATAAATAATCACCACAACCTCTGCCTCCCAGGTTCAAGCGATTCTCCTGCTTCAGCCTCCTGAGTAGCTGGGATTACAGGCATGCGCCACCACGCCCGCCTAATTTTGTATTTTTAGTAGAGACGGGGTTTCTCCATGTTAGTCAGGTTGGTCTTGAACTCCCGACGTCTTGTGATCTGCCCGCCTTGGCCTCCCAAAGTGCCGAGATTACAAGCATGATCTAAATAAAGCAATATCTACATGCATCTTATCATTCTCATTGTCTAAGGAGTTTTATATGGCAGATCTGAAGAAAACTCTTCTTAATTAGTAATGGTGCTACAAGTTCATCACTCAGAGACCATTATGAGTTCCAGATCCATTTTACCCAAATCTGATACTATTTTTTAAGTATGACAAAAACCCTGATATAGCTGACAGATTTTTTTTCTGATATATGTGACACGAAATCAATGTATAAGATGCATATATATATAATTGAAAAGAGACCAGTCACGGTGGCTTACATCTGTAATCCCACAGATTTGGGAGGCCAAGGTGGGAAGATCACATAAACCCAGGAGTTCAAGACCAGCCTGGGCAACATATTGAGACCTTGTCTCTATAAAAGTAAAAAAAATTAGCCTGGCTCGGTGGCATGTGCCTGTGGTCCCTGCTACTAGGGAGGCTGAGGAAAGAGCATCTATGGAGCCTGGGAGGTCAAGTGTACTGTGAGCCATGATTGTACAACTACACTCTGGCCTGGAGGACAGACGGAGACCCTATCTTAAAAAAAAAACATTAAATTAAATTACAAACTGAAATTTAAAGGGTAGAATTATTTAAAGGGTACAATTATTTTAAGAACGCTCATATGTGAAATTGACCACTAAATCTGAAGAACAAGAATGATTCTTCAAAAACTTCAATTTATTACAAACTAAGTTTAAAATTAAACTTGTGAAACTTTCCACCTGATCTGTGTTCTGAATTTTTTGGCATTCCATAGTGAGCAACTTAAATGATTTCTGAATAAAATTAGGGAAATTAAATAAAACAGGAAATTAAAAAAAACCTCTCAGATTGCCAGTTATTTCCAAATGACCAAAAGCTTTATTATCCTAGATAGAAAAACAAACAAACAACAACCAAAAACCCTTAAACTGATTCACTGAAATTTAGTCATGGAATTGGAAAAATCCACTAACATATTTTAAATAGCTTTTAGCTCTTGAAGGAAACCAGCAGGAATTGATTGTCAGAATATGAAGGAAAAAATATTATTATGTTATAGTTATTTTAAATTTTTGTTTTAATTGTCAGAAAAGCTGAAAAGAAATGATTTTAGTTTTTGCTTTTTTCTTCTGTGCTGTACTTCTACTCTTTTTTTTTCTTTTTCTTTCTTTCTTTTTTTTTTTTTTTTTTTCGAGACATAATCTCTTTCTGTCTCCCAGGTTGGAGTGCAGTGGTGCTATCTCAGCTCACTGCAACTTCCACCTACCGGGTTCAAGTGATTCTGCTTCCTCAGCCGCCAGAGTAGCTGGGATTACAGGCACTCAGCACCATGTCCAACTAATTTTTGTATTTTCAGTAGATACTGGCTTTCACCATATTGATCAGGCTGGTCTTGAACTCCTGACCTCAAGTGATCCACCCACCTCAGCCTCCCAAAGTGCTGGTATTACATGAGTGAGCCACCATGCCCGGCCATATACTTTTACTTTCTATCTCTTGGAATTCCCTAATTTATTTTATTTGCAATTTTCTATGATTAAAAGCCCCCAAATCTCATGGGTAAAGAATAAATTTGTAAAACATTTAGATTTAAAATAATACAACTCCAAGGAAATACATATATTATTCCTTAGAATATTTAAGTTTATAATATCCATTAATCTATTGCTTGCATTATATGTATCCAAATAGCATGTAATAAAAAAAGATTCAGCCCATCTTATTTCTAGATTAAATGAGATACCATTTGGCTATTGAAGCATATGCATGATTTCATTAATGGCATAACTCTCAGATCTGCAATAGGCCTATGTCTGTGAAATGCATCATATTAAATTTATAACCACTAGTGAGAATAGGGTAGGATTCATGGGTAGTATCCTTGGAGTATAAGCTTCCTTGTTTGTTTCTGTTTGTGGTTATTGCATCTCCTAATAATTTTTTTTTCTATAACCATCTCAATAATTCATCTAAAACC
Source organism: Hylobates moloch (assembly GCF_009828535.3). Lineage (NCBI taxonomy): Eukaryota > Metazoa > Chordata > Mammalia > Primates > Hylobatidae > Hylobates > Hylobates moloch. The sequence continues at coordinate 114,977,752 of NW_026652283.1, forward strand.
CTTATCTTCCCTCAATCTGAGTCACAACTGGATTGTTTATTCATGTTTATAGCAGATTGTCAGTATTGAAATGAGTCTTGTTTAGGTGGTTCCAGATGGTTAATTTGTTTGTGTCTGCAAAATGCTGTGACTATTTTGTGAGATGTATTTTTCTTTGAGTTTTGTACTCTGAACTGCAGAGGAAAGAAACATTAGAACTTAGATGGATACTAGACCAAAACCAAACACACAGACACACGAACAAAAAGAAAAACAAAACAAAACAGAAGCTTACATTATGATTCAGCAGGTTTGTGGGGAGTGTCAGGAATTTGCTTTTACTGCACACAAAGTCCATTGTATTGAAATCTGATTTTCTTCCTTAAAATGACAGAGTTTTTACTCAATCTCAGCATGTTACTTTATATTAAGGAAGTGCTTAATAAGTTTTAGCATAGATTATAGATCTCAAAAGTTTGTTTCTGATAGCATTCTCAGTAGTCATTTACCCAATTTTTTCATTTTATAGACAAGGAAATTGGGCTCAAATGGGTGAAGTGATTTGCTAAATACATCGGTATCAAAATGACATTGTACAAGTTTGTCACCCAAATTTCTCAGCAAGTACAAATTTCTAGTCAAGTACAGAGGGTCCATAACTCAGGATGGTTCAATTTACAAGTTTTTGACTTTATGATGGTGCAAAAGTAATACATAGTCAATAGAAACCATACTTTTAATACCCATACAATATTCTGTTTTTCAGTTTCAGTAGAGCATTTAATAAATTACATGAGATATTTTACACTTTGTTATTAAATAGTCCTTTTGTTCAATGATTTTGCCCAACTCTAGGTTAATGTAAGTCTTGTAGGCACATTTAAGGTATGCTAGGCAGTGATATCATGCTCCATAAGTTAGGTCTATTAAGCAAATTTTTAAATTGATATTTTCAATTTATAAGGTTTATTAGATGTAACGCCATCACAAGTTGAGGAACATCTATATGTAGCAACTAGTAGCCATATATATTATGTTATTAGAAATGAATGGATAAGAATAACCCAATTTTTAATAATTGGTATTCATTGGTAATAAGTTTTGAAAGGCTGAAAATCAAACTTATATTTTTAGTCTGGGAGTGGTGGCTCAGGCTGTAAATGCCAAGCACTTTGGGAGGCCGAGATGGCAGACTGCTTGAGTCCAGGAGTTTGAGAACAGCCTGGTTAACATGGCAAAACCCCATCTCTACTAAAAATACAAAAATTACCTGAGTTTAATGTCACATGCCTGTGACTCCAGCTCCTCGGGAGGCAGACAAAGAATCGCCAGAACTCTTGAGGCGGAGATTGCAGTGAGCCAAGATGGCGCCATTGCACTCTAGCCTGGATGACCGAATGAGACCTTGTGTCAAAGAAGAAAAAAATTATATTTTTAAAAAGGAGTGATGTCTGTTTGTGTTTTCAGTTTCTTTGGGGGTAGAACTTCTTAGAAAAGAGAGGCAGTAAATTCAATAAGCCGTCTTTTTAATTAGTACACAATATGATGGTAATACTGAGTCAGAATGCTGACTGAATCCGTCGGGCATATACACTTAGTTCCATACTAAATATTTATAGAATGATGACAAAATTCTGCTAGTTTAAACTAAATATTTTAGGTCTTGGTATCAAGACGACAACCTAGTTTCTTTTATTCTCTGTATCTTTGGCAACATTTTGCTTACTCATTTTCTTTAACTTTGAAAATTTGCTTTTTTTAAGTGTTTCTTTTTCCAAGTGTGCTGTAGATTTCTTCAATTCCAAAACAAAAAATCATTCCTTTGGAAGTAATTTAAAAAAGAAATGCTTCTAATTTCAATAAGAAAACAGAGTGGATAAAAATATTAAGGGCATTGAAATTAAGGTTACCCATGTTAAAAAACAAAATCAGTCCTGTTTTTCTATATTCAAATATTTTTTTAATAGCTTAAATCTGAATTTAGTTGAGGTTTTGTGATCAGCTCCCTTCTTAGAGGTTAATCCTGGGAATCCCATACACTTTATTCTACCTGTTTCTCCAAGAAAACTTAAGTATTTTTCTCATTCCTTCACCATCGTTCTCCTGAAAGTGTCTGCCGTCTTTGTTACATGACCTACGAGATACGAGAGAAGGATTAATAATAGATGACACATGATAGGCTATACTAAATTCTTTAGGTTCAATATGTCTATATTTCAGAGAAACTAAGTGGTTGTATTTTTCTTTTCTTTTCTTTTTTTTTTTTTTTGAGATGTAGTCTTCCTCTGTGGCCCAGGCTGGAGTGCAGTGGCGCAATCTCGGCTCCCTGCAAGCTCCGCCTCCCGGGTTCACGCCATTCTCCTGCCTCAGCCTCTCCGAGTAGCTGGGACTACAGGCGCCCGCCATCATGCCTGGCTGATTTTTTGTATTTTTAGTAGAGATGGGGTTTCACCGTGTTAGCCAGGATGGTCTGGATCTCCTGACCTCGTGATCCACCCCGCCTCTGCCTCCCAAAGTGCTGGGATTACAGGCGTGAGCCAGCGCACCCGGACGTATTTTTCTTTGTTCATTTTCTCTTCTTCAGTAGTCAGCCTCCAACAGGGTACATCTTAACGGAAGTTAGAAGGGCACTCTGACTCTAGAATGGCAATTATTTCCTCCTGATATGTCCGTGAGAAACCCTCATTGGAACACAGATCCATATAATTTAATTGTTTCTAATCTCTAGATCATAAGTTGGTCAAAATTACATAAATGTAATTGTTAAACAATTTAATTAAATGCAATTATTAATAATCCAATGATCACCTGTAAACATGGCTCAAACCAAGCATCAGAACATTGCTAATAACTTTCATTTATTTATATGCTCTGCTACTATTTAATCCCTTTTGCTTCATCCACACCAACTAAACCCTATCCTTAATTTTGTATGGCTCAGCCCATTGCTTTCTAAAGTTTTATATAATACGTATGCACGTTAAAGAATATTTTCACTTCGGTTGATTTTGAATTTTGTATTATTTACCATAATTTATTTTTCATTGAATATCTATTTCTGCTTAACAAATAAAAACGTAGTGGCTTAAAGCAATCATTTCTTCTAATTTTTGTGGATCAAGAATTTGGAAGCAGCTCAGTAAGCAAATTAGGCTCAGGGTCTCTCATGAGGTTAGGGTCGGATGGCAGCTGAATTGCAGTCATTTGAAGGCTTGACTGACCTTAGTGGATGCGCTTTCAAACGGCATACTCATCTGTCCAATAAATTAGTGCTGGAAAATTGACTCCTCTGCATGCAGGCTTCTCAATGGAAATGCTTGAGTGTTCTCATAATATGGCAACTGATTTGCCCCAGTGCAAGTTAATCAAGAGACCAAGGCAAAAGTTGTGATATTTTTAATTTCTTAGTTTGGGAAGTCAGATATAATCACTTCAGCCATAATCTACTGGTTATATAGGTGACCATGATTTATTACGTGAGGAACTCAAAAAAGGCATGGAGACCAAGAGACAAGGATCACGGGACTATGTTAGAAGCTGAATATTACAGTTTTCTTGAAAATATGCACTTGAGTTGTATTTAGCTTTTTGTTGTTGTTAACAGTACTGGTGTGGATAGTATTATACATATTTCCTGGTATATGCCTGTAAGAATCACTCTTGCATATATACCTGGGAATGTGATGCTAGGTCATGGAGTGTGAGACTATTTAATGTTATAAGATATTGCTAATGTGTTTTCACGAGTGACGACGTAACTTTACACTCCAGGAATGCTGTAAAGTGCTGTTAATTCATATCCTCTTCATCACTTGGAATTGCTGGTCTTTCTTTATCCCTATCAAATGTGCATAAACTATATCTCACTGTGTTCTTGATCTGCATTTCTCTGATTACTCATGAAATAAAACATCTCTTTCAATGTTTATTGCCCATTTGTGTTTCCTTGTCATTGAAATATTGATTAATGTCTTTTGCCCAGTTTTCTATTAGATTGTCATTTCCTTATTGATTTTCAGGTGTGCTTTATATATCTGTAACATAGGTTTCTTGTCATCCACATACGTTTTAAAATTCTTTCTAGACTGTACACTGTCTTTTCTGTTTTTTTTTTTTTTTAAGGTCTTTAGATGAACAGAAATTAATGCAGTAATTCTCATGCTTTTGGGGACAGTAGAGTCTGAGCATCTGATGAAAACTATGGACTGTTTTCCCAGGAAAGAAGTTCATTTACCAATTCATGCACATGATTTTAAGAATACAGTGGAGTCAATGAAATCCATTTAGGTCCTCAAGTGACCAGCATCCTCTCTTGAGAAATCCTATTCTGAAATGTAGATTTGGGGTGACAATTTATCACCTTTAATTCTGTACTCCTGAAGGCCCAAAAAGCCTGTGTTATCTAATATGATTTATGAAGATTTTTAGGTGGCTCATGCCTATAATTTCAGGCCTTTCGGAGACCGAGGGAGGATTGCTTGACGCCAGTAGTTTGAGACTAGCCGGGACAATCAGTTGAGACCTTATCTTCACAAAAACAAAAAAAAATTATTAGCCAGGCATGGTGGTGCATGCCTATATTCTCAGCTACTAGGGAGGCTAAGGTGGGAGGATCACTTAAGTCTGGGAGATGAAGGTTACAGTGAGCTGAGATCATCCCACTGCACTGCAGCCTGAGTGACAAAGACCCTGTCTCCAATTCTGTTTTCTTTAAATAATGTTCTTGTTCCTTTTTTTTTTTTTCAGAAATAATTTCAAACATAAGAAAAGTTGTAAGATACGTACAAATAACTTCTGTATATCCTTCACTCAGATTCAATTAACATTGTGCCAGACCGGCTTTATTTTCTGTCTTACTCCACCTCTCTCTTTCTCTGTGTCTGTCTCTCTCTCACACATACACACACACATACCCACATACATGCATTTAACACATTTTTTCTAAACCATTTGGAGTCAAGTTGCAAACATCATGCCCTCTAAATACTTCAATGTACATTTCCTGTGAACATGGATATGGGTATGTCTTATGCATCACATTGCAATTATCAAACCAGTAACGAAGCGTTTCAAAACATATAAGATTAAAGATACATGAAGACTAAAAGCTATATACAGTCTGTGATTGGATCTTCAACTAGAAAAGGCAAACTGTATTTCTACTAAAGATATTAATGAAAGGAATTTTAATATTCTTAAACTGTGGTAATTTGTTTGTTTGCATTAATCATTTAAAATCAGTTTTCCCACCCGAAGTGTATAGAAAATACTGACATATTTTTTATTCCGCTTTCTCTTTTACAAATTAAATGCCATTGATATTATTCGTTTATGATATCTGTAATTATAACATGGTTATATATTATGGCTTCAGAAATAATATAGGTCATATTTCTTATTTTACTGTTCTAATTCAAGTCGTCGTGATGAAAGTTTTAGTGAAATGCCCTAGATTCTCTTAGGGTGGATTAACTTTAGATAAACGTCCATGTTTCAAATGCCACGTCTTGAGCATTTACTAAATTTAAGCCATAGTGACATAATCTGGTAACAGTCTGTGTTCACTGCAGGGAGTCACCACACTTGGGGTTCATACCTCCCTCCTCACAGATAGAATACATGCTGGATTACATCTGGCTTTCTGACGCTGTCTGAACATTCGGGTGCCGTTCAAAAAAGTGGAAATTGTGTTTTATTCCATTGTCTTTTACCGTGGTCTACATCAAGGGATTGTTCTGACATTTCTGTGGTTAGTCTATAACCTGGTATTTACTTTATTTCAGTATTTTAACACAATGAAGAGTTTAACCATTTCTACTTTTTGATCTTTTCTTTGAAAAGTGTATTAGTCTGGGCCGAGCGCGGTGGCTCACGCCTGTAATCCCAGCACTTTGGGAGGCCGAGGTGGGCGGATCACGAGGTCAGGAGATAGAGACCATCCTGGCTAACACGGTGAAACCCCGTCTCTACTGAAAATACAAAAAAATTAGCCGGGCGTGGTGGCGGGCGCCTGTAGTCCCAGCTGCTCGGGAGACTGAGGCAGGAGAATGGCGTGAACCCGGGAGGCAGAGCCTGCAGTGAGCCGAGATAGCGCCACTGCACTCCAGCCTGGGCGGCAGAGCTAGACTCCGCCTCAAAATAAAAAAAAAAAAAAGTGTTTTAGTCTGATTTCACACTGCTAATAAAGACATACCCGGGACTGGGTAATTTATAAAGGAAAGACGTTTAATGGAGTCACAGTTCCTTGCGGCTGGGGAGGCCTCACAGTCATGGCGAAGGCAGAGGAGAAGCAAAGGCCATCTTACATGGTGGCACGCAAGAGAGTGTGTGCAGGGGAACTTGCGTTTATAAAACCATTAGATCTCATGAGACTTATTCACTACCACACGAATAGTATGGGGAAACCACCCCCATGATTCAGTTATTCTCCATCTGGCCCCACCATTGACATGCAGGGATTATTACAATTCAAAGTGAGATTTGGGTGGGAACACAGCCAAACCACATCAAAGAGCAAACTTAAAAGCATAAAATAGGCTTCAACTCACCCCATTTTAATTCTATAAAATAAGAATTAAGAGTTCACTTTTTTCTCTTCCAGTACCACCATTTTTTAACTTTTGAATGTCTTCATTTTTTTTTATACTCATTTCATAATGATATTGTTTGTACATGTGATGATGTTTCTGTGTTTCCACGATGGGCTTATTTACCTTGGGAAAGCCCAGATGCAAGAGAGTCCAGTTTGCTTTTTTTTCCACCTCTCAGTCACAGGCATCTCTTTTACATATTGAAATTGTATTTACTTCTCTTGTCTTCTGTGTCACAATAAAGACGTTCTGTTTGCACTCACCTGTGCTTTTCCATTTTTGCATGTCAATTCCAATAAAACGCAATAACCACTTCTGATTTCAAAATTTTGACCTTTTTGAAAATTGGCTTTCTTTCTTTTCTTTTCAAAATGACTTAACATCTTTTTCACTTGAAGTTTTGCGTGTAATTAAACCCAACCCGCACTTACTTCTCTATGTAACCAATCTCTATATACTCATGTACCTCATATGTACTGTGTTATATGGTTAGGTTGTTTGATAACATTTTTATTCATTCGTTATAAATAATATGAAGGTGGAACCAGTATTTTTTGTATACCTTTCCTCATGATCTCTATTCCCCCCTCTGTACACACACACACACACACACACACACACACACACAGATTCAAATCTGGTATTCAGCTTACTGTCATACACAGAGCAGGGACATAAGAAAATAATTAGGTAAGTGAACGATTCTTTGTGATAGGTAGTAGGAAATTTTTCCTACGACTAAAATTGTGTGAAACCAGAACTCTGCAATTGCTCAATATTACTATTTAGAAGGAGAAGCTGATTACTGAATGGTTTTCGTTCTGGGCTCTACAGTCTAGACCCTTGTTACTCAAAGGGTGGTCTGGAAACAACTCAATCAAAATTTGCATTATTACAAAATTTCCAGATGATTCACATACACAGTAATGTAATGTTTGAGAGGCAAAAGATCTAGCTGAAATTGTAACTTGCCAAGATCCATCACCCTTTTTGTACATTTATTTAGTTTTATTAGTGCAATTGTCTTCACAATTTAGTATACTATAATTTTGAATAATTATGTACTTGAATATTTTCCATACAAGCATTTTTTTTCCTTCATGTGGTGTTTCAGTCAAAGTCACTACAATGATAATTTTCTTACATTGTCAGAATAAAACCTTCAAAGGCCCTTAATATAACTAGTACCTACATGGAAGGTAATTAAATGAGTACTTAATAGGGAACAAATTGGTTAAAGAATAATTACGAAGCAAAACAGCAAGGATAATAAGAGATCAGGGAACCTTTTGAAAGGATAGTAATACTTCTTCATGTTGGTTTGAATATATTGCCTTTGTGCTAATGAAGATCATTGGTTCAATTAACCACATTTCAAGCTATCGATTTCTTAAATACCTTGAGCAAAGTCAAAGCTAGAGTGATCCAAAACACACGAGGCTGTTGAGGACTTCTAAGAGAAGGGGAAAGAATCACATAGTATTCATTTCAGTGCAGATGTCTTTTTAAAGCTTTGTTCTAATACCATGAGGACTGAGAAAGACTGAGTTCCACACCACGTGGGAGAAGCCATAAGGGCTGCAACATGTGGTTTCTACCTCACTGGATTTACTGTCTAGTAGGGGACACAGATGCAAACAATCCTAAAGGTTAGCTGAAGGAAGCGTGAACTAACTTCTACATGATGATAGCCTGTTGCGGAGTATGTTAGAGTTTTCCAGAGAAACAGAATCAATAGGATGAGTATATCTAAAAGACACTTAAGAAATTGACTGATGCAATTATAGAGGCTAACGAGTCGAAAATCTGTAGGGTGGGTTGATAGACTGGAGTCTTAGAGAAGAGGCAATATCGCAGTTCATGTCTGAAGGCCTTCAGGGTGCACAGTTCTCTCTTGCTCAGGGAAGTTCAGTCATTTGCTCTATTCAAGCCCTCGACTAATTGTATAAAGCTAACCCACATTATGGAGGGCAGTCTGCCTTACTCAGCATAGATTGATTTAAGTGTTAGTCTCAACCAAAAACACCCTTGCAAAAACACTCAGAATAATGCTTGACTGCATACCTGCGCCCAGTGTTCCAACCAAGTTGTCACTGCCCTTTCTTTATTGATCAGTCATTTTCTTATTTAAAAACTTCTGGCTATTCTTTGACCAGATGAAAAATAATTGCCTGTGAAAAAATAAAATTTAAAAACATTATATTAAATCCCACTGTTCTCCAATCATAGGTCTACCACTTCGCTTCTTGCCTTGGTTCTAGTTTTTAGAGGAATTGAGGCAATTTGTTGTGGAGTGTTTTCCTTCATCCTTGGTTAAGAGGCTCTGCTGACTTTGCCTTACAGATAGTAGGAGGCCCCTCACCATATCACCCAGACAGCTCTGTATGATGCATGTTAATCTTCTCCCTTTGCTCTGAGGCAAAAGAATGCATTGCAGTGTTGGTAATACAGAGGAAAAGGAGAAGTAATTTGATTCTTATCACTGTTTTTCTTCTAAAGAATTACTGTGTGACAGCAGAAGGGCATAAAACTTTCTAAGAATGTGAACTCTGTCCCCAGAATGGGAGAAAGTAGGTGGCCAGAAGAGTTTGAAATGTTGATCATATGGCTCAGCTTTCCCCATCTGGATATGTAATGGTGTCATTAATCTTGTTGGGAAACCCATGTCCAGGAACAAAGGCACTTTGTTGTTTTCTTTTGTTTGTTTTGCTCTCATAACTGGGCTGTAGTGGTCAGATATGAATCAATATTACATCTGAGAACTTATGAAAGGAAATGTACAAGAATTTAGTGCCCAACAATAATTAAAGGCACATTGAAAAGTCCATTATGTTCTTTGAAATACTAAGAGTCATATGTGTTATTTTTATTAGGGAACATGGATGAAAATATATTTCATACAAACTTTTAAAGTAATGCTTATATTTTATTATGGTTGCTCTTCACCTTCGGATGGGGTTATGTCACTATAAACCCATTATGAGTTGGAAATATACTAAGTTTAAATGCATTTAATATATCTCACCTACCAAACATTATAGCTTGGCCTAGCCTACCTTAAATGTGTTCAGAACACTTACAGTTGGGCAAAACCATCTAACACAAAGCTTATTTTATTTAAAGTGTTGAATGTTTCAGGTAATTTATTGAATGCTATATTGAAAGTGAAAAACAGAATGGTTCTATGGATGCTCAAAATACAGTTTCTACTGAACTCATATCACTTTCACACCATTGTAAAGTTGAAAAATCATCAAGTTGAACCATCATAAATTTGGGGCTGACTATATATGAAATCAAATAGTTATCATATATAAGATGTTAAAATATTCTGTTATAACAACATTTTTATTGAAATTGAAATATATTGATTCAAGTTGCATGGGAATTATCATAGAACAAATTATCTTTTCACTGTTTAGTATTCAATGCAAATTATTTATCATTAATGTATCTTTGGGTTGAAATACTGACAGTCTTACACCCCAAAATAAATGGAAGGTGAAACATAATTTTCTTGATCTTATCTTCGTGAAGAGAACATTCTCCTGCTTCCTAAATATATTTGATTGCAAACAAATTGAGGCTTCTTGATGATTGAAAGTTTAAATGATATATTTTTACCTAATCGTGTTGTATAATGCATTATTTTAAATATATATACCAATAGCAAATCAATTGTTTATGTTCTACAGATGTTAAAAAATAACCTAGATTAAGTTGGCATAGTCAATGTGATATGGAAAACTGAAAAATTGATATGGTAATTCAAGTAAAACAAAAAAAACAAATATTTTCTCTCTTTAATTGAAAGTACAGTTAAGGGAGATGTTTTTAGCCATGTGAAGCTCAATACACTCCCTAAAAATAAATGTGCCAAGGTTAGTTTTCAAATATCCTATGTGATTTTAATCCATTACTCTTACATCTGAGTTTTAAACAATCCAGTATCTTTTTCTTTCTTTCTCTTTCCCCTCCGACCCCACACAGAGGTATATAAACACACACTTAATTCTGGTGATCACTATTAGTAAATAGTTCAATATTTCTATTGCACTGACCCTTTGCCTTGGGTACTTAGTTCTGTCCCCATCTAAAAACTCTAGTATGATCCTTATTTACCCAAATCCTTACGCTGTACCATATATTCCATGACCAGCAACTCTAACTTTCAGAGTTATCTTGACCTTTTCTCTCTGTTTTTTGTTCATTGGTTTTGCCTGAAAAAGCCAAGCTATTAAAGTGTACTTATGTTTATGTAAAAGCTATTTTTCTTCATGGAAACTTCATCTGTCAGGCAAATTCTATTTATTCTCCAAGGCTTCATTCAATTGACAGCATATTTATTATTTTTTTAATTCTGTTTTGATGGCTTGCCTTGATTCCCTGGATACATCAGGCATGTACTTATTTATTTCTGCCTTTAAGAGAGCACTTTTTGCATTTCATTAATATCATTAGTTTATGTGTTTGTCTCAATCACAGGGTTATGAACTTTTGGTGGCAGATACCGTGTCTTATTCTTCATTTCAACAGCACTTTCTGGCATACTCTACAGGTTCAATAGAAGTTTACTGAATGAGTAAATACATAATGGACATTTGTGCTCACAAGGGAAATCTGTGCTTACCCAAACAAATTGTGAGGACATAGAAACACCATATCTGTATCCTTCATAATACTTAAGATATTTTATGTGAGAACATAAAACCATATATATACCTTATAATATTTAATATACTTTATAATATTTAAGTTTCCTTATGGCAATCATACATGAGTTTACCTCCCTCTCCTTACCCCCACCCCCAAATAATATACTGACCCCTGGGGAAAGAATAGAAAATAATTATATTTAAAAAGTATTTATTCAACACACAAAATAATATTACTTGACGAACAATTATGTTATCAGGTACTGTATTAGCAAATTCAAGATAAAAATTTGCCTCATGTAATTTTTCAGATGGGTCTCCCTTGTCACTACTAGTTTGTTAGAACTCGTCAAATCTAGGTTAGCATGATGATGTACTTAAGCAATCTTACGTAATGCATATCTCAAAAACAATTCTGTGAGTATCTACTGTTACGTATATATAATAGATATAATTCTTATTGTATTATAAAAATACTATTATACTATTATCCTCATTTTGAAAAAACAAATTGGGGCATAAAAAATGAAAAAACAAATTGGCGCACAATGCAAAGTTATGAAGACACCAGGGAGCATGGTATATTTAGGAACCACAAGTGGTGGTATATGCCTATCCTGTACTGGCTGATAGAGGCCAACCGAGTTGCATCTTTATGCCTGCACCATACCCGCTCATACAGTCCAATCGAGTTGCACCTTGTAGAAATAAATTTAATTTTTTTTCCAGAAAGAAGTGGAGCCGTTGAAGTGTTTTGTTTCTGGGGTTTTTTTTTGTTTTCTTTTGTTTTTTAATGGAGTTTTGCTCTTGTCGCCCAGGCTGGAGTGCAATGGCAGGATCTTGGCTCACTGCAACCTCTGCCTCCCAGGTTTAAGTGATGATTCTCCTGCCTCAGCCTCCTGAGTAGCTGGGATTACAGGCTCATGCCATCATGCCCAGCTAATTTTTGTATTTTTAATAGAGACAGGGTTTCGCCATGTTGGCCAGGCTGGTCTTGAACTCTTGACCTCAGATGATCCACCTGCCTCAGCTTCCCAAAGTGCTGGGATTACAGGCGTGAGCCATCGCGCCTGGCTGCCATTGAAGTGTTTTAAAAGACGACTCCTTCGTTTTATGAGCACTGATAAATAAAATTAGATTTTGCTTTCAAATTTAACACCTCATGTTGGTTTTTGAACTTTTGTTTAAAAAAGTTCTCTCCTCATTATTCTGTTCTATAAGTTGTGCTTACCATTATGAACAAATTTTTCCCGCATAATAAATTGTTTATTTGCAGAAACGGTTTTTCACAGGCAATGATAAGCCGCTTGTGAATTCCTTGGATAAAATATACATAGGAACATTCATTATTATTCTCATTATTTTTGATTCACATCATTGTCATTATCATTACCATCATTATTTGTCTTTCTCCATCTGTTTTTCCCTTGCTCCCTAAAGGTTTTTCTGCAATGCTTCATTCCTTATTAGGAATTAGTTTTATTTGGTGGATTTATTTTCATTATTTTCTTATTGCCTTTTTTCTACCTACCAGATGACTTGTGTGTGTGTGTCTGTGTGTGTATCAGAGAGTGTTCAACCATCTTAAACATTTCAGCCAGTATCTACATATGGATATGTTAATACAATAATCATCAGGATTTAAGATCCATCATGCTGCCAGTTCCATTTCTGGATATTCGTCCGATTTGTGAGGAATATTTTGCCTTTGTTCTGTCTCTTAAATGAACCCTTTGTCAATGACTGACTCACTGGGTACCATGAACAATGGTTAAAATGGGACAAGCAGAGACTCGTTTCACATGAGAGTTCTCTGAATGATGAGTGCAGTCCTCTTCCCTTCCTCCCTCCGTAGGTGTTCTGTGAGACCATATTACAAAATCAGTGAATCCCACTCCGGCATCTCTTGAAGTGAGGAGGAGGTGTGTTTAGTGGGAAATGGTGACTACCTGCAGCTTAGTTCTGGATCCTGATGGGGAAGGGATGAAGGCCCATGAGGCCATGGACAAAAAAGACATAATTTTAACTTTCAGTTATTATTACTCCTTTTATCCAAATTTGCCCTTAAATAATGAAAAAACATTTTATGTTTGGAGAAATATTTTAAGTAAATTTGTAAAAATCTGTATTCTGTTGTTATTCCCCACGGTGGTTAAGTCATTCTTCAGTTTTAAAGTAACGGAAAGGAAAAACTATTTCAGTTCGTTATCACTATAGGACGCAACATGGAAACTCAGTCGTACAAAAAGAAGTACTGCGCTTTATAAAGTCTCTACATCAATTCTGTTGAATAGCTCTGTAAGTGGAAGAACACAGCCTCTTCTTAATTCAATGTTTTCTTTTAGAGAAAGTTAGGAGATTACATGTTAAAGGATTTTATAAAATCAGAAATGTCACACAGATACCGTGAATGGTTGTAATACATAAGTAGGCAGAGTTAAACGTATTTTCTCTTTCTCTGCATGTTCTTTTTGGCATTTTAGGTTTTAGGGCTTAATAGAGTGCACTACCCATTGGACTAAAATCCTATTTTCTGGAAACACAAAATTTAAAAACAAGATGTATGAGAAGTCTACTCTGCATATTCCATGGAGGACTGGGATTCCACTATTTGGATTTTCTTACTCAAGATTCTGTTGTTATCTATTTTTGTTGCTCATTTATTCACTTAAGAGATAGCAAACCAAGGGTCTGCGTAATATATGGCCGTGTTTCAGCAGTGAGGAAGAATCTAAATATGAATTAAATTGAGTCTCTGCCCTTAAGAAGTCTTTAGTGGTTTTCACAGTGCATTGCACAGAATTTGAAAGGAGCACAGAGATGTCTCAGAAATAGCCTATGGTAGTGAGGCATGGCAGGACCACCTGTTGACACTGTCTTTCCTCTCTTGTGACTCTAGAGGTTCCATTATGCATAGCTGCTATATTAGGATTCTGAATAACATTTCATTTGAAATAAAGAGAATGGTGTACCAAAATTTCTGCTAGAAAAAGCAGAGAGGAGGATTTATCTTTATTTCACTGCAACTAGGTAGCTCATTACAATCTGCATTCCCCATCACATTCCTCAGTCTTACTGGTTAAATTACTTTCTTCCCCCAAAATGCTACAGTAAAATTGATTGTAAAATTGAGAAAATATGATGTTCATGCTCCAGTAATATAGATTTCTGTTTTCCTGGGTCTACTAAAGACACTTTCTAGATTGATAAACAGCAACCTCCTTATTATCTAAACTTACTTTGGTCTACAACGAAGCCAAATATGTATAAAGAAAAACACACATTCTATGATTCAGTCAGCTACTCTGGGCTTCCTTATGTGGCTGCAGGGGAATTGTCGGGGGGGGGGGGGAAGTAGGCTACTGCAAGGCCTTGGAAGCCTAGGAGACAGACCTTGTGCCATGTCATTTCTGCCACATCTCATCATCACATTGGGCAACGCAAGCCTAACCCAGGTTCTGAATATTGACATCTTCCAAAGTATTATGAAGGATAATTAAGAGAATATGTAAAAATAAAACACCAGATGATAAAATTTATATAATAGTGTAGTCATCTGATTGGTAAGAATGGGAGGTTTGCAAATTTAGTTTCTGAAGAACTTATATGTTTTTCAAAACATTTAGTTTCTATTAGGCTTTCCTGTACAACTTGCTTTGATCTTAATTAAGCCAGTTTGAGCTTAATAAAAATTCTAGTATTAAAAGTAAATCAGGCCAGGTGCGGTGGCTTATGCCTGTGATCCCAGCACTTTGGGAGGCTGAGGCAGGCAGATTGTTTGAGCTCAGTAGTTGGAGATCAGCCTGGACAATGTGGCAAAACCCCATCTCTCCAAAAAATAAAAAAAAAATAAAAAAATAGCTGGACATGGTGACAGGTGCCTGTGGTCCCAGCTACTTGGAAAGTTGTGGTGGAAGAATCGCTTGAGCCTGGGAGGTGGAAATTGCAGTGAGCTGAGATGGCAGTACTGCACTCCATCCTGGGTGACAGAATGAAACCCTGTCTAAAGAAGAAAAAAAATAAAATAAATAATTTTTTTAAAAACTAAAAAAAAAACTAAAAATGGATTAAGTATTATTGTCTTTTTGATTAAACAAACATCTATTGAGTTTGTATAAGTCGGCAATTTTGTTAGAAACGTATTATCTTGAAGATATAATCGTATCTTTCAGACGTTCATCATTTACAACCAGATCCAATAAATAAATTCTTTTGGGTTACGTTTCTCCAGAATTATATACAATCTGGTTAAACTGTACCCCAAGTCAACCTTATATATATTTTTATTTTTCCATATTTAATAGCATTTCCTTAAAAATATGCCTGTCTGGCTGGGGGCTATGCCTCATGCCAGTAATCGCAGCACTTTGGGAAGTTGAGGCAGGCGGATCACTTGAGGTCAGGATTTCAAGGCCAGCCTGGCGAACATGGTGAAACTGTCTCTACTAAAAATAAAAAAGGTGGGTGTGGTGGCGCATGCCTGTAATCTCAGCTGCTTAGGAGGCTGAGGCAAGAGAATTGCTTGAACCTGGGAGGTGGAGGTTGCAGTGAGCCGAGATCATGCCACTGTACTCCAGCCTGGGCGACAGAGTGAGCCTCTGTCTAAAAAAAATAAAATAAATAAAATAAATAAATAAAAGACTATCATATGCAAGAGTTGTTCCATAAATAATTGGTAAATGTGGTAATGACAGTGGTGATGTGCCCGGCATCCTCTCTCCTCCAAGATTGAATGCTTCATTTAAATGTTTGTGTTTTACTTTTTTACTGTGATTTAACTTTTTTGCAGGCTGTGTCATGGTTGGGATTTTTACTGTGTCTGAGCACTGGCATTTGATGACTGATCTTTACCATGGCCTTCTCCCTGTACTTGTCATTTCTGTTAGCTTTTGTCATGCCATAAAATGCACTTGTTTACTGAGGCTATTTAAATAATTGTAATTTTATGTTTCTTGATTAATAGTTTTATGTGTATCTTTATTGTTGCACACCAGCCTTCCCTGTAGGATATATGGAGGGCTAATATATTCATCCTGTTTGCTTATCTGCCTGTGCATTCTGTGGGATCCTCTGCCAGGAAACAGTGCATTTGTATATGAATGGATAGAGAGGAGATTTTATTTAGTTTCATAGCAATAGAATTAAATTATATTTCAGACCTCCAGTTATGAGTCTGTCTAGGCCTCATCTCTATAGCATATGAGAAAATAAAATGTTTTATATATATTAATACTTTATATAACTTAAGCTGACCCCTTGACAATAATTTAAAATGTGACCACTTTGATGGAAAATGTTATTCTGTTTATTTTGTAGTTCTATCACTGAAAAGATTATTAAATATATTTCAGCTTCTTTTATGAGTCTAGGATGGTTATTGCACCATTGAATGACTGGAGAAGGATTAAGGGAATCAAGTCTAGGTCTCTAAAATAAGTTGAGGGCACAGCTTTACTGGGATTGTGGTTGTGGCTGTCACAGGAGTACATTGGAAACTGTGAGCTCTGGGCTATAGTATCAGAAGTGAACTCTTAGGTACTTGGCACATATGCCTATTTCTAGGCATTTTACATATAACTTTCATTTCCATCTTGTTTTGAAAATAATTTAAAGCTCTATGAAAGTTAAAAGAATAGTACAACAGTCACCCTTTACCAGTTGTTAACATTTGGACTCATTTGCTGTTGCTGAACCATTTAAAGGTAAGATGTAAACATTATGACTCTTTATTTATAAATGTTTTAATATGTATTTCTTAAGAAAAATAGTACTCTTCTACATATCAGAAGCATGTTCATTATTCAAGAATATGTAGCATTGCCTCAATATTATTTAATTTTTAGACCATATTTAAATTTTTCTAATTGTTTTTAATTTTTCTTGATTTGGTCCAAGATTTAATCAAGGTACAATAATTTCATTTATTTGTCTTTAATCTCCTTCAATCTAGAGCGATGACACCCCCCAACCCTGACCACAATTGTCTCTCATAACACTGACATTTTTGATGAGACAAAACCAGTTACCTTGTAAAATATCTCACATTTTATATATAGGTTATGATTTCTGCAGGGGTAGATCTATGCTAGAATCATTTTGGCAAGAATACTGTGTAGGTGATGGTTTACACTAATTTTTGCATCACTTTAAGAGACATTATGTCAGTTTATTCTGTTACTGAAGAAGCCATGTGTGATCACACAATTAACACCTTGACCAGTAGTTTATTTTATTCTAAGGATAGACATTGCCTTTTGCAATTCAGAAGTAATTTCTAGAATAATGCTTTAAGATTGTGTATCAGTCCTTTCCTGCATCAATCTGTTAGGGTTTTTGTCTAAGTTAACTGGGGCTTTCCAAAGGGTGATTTTAAAAGTTCTAACATTATATGTACATTCTTTATCTGACATATTTCTGTGAATAAGTGATTTTTTACAAAAATCTCAATCTCCTTGTCTAGGACAAACTCTTTGAAGTGGCTCCTTTGTTCATTTTGATATGTTCCCATTAGTCTTGAAGCGTTTCCTTTTTTCTGACAAAACAAAATGCTGTTCTTATACTTTCCCTGCCAGACATGGCATCACTCATTTCTCCAAGGAACTTGATAGGTAATAGCATTTAGGAACTCCCATCTGAACACCAGGTGTACTTATTACTACAGGTGGTTCATTTCTTCAAGACCCTTTAATGCACAACACTAGGATGGATATATTCTATGGGTAAAAATAACTTCAAAGAACTCTTGAGCTGTACAGAAATGATCGTGCATCTTGCTGATTACCGCAAGTCAAATCCAACATCACACAGTTCCTTCTCGTTTCCTCCATCCAGTGTGTGTCTTTTTGCTCCCATAGAGAAACCCATAGTTCCTAACTACCTGTGTCCTTATTCACTTATAATGTACAAAATATCATCAATATAGTTGAAGACTTCTTTGCAGAGGCTATGTAGAACTAAGGCTATATGATATTAACAAGTAACTCTTTCATGGTTAAACTCTTACTTATTGTAGACAGATATTAAGCCATCACTGGGTTTTCTTCCTACCTACTCTGTGGTATTGTCATATCTCCGGGGGCTCACTAATGTTTCATAGACTTATATAATCATTGCATAAACTTTTTCAAGTTTAACTGGAGTTCGAGATTATTTTTCAAAATTCTTTGGTCGATAATAAAGTGTCTCCTTTGTAGATACTCAAAGAGCTAAGAAACATCCAGTGTATGCCTACCTGGAGGAAGGAGACATGCTAAGACAAGAACGGTTGTAGGGCACAGAGATGAAGTTTGAAGAAGAGACAATGGATTAAATTATGCTTGTAAGTGAGCAGATGTGAGAGATTTTGGACTCTGTGGCTCTTTTCAGTAATTCTGAAGAATGGGCTTTGTCCACTTTATTAAAATGAAAAAACACTGCACTGCTTTTTGGTGTAAAGTCTGGCTGCAATGAACAGTATCTCACTAGCTATAAGACTCTCCTAGAAAGGGAAATCCCAGGGATTTCCTAAGAACTTCACAGGCCAAGCAATCTCTGAGACTGTTTTAATCAGTATCTGACTATAGAGGGCAACCAGACATATACATCACATTTTAAAGAACTTACAAAACACCAGCAACAAACAAATTTTTAAAACTAATGATTGTTGTTTTTGTTTTTAATTCTTACTGTGTTGGACATATGATATTTATGTACTAAGCTACAAATTAGATGTTAATTCTGCTTTATAAATGAGGGTGCTGAAGTTCAGAGTGATTCAGCAAATTTTCTAAGTTCATACAACTAATAATGCCAAAGATGAAATTTAAATTTAAAATTATCTAACTCAAAACTCTATGATCTTTCTACCATGTTATACTAACTGATCATTTGAAGACAGAGGTATCTCTTTGCAAAGCCCGCTAATGTTTGCTTGCCCAATATTTCTTCATGTATTTCATTATTTATAAAAAGATCAATGTGGACTGAATACTTGTTTGTCCAGCAAATAAGCATATACACTTTAGAAGACAGAAAAAAGATAAAGTTCAACAAATCATAGGATAGAAATTTCCTGAAGATTTTTTTCATGTTGTCATTTTGTTGAATTTATGATGAGACCAAGAGCTAGTTATAGAATTTGATTTCAGTTGTTTTCAATTAAGAAAGCTCTCAGCAATTGTGTGTAATATACCTCCGTATTCATTCAGTACTTACTATATGTTGGGCACTGAGCTAATTACTTTGCATAAATTAACCCCTTTACCTCACAGCACACCTGTAAAGTGGGAATTATTATTTCCTTTTCACATATGAGGAAGCTGAGGCTTAGTGAGAGTCAATGATTTGCCAAAAGTACATTGCTAGTAAGTGGCAGTTTAAGGATGTGATCCTATGTCCTTTCTGTCTCATTTTATAATGGCCTGCTCTGTAGATTTTACTGTTTTGGGGTCAATTCAGTTTTTAAAAATTGCCAGCCTTTAGAAATGTAAAGGTACGGCCGCGCGTGGTGGCTCACGCCTGTAATCCCCGCACTTTCGGAGGTTGAGGCGGGGGATCACAAGGTTAGGAGATCGAAACCATCCTGGCTAACACGGTGAAACCCCTTCTCTACTAAAAATGCAAAAAATTAGCCAGGCGTGGTGGCGGGCGCCTGTAGTGCCAGCTACTCACAAGGCTGAGGCAGGAGAATGGTGTGAACCCGGGAGGCGGAGCTTGCAGTGAGCCCAGATCACGCCACTGCACTCCAGCCTGGGTGACAGAGCGAGACTCTGTCTCAAAAAAAAAAAAAGTGAACGTATATTTTTAATTAGATAATGATTTCAAGTTGCCTATTTCCAAATATGTGATTTTAGTTGTGAATCAAAGTATTCGGATAATTAATATGGAAAAATGAAATTATGCAGAAAGGTTCATTTTGTTGCTGAACACTAGTTTCAAACAGAGCTGTTCGTTTGTGATATATTACTATAGTAGCTGGCCATTCACTTTTCTATGAACAGATATTCATAACATGTCTGCTTCGTGCCCGGCACTGCACTAGGAAAGCAGACAAAACCCCTTAACTGGTGTAGCTGACCCTCTAGTGTGTTGTATAACACTTATCTAGGAACAAAATGTTGGGGGATTCAACAGACATGATTTAGACCTTAGGTTGGGTTGGGAGTGGAGATTTTTATGTTTATATTAGTAATGACCCAAAGAGGAAATGATACAACCTAACCTCTGAAAAAAGCTATTTATTTTAAATTCTTTACATTAATGCAACAAATGCTATTACTGTAACGATCTAAATTCTTTGGAATACATAGGTAAGCCCTGAAAATATTTACTGTATTCAAGGTATCATGATAAGTGCCTTACCAAGAATTGTGAAAAGTCTGTGATTTTTCTCCTTTTTGCAATTTAAACCTGCTTTATACAGACTGATAGAAGACCGAGACTCCTGGGTTGGATATAAGGGGCTGTATTACTCCTATACATCATTCAGCATGACCTTCATGTAAACTTCGTGCTCACATCTGTCACCCTTGACCTCCAAGACCCACAGGAGAGACATCCAGGTTTAAGAAACCCAATACTGCATAAAGGAGTCCTAGGACAAGACACTTTTCCCTAGAGAGAAACATCTTTAATTTACTGGACAGCAAAAATATCCTGCCTTGGAGGAAGACACTATCTCTTATCTTCCAAGGCTGTTTGCTACGCTATATAAACTTGTTTGAATACAAAATACGCAAAAACGCACATCAATGTCTGTGTTCACAGAAGAAGCAGAAAGATGAGAGATCCACAGAGATTTGTCTTCCAATATCCTCCACTCTATGGACCATTTTTTCATGGTTTGACAATGAGCTCTAAAATATAATTAGTTATCATGGCTTGAAAATGAACTCTAACTAAAATTGAATTCGTTATAATGTTTGTATCACATATGGGGAGAGTGACATATTTAAATATGTATATGATGAAATTGGTCATCTTGTCTAATGTACAGGTGAAGAAAGCGAGGTTCATGGAGAAATCTCCATGATTGGTGACTCCATATCCCATAGTTAAATTTCACTCACAGGATTTAATCCCAGCTATTTTTCAATACTCGAAAGAAATGAATATTCAGTACGTATGAATGTTTATGCAACCTCTATCATAAGTAGATAGAACTCTTCCATTTTGGGGAAAAAGGGGCTTTCAGAGTTTCATGTCAATGTGACATCTGCCTCAATTTGCTGTTCATTCACTACACCTACTGTCACCTGAGAAAAACTTTCCATTGTGTAGTTCAGTTTACTGAACAGTGTTGGCGTGAGACTCATATTATATGTTAGAGACATTGGTGCAGTTCTGACTCGACACACTTGGAAAGGTGGTTTCCTCAGGACAATCTACTGCTGGGAATTCCAGCCCTTGGAAGTTCAAAACTTCTCTAGATTAGCAACATCTGCAATTCAGGGCCGGATGTGATGGCTCACACTTTCACGCCTGTCATCCCAGCAGTTTTGGAGGCTGAGGTGGGTGGATCACTTGAGGTCAGGAGTTTGTACTATACTGGCCAACATGGTGAAACTCTGTCTCTACTAAAAATACAAAAAATAGCCAGGTGTGGGGGCACATACCGGTAATCCCAGCTAATCTCCTGGGGCAGAATTGTTCGAATCCGGGAGGTAGGAGGAGGAGGTTGCAGTGAGCCAAGATCATGCTGCTGCACTCCAGTTTGGGCGACAGGGAGAGACTCCCTCTCAAAAAAAAAAAAAGTAATAAATAATAATAATAATAATAATAGATACATGTACAATTAATCTTGAGAGTCTACAGGTAGATCAAAATGGGACACAGGAGTTTTCCATTGGTTGGAGGAAGACTGCTTTGTTTTCAATTGTTTTGTTTTCCAACAAAATAAAGTTTGTTTTCCAGAGTTTAGTAAATATTGTAGTATCCTTAGCGAGTAGGTCAGCATTATTTTAAATATCAATATGACATACCAACTGGGAACATTTTAATATAATATTTAAGGATCTCACATATATACTTTTCAGAAATGTGCTTTGTTAGAGTAATTTATTGTGAATTTTTCAATCCTCATTTTCCATCTGACCAAAATTAATGTAATTATATATTTGAATTAGCAAAGACCGTGAAAGCACTGTGACAGAATAATTATCTTTAATTATACTAATTACATTAATGGATAAAACTTGATGATTAGGGCATTACTCTGTGAAAATAATAGCTTTATATTAATGATTGGATTGTCTTGCAACTTATCTTCGCAATCCCCACCACCACTTCTTCTGACCTACATCTGACATCCAACAGTTTAACAAAATTTTGAACCCACATTCACTCAAATATACCTTGAGCTTCTAAGACCTTTGCCAGTTAACTGAGATGATTCGGACTACCATATTTCACACACATGAGAAGGGAAACAGGGCCCTCAATTAATTTAGAATTTCAAATGAACAACGAATAAGCTTTTTAGTATTAGTAGGGCCCAGATATTGCAACATTAGAGATAATTTCTGTGAAGAAATAGACTGAATAACTGTTAGCTTGTTATGTATTTTTAGAGGATATTTGTCCAGTGTTCTTTTCGGAGAATATAGGAGAGTTGTCAAGATTTTACTGAAATTTGAGTTAGCTGCAAAGGTAAATTTTTAATGATTCACTTTAAACTGTAAAAATAAGTTGCCAGTTGTAAACTGCAAAAGTTAAATGAGGGTTACGTGCCATATTTTATATGGTTATAAAATACATGCATACATTTTTTGTTAAGTAATATTTAAATTCCAATATATTGGTTTATTAAGGCAGACAAATACATTTAAAGATAGATATTTTCCCCCAATCTGGCTGTACAAAGAGGGTGGATACTTTTATGATTTTCATTGATTAGCAACAATTTAAATTCCCACAAGTACTCATCAAATGGCAGTTCTTCCGTCAGATTGTTAACCGATAGCATCCGTGAATTATTTATAAACGGTGTCGTGTAATGATTTTCTTCTCCATTTACTTAGTGGTTGTTAAAGGCTACGAAGGGATTACCTTGTTTTCATTGTGCTTTGGCTATTTGGTAAAACGAGAAAGAATCACAGGTGATATAATTATTTCTAGGCATAATCATTTATTTACATAATTACGTATGAAATGTTGAGATGCGTATCTGTGGAACCCCTGCTCAATTTGAGAGTAGTGCTCATCATGGTGGGGAGGTGGTGAGTTAGTTAGAGGAATTGTGTGTTTAGAATATACCTAACACTCTGTTATTAACTTTTAAAACACCACTCAATAGCTAATGTTTTCCTTAGAAAAATATTTACAATTCCAAGTTTTTAAATAAAAAAGAAATTTGTCCCAGAGCCAAGTTTCAGTAATGGCAGTGTTCTGTTGATCCTGGAACCTGGGCCACAGGGTGAAGTTTTAATGTTTCCTCCTTTTAAAATAGCCCTGAACTAGTTGTGTGAAGGCACCATCACAGACACTCACTAATACGATTTTAAATATTGTGGTGTCCTTTATCAAGGAGAACTGAACACACTTCCAAAGCTGTCACAACTGGCTAACTCTGGTCCAATTCATAAGGGATTAATTGGCCGTGGGTACTTGTGAGCTGAAATACTGTCATGGCAGCTGTAGATCTGTCACTTTGATGCACAAGGTAATCAAGTCCAGTAATAGACTCTCTATGAATCTTAATAGCTTATCTAACCAAGAAATCATTAGAGGCTGTTTACTCCATGTCATGTGGAAAAGCATATTGTGAACTTTTAATGATCTTTTGATATTTTCTGGAATAAGTTTTCTTTCCAAAAGTGTACAAAAATATTAAATGTGTTGTGGTTAAGTTTTGAGACTACCTACAATGGAAAATGAAGCTTTAAGAATTAAAGTTTGAGAAAACAACCTGAAACCAAAAAATAACATTTTTTTTTTTTTTGGTGAGACTAAAACTATTTTTAAAAAATCAGATAAAAGGTGAATGTTTCCTTCTCTTTGTCTCCAATTTTCTTTTCAGTGATATCCTAGTTTCTCTGGTATGAAATCTTCCCAGAAAATTTACTGTCTATTTACAGAGAGAGAGTAATATACATGCATACATGTAAATTGTGTTTTTTTCAATACAAATAGAATTATAGTATACTTTCTGGAAGCTTCTTAGTTGTCATTATTTATAAACGTATTGCACCCTGACAGCTGCACAATTTCCCCATACAGTTGCATTTTAACTTATTGAAGTGTTACTTGGAATTTGACTGTAAATAATTTTTTTTTTTTTTTGAGATGGAGTTTCACTCTTGTTGCCCAGGCTGGAGTGCAATGGCATGATCTTGGCTCACTGCAACCCCTGCCTCCTGGGTTCAAGTGATTCTCCTGCCTCAGCCTCCCAAGTAGCTGAGATGACAGGCACATACCACCACACCCAGTTAATTTTGTAATTTTAGTAGAAACAGGGTTTCTCCATGTTGATCAGGCTGGTCTTGAAAACTGCTGACCTCAGGTGATCCATCCGCCTCAGCCTCCCAAAGTACTGGGATTATAGGCATGAGCCACCACACTCAGCCGACTGTAAAGAATTTAAAGAAAGTAAAGAAATGGTAAATAATTTCACTTTAATGTAGTTATTTGAAATATTATTTGACTGTGCACCAATCACAAGTTTTACTGTGTGAGGCAAAACTTAACACCGACACCATTGTGTAATATCCAAGGCACTGAATTTTTAATATAGGATTTCACACTTTGATCGGTGTCCCAGATTTCTCAGGAATGATTCAACTTCTAATTAGATAGCAATTCGAATGTTAGTCTGTAGCTTCTAACAGTAATTGTCTTATGCCAGGAAATTATTGGAGGAGAGGGAAGAATGATGAAATTATAAATTGATGAAATAAGAAGCTGACTTGACTAAAAAAAAATCAGTATTAATGACTGCATTGAGGAATATCTGCAATTGTAAAGTTCAGGGAAAAGAATGTGAGAGATAAATCACCATGCCTGTCACCCTCGCTCTTGTATGCACCATCCAGGAAGAACTTAATTGAAGAACTTGACGTGAATTCTACAACACTGGATTTGTAAACCAGGCAGATGAGATTGCATATGTTTCTGGACAGCTTGTATCTCTGAATATGTGCATAGGAGAGAAATATCATTGTACTTTATCAGCTGTGTAAGTAAAAATATAGCTACAATAAATAATCTTGTAGGAAAAATTTTAAAAAGTTACTGGAAATGGGTATAATGTTTTATATATTTACATATATACATGTATCTATGTGTATATACGTGGGTATATACATGTATCT
>NW_026652283.1:115003270-115265139 GCF_009828535.3 Hylobates moloch
TGTATATACGTGGGTATATACATGTATCTATGTGTATATACGTGGGTGTATACATGTATATCTGTATATACGTGGGTATATACATGTATATATGTGTATATACGTGGGCATATACATATATACGTAACATGCTTATACATATCTTCTAGAGTTACTGGGAGAATTAAGATGAAACTATTTAACACGTTTAAAGGAGTTAGTATGAGACAGTAAATTGTCTTTGCTTAGGCAATTGTAGTTTCCATTTTACAGTTACCATTCAGTTGATAGGTCATAAAAATATGGGCAAATATTTACGTAAAATGATAAATCTGTCATCACTTGTTGGGAAGCTTAGGGTTTATTAACAAAATAATATTTATTTTTAGGTTCTGGTTTGATTTGGAAGGTCAATTCTTTGTGATAAGAATGGCTAGAGTTGGTGTGAAACCAAAAGAGTTCTTTCTTTTCTCTATCATGCTTGCCTGTACTCAGAACAACTTGATCTGGCAAGTTATTTCTGCCTCCTTTTTATGTACCAGGCAAACAGAGTTTGCTTTTAAGTAATGGTTTCTATTGCAGTAGTCTAGATTCTGAGGTTTGTATTCTATGAACTCTTAGGTATAGTTAGAGAGGACAAAGAGGCATCGGTAGTGGTTCTATCAGCACTCCTGCTTCAGGCAGCTGGGCAGCCCACACAGTACCTAAGAAAGGTGGCAGCGTCTGGCTAGAGAAAAGCTAAAGTTAAAAAGACAGTTGAAGGCTGGGCACGGTGGCTCACGCCTGCAATCCCAGTACTTTGGGAGGCCACAGTGGGCAGATCACCTGAGGTCAGGAGTTCGAGACCAGCCTGGCTAACATAGTGAAACCGCATCTCTACTAAAAATACACAAATTAGCTGGGTGTGGTGGCGGACACCTGTAATCCCAGCTACTGGGGAGGCTGAGGCAGGAGAAATGCTTGAACCTGGGAGGCAGAGGTTGCAGTGGGCTGAGATCGTGCCACTGCACTCCAGCGTGGGTGATAGAGCAAGAGTTTGTCTCAAAAAAAAAAAAAAAAGAAAAGAATAAAAAAGAAAGTTGACATTATGGCGGGGTTGGTGAAATAAGTGCAGGGGAGAAAAAATTCAGATGTGATTAGGACATGTGGTTATTCCAGTATGATCTCAACAAACAAAGCAAGTACTCTGCATATTTACAAGTTTGTAATAGTACTATTTGTTCTTCTTCCATTTCATTAGTGTGTGATACTTACTACTGTGATACTCTTTACTATTGGCTTTTCATAACGTGTAGGATTTCATTAAATAACATTGACATCAGAACAATCCCAGCTATATCTCCTGAATGTTTGAAAAATTGTATTAATAATGTCATCTCCCATTTGATTTAATTGGTTACTTTTTAATGCAAAATATGTATTTTATTACCATTTACTGATCAACTAGTTTATGCAGACAAAAAGTTATGTAGCCTCCAACGACAAAAAATGAATTAGAAGCACACCTTTTATGTTTGAGGAGCTTGTATTCTTTTGGAGGAGGTAGAAATGCAAACTTATGCCAGGCGCGGTGGCTCACGCTTGTAATCTCAGCACTTTGGGAGGCTGAGGCGGGCGGATCACGAGGTCAGGAGATTGAGACCATGGTGAAACTCTATCTCTACTAAAAATACAAAAAATTAGCCGGGCATGATGGCGGGCACCTGTAGTCCCAGCTACTTGGGAGGCTGAGGCAGAAGAATGGCGTGAACCCAGGAGGCGGAGCTTGCAGTGAGCCGAGATTGCGCCACTGCACTCTAGCCTGGGCAACAGAGCAAGACTCCGTCTCAAAAAAAAAAAAAAAAAAAGAAAAGAAAGAAATGCAAACTTACAATGATTATACAGTTTGAAACATATTAGAATCATCTGCAGAGTACTGTGGGAAGAGGGAATAAGAAACAATTCCTGGAAGGCCTCTAAAAATTGTTACTTCTGGCTGGGCACAGTGGCTCACGCCTGTAATCCCATCATTTTGGGAGGCCAACGTGGGTGGATCACCTGAGGTTGGCAGTTCGAGATCAGCCTGACCAACATGGAGAAACCCCATCTCTACTAAAAATACAAAATTAGCTGCACGTGGTGGCACATACCTGTAATCCCAGCTACTCAGGAGGCCGAGGCAGGAGAATCGCTTGAACCAGGAAGGCAGAGGTTGCGGTGAGCCAATATCGTTCCATTGCACTCTGGCCTGGCAACAGAGTAAGACTCTGTCTCAAAAAAAAAAAAAAAAAAAAAATTGTTATTTCCACTGAAAGTATTTCTAATTGAGTCCTATATGCCTGTCATAACCTGTCTATCCTTTATTTCTGTACAATATTGTTGGCTTCCACCATTTAAATAGCTGCTGAAATCTGACCGTGAGAAAATCCATTCTGAATGGCGAGGTCCAGGTTTTTTTTTTCAGTCTTAGTAAAATATCTTATAATTTATGTGATAATTTCATATGAACTACATATTTATGCATTTATCTTGAATCTGGTCTTGATGCACTGAAGTGAACTTATTCTCATTTCATTCCATGTATACTTTTTTATTTTCTTGTTTCTTCGTTATCTATGTCCTGCACATGGCATAGTGCCTGTTTTACATGAAAGTCTGTGGAGGACATGGGCTGTGTCTACAGTTTTATTTATAAAGCATTCATCACAGCTATGAGCTATCAGGGCACTTGGCACAGCCTTTAGTGGAGGTGATTTTGCCAATAAGATCATGGACCAGAAATAGAAGTGTATATGCATATCTAATTCTATACCAGATTACCTCTTTGTATATATTTTCCAGCATGGTCATATCACTTAGTCATGAATAAAAGCTTATCAAAGTTCATTACTCACAGAAATTGAGGGTTTAAAAGTTGTTGTTAAGAGCTTATTAAAAGAAGACTATCATAGGCAATTGTAAAATACTGCTCCTTTGTATTTCCTGCTTGTGAGTAGACAAGGGAGTTTTCCCGAGTTTTATGAAAAAAGCAGCTGATACTTAAAAAAGCCGATTAGTAGAGCTACTTAATTGTTCATTTGGATTTATGTTCCTCTAAGTCAGTTTGTTTGCTGACGTGTTCAATAACAACAAATAGAAAGTGCATTTTAATGTGAAAATCAATACTCAGTAGAGATCAACATAACTATAGCTGCAAACAAACAGCAAACAAATGCCGTTTTTTTAAAAAAATCAAACAAGAATTTGAATTCTATTATAC
Organism: Hylobates moloch; assembly: GCF_009828535.3. Lineage (NCBI taxonomy): Eukaryota > Metazoa > Chordata > Mammalia > Primates > Hylobatidae > Hylobates > Hylobates moloch. The sequence goes on from NW_026652283.1 coordinate 115,006,488, forward strand.
TGAATCCATCCAAAGAAAGATTTTTTTTAAAGTGGTCAACACTTAAAACAAGCGAGACAAGGTAAAAAAATTACAGAAAAAATATATGTTCATAAATATTGTGAGTAAACAACATGAATAAGACACTGAAACCTAAAAACTAACATTAAAGCTATGTTGAGAAATGTAGGCCAGGTGCAGTGTCTGACACCTGTAATCCTAGAACTTTGGGAGGCCGAGGTGGGAGGATCGCTTGAGCTCAGGAATTGAGACCATTCTGGGCAACATGGTGAAATACTGTTTCTACAAAAAAATAGAAGGAGAAAAATAATAAGCTGGGTGTGGTGGTGCACACCTATAGTCCCAGCTACTTGGGACTTGCCTTCAGTCCCACCTACTCAATTCATCAGGATCCCTTGAGCCCAGGAAGGTTGCAGTGAAACGAGGTTATACCACTGCACTCCAGCCTAGGTGATGAATGAAGACTCTGTCTCAAAACAAAACAAACTATATTGAGAGATGCACCATATTACTGAGGTTTATAAGTGCAAATTTCTTAAATGTAACCATTATTTATTCTGCAATTATAGAAATGTAGTTCAAAAGCTATTGTTCTACAATTCTTCTACAACTATTTATTGGGTACCTATAATGTACCAGCCGTTATTCTGGATTCCTAGAATACATGTGTAAATGAAAGTTGCTTTCATGAAGCTTAAATGTAATGGGCAGAGAGATTAGAATAGACAAGAAGCAATAATAAGCAATAAATATTATATAGCACACATATGTACGTCCACATACATACATGCTTATTATATGTCATGTTAGAGTGTAGTATGTACTATGGAAAAGAAGAAAAGCATAGAGAGGTTGAAGGGATCAGGCATGACAATGCTGAGAAAGGGAAGATTGCAATTCTAAGTAGGTTAATCTTTGTAGTCTTCTTTGAGGCCTAATGTTTCAAATAGTAGAACATGAGGGTGATCTAAATATATATTTCCAAGTGTTGTGAGAATAATCCGATTTAAACCATTGGCCTAAATTACTTTTCTCTTTTTGAGGTCCCCTAAATATACATCAACATCAAGGACAAGCTGAAAGTCAAATTTACCCAGACTTTAGCTCCAAAACTCAATGCAGAACTCTGTTGACATGGGGTAATTAAAAACAAACAAACTAACAAACTTTTTTTTCCTGTATTAGGTAGCCTGAATTGAAACAGTAGGTAAATTCCACTTTATCTATTTCAGATTTAAAGACTAAAGCAGAATGTTAGAGCTATACGTTCGTGGGCAAAGGTGGTACAGTTTTGCCTATGGTCTTCTGGTACCACAGCAACTCAAGTACTGGGGCAAGTGATTGCATGATTGCAGCTGGTGAAAGTTGTCTACCCTGGGCTTGTCCATTCAGAATAATAATTCCAGACTTGGCTGTCATATATGGGCAACTGAGATCAAGGGAAAGAGCCCACAAAATGAGACTTTTATACTTTGCCACTTTGTATCATGGGAAGAAAGTCACTAAAATTGTACACCCCTTCTGATGTTACACTAACTGGGACTGCAACTCAATATGATATTCTCTAATTTTTGTGGTCCAGACCATGCCTCCTCTGAGGAAACAGAGCATGATATCCAGGAATCAGACTTATCTTAAAGGGGAGTTGCACAAAGGAAGGCCTTGAGACCCTTCAGAAGTGAGAAAATGTCAGCAATGTATGTTGCTTATGCATATTTGAAAAATTTTCTTCTTCAATGCTGTAGCAACACATCTCTTACACGTAATACAGAGTAAGTCCCATTGTTTCCATGTTGTTGTTAATAAAATCTGGCCGAAGATGAGGTATTTGTTTAATAGTGTGCATCCTTAGATAAATATATTATGTAACATATAAGTTTGAACCTGTGGGGCAGGGAGAATGGAATTGGATCCCTTGAAATACATTATTTGATAATAGAAAAATTTATGAATCTAAAATTTTAGAGAAAAATGAGTTAATTTAGCCTCTTAAGACAAAGAGATAAAGGTGGGGAAGAAACAGGCCAAGTATCAGGCTAAGGAGAGGATCCATTACTATAGAAATGTACATGAGAGTAGCCCACATATTTGCCTCCGAGACTGATAATAGCTGGTGTGGAAAAGAAAACTGTCCAATTACAGTATGGGGAGCTTCCACAGAATGAAAATTACAGTACAGAGAGTTTCCATAGAATGAAAACAGGCCAATTGCTGAGAGGTGTATCTATTGCAGGAAATGATAATACTATCCTACTATTTCAGACTTACTTCTTACAAAGGTGACCCAGACTATCATTTATCTCAAACACAGATTGTGCTTTGATGATTCTGTGTGTTTTTAATTCTTTGGCATAAGGTGCCTTTCCAGTAGATCTAAAGCATCATCTCCCCAGTATAATTTAAATCATTTTGAGGTTCAGCCAATCTATCATGTTTGTGATAATATTTTCTTTTTTCTTTTGCTTTCTTTCCAAACTCCCATACAATTTCTAGAATTCATTTTGCCTTCTTGCACATTTTCTAGAGATATGATACATTTTACTAGTTCATTTATTTCGCAAATATTTTTCAAGTATCTCCTATAGACTGAGGGAGTATTTTAGTTGCCGGCAATATGGTGATGTACAGGAGAGTGCCTACTGTCACAGAGCTTATAGACCACTTGGGCTAGATAATCAATTAACCAATTATTACAATAGATTGAGATGGTAATTTTTATTTAAAGAAAAAGAGAATAATGAAATGGAGTAAATTTAACTTAAGTTGGCCTAAGCAAAATAAAAGAATATTTTTGAACCGGACACATTTTTGTTAGAGCTAGGGCTGGCTTTGCAGAGATGTGATCAAGCAGCCTAAGAGATGTTTCCAATTGCATTTATAACCATAATAAATAGCTAGTGGAAATAACACTTGATAAATGCGTTTTAATGATTAACACAGGAAACGTTCAGCTGCAAATAAGAGAAAACCCTGTGAAAACCAGTTTAAATAGTAAAGGAGATTTAATGATGCGAGGAACTGTAACGTCCAGAGGAAGAGTATGTTGCTTTTTTGTCTTTTTTGTTTTCTTTTGTTTTCAGTATTTTGGCTCTGTTGCTAAATAGTACTCTCATCTTTGCCCTTCTTTGTGTTTGAATTCTCTCTTCACTTTCTCTATAGCAACAATGTTGACAATAGTTCCATTGTGTGCTCAAATCCTATAAGGTTTTTTTTTTTTTTTTTCTTGAGGCGGAGTTTCGCTCTGTAGCCCAGGCTGCAGTGTAGTGGCGCTATTTTGGCTCACTGCAAGCTCTGCCTCCCGGGTTCATGGCTGGGCGCAGTGGCTCACGCCTGTAATCCCGGCACTTTGGGAGGCTGAGGTGGGCAGATTACGAGGTCAGGAGATCAAGACCATCCTGGCTAACACGGTGAAACCCCATCTCTACTAAAAATACAAAAAAATTAACCGGGCATGGTGGCGGGTGCCTGTAGTCCCAGCTACTCGGGAGGCAAATCCTCTAAGATTTTAAATGCTAGGCCCGTATTACAACCAGTCTCTCTTTTCAGACAATCTCATGCATTAAATGACTTCAATCTGTGGAAATAAAAATACAGTGTTCTGGTTCCTAATACATATGATGTGTAAATGTCGTACATTTTATATCCATTAAATTATAATCCTTTTCATGGCCTTTATCATGGTATTTTAACATTGTGTTCAGTATCTATTAAGTAACTGGCTCTGCGTTTTTGATCAGAAGGTAGATAAGATGTCATATAATATAAATATTCTAGATCCTACTAATGAATGGACTAGATAATGTTTTCCCCTAATGGATCCTACCACTGATTGCATTCTAAGTGTGTAGTGGCTGCATTAGGTAACTGACTCCAACTTTTCTTGTAGAGAACAGGTATCATTTGCTGATTCATTAAATTGCCCAGAGAAACTGTGTCTATATCACTGACGTGCTTACAAACTATATTCCTGATTTAAACAAGATATAAAAATATATTAATAATAAATTGAAAATGCATATACTTAAAAATAGGCTAACACCTAAGAAAGATATCTTGAAATCTCTGCATTTTCTTACTTTTACATCCAATTGAAAAAGGGTTGTACATATGATACAAAAGATTTCATATTTAGCAAAGAAATGTAATTTTAATTTGGTTCATAACAATGCTTCAATTGAAATGCCTGTTATTAACCATGTCAGCCTGATTGCTTTCTGACTACCGTTTTCAATTAGTCACAATCTCTTCTATTCATACAAAAGGGAGTGAAAGATAGAAGGAGAATTCAAATACCAAATCATAAACCTGAATAGGCACAGTAATATGCATTTCCCAAAACTACTTTGCTTTGTACGGAAGTAATTTTTCTAGATTTAAATAAATGAAGCCAACTTGATTAGACGTGCGTACCCAGAGATGTCATCATTCACAGTGCTTCAGATATTCTAGTTTATATCTGATCAGCTTTTATTCATGTTGTATCATAGTCTCTGAATTGCCTGTCTTCTTTCATGTTTAATGTGTTTTAAAGGCTTTAAAAAAACACTGTTTCATTCTTGAAACCTACATGTTTACAATTATTCTCCTGTGGTAAGAAAATTAATGCCTGAGATCTTCCATGATAATAAAAGTGACACGTAAAGACAGCTCTCTCCTTCCTTCCTTAGAAATCTCTTAGATTTTTCTACCTATTAGGGCAGAAATGGGAGGAAAAATTGTTTGTCTCTATGCTCTTGCAAAGCGAAAATTATTCAGTTCTCCTACTTTACTACATTTGAAATGATTTCTTTTGTATATTACCTCCATTAAAAATGTTTCTGTGAATCTTTAATGTCAAAAAATCTTTAGATGCCATCCCAATATTAAAAACTACTTGTTAAATCCTGCTTGTGTGCTAAGTCTCAGGACAGGTAACAGGAAAATAATATCTTTAGCTGATCTTGTTGCCATCTGCTTATGTTTCTTCCCCACAGATGTGATATGTTCTCCTTTAACCTGAATTCAAAAGGCTTCATATATAACCACTTACTAAAATAGACACTTGGATTATTAATTTGGACTATTAAGACTAAGAAATAATCTTAAGGTGCCCCAGCTTTATATGGTATTTCTACCTATTTGTCGTTTTGATCTTCTAACAGAGAGTTTGAATGATCAACTTTTATAATGTAATTTATTATGTTTAAATTTCACAACTTGATTGGTTCAACAATGCAATGTATATCTTTTATTTTTTGTACATAATATTCTTCCAGTTTGACATTCTGGGTTTAAATAGTGTTACTTATGTTGAGATTTCAAGGATAAAATGTGTTTAGTTAATTTTTAAATTCCTCTTCCAGTGGAGGCAGGATCACAGACTTTAGGCAAACAAAGTAAAAATCTTAGTTTCACTCATTCTGAATCCTGACTGATTAAAAAAAAAAACTTACTGCATTTAAGTTATTTTGTATGTGTGTATTTCTTTGCTATGGTAACAATTCTACTGACCATAGGCAATTAATTAATCTAGTAAATTACTTGAACTTGGGCCTTGCTTTTGAAAAATGTCCCACAATAGACCACTGTCATCAACAAAATCAGCAAATATTTGGTACTGCAGTAATATAAGACAGAATTCCAAATGAAATACGTGTATCAATAGTTCTCTGCGAACAGGAATCCTAGATTTATTATATTACATGATGTAGTTTGACCAAAAGCTAGACCCGCACATGTGCATGCATCCCCACACACATTAGTGGAATGTTCATTCTAGAACCTGGGGTGATGAGTTTGGGACTATTTCCGTTTGATATTCAAAAAATGACTTCATCATGTTGAGCATCCAGTTTCTGGGAAACAGAGCGGGGAACTCTGGTGGCCATTCTAACCTGATATAGTGTGGATCATTTTGGTCTGAACATCACCAGTCCAGTGATAAAGTAAATCAAATAAAAATAATAAATCAGGTTAGGTTTCTCTTGCTTATTTTGTAATTATAAATATAATCTCAGTTTTATGGGATGAGCGCTTTTGGAAAATTGAATATTACTTAATATGAATAGAAGATTAATTCACTTAATGAGCTAACCTATTAGAATTCATTAGATGGAAATTGGACCAAAATTAGTCAACCTAATTATTGTATATAAAAGCTCACCAAAATTTATATATATGAGAATATAAATATACACATGATTATAAATATATATATGTCCTAAAACTTAGAAAATCATTTAATCTACCTTAGTCTCCATTAAATCATTTGTAAAATAGGGAAAGGAACACTACCTAACACATAAGCTGTTACAAGGAATGTATTAATAAAACATGTCAGGATTGTAACACCATATAATACCAGGCACGTGATAATTGCTCAGTAAAATGAATACTATAATTTATTTTATTTCTAGTGTTCAAAATGCACTATTTTGATGTATGGCCATTTAATTTGTTCACATTTCTTGTTCATAGGTGATTCTTTCATGATTCGTCTGTGAAGAAATCAGACATCTCTTGCTCCCTTTTAGCTTTTTCCAAAAATCTGTTTTGTAAAGCTCCATTATATATTTTTCAGACAGAGAAACATGCAAAAATATTCCAATGCATTTCTGGGGCTGTATTTAAAAAAGCAGAGTCATGTTTTGTAAGGGAGTCCTTATGGGGTCACGGTAAATAAGCATGGGGAATACCTGGGGCAAAATTCTTGCTCTGACATTTGAAGATTTTGGTCCAATTTATTACAACCTAAATGATAGAAGTCAGGATGAAACTATTTGTTTGCTTGCCCATTCATGCCACCATATTGCCTCACTAGGTAAATAATTTTGAGATAGTATAATAGTTCAAAGCATGGGCACTGAATTCTGCCAACTTGGCTCTGAATTCTTCCACTGTAAATTCAAATTCTTCAACTGTAACATGAAGATAATTAGTGCTATGTCAAAACGTTGTTGTGGGCGCTAAATATATGTAAAAACCTCGGCACAGTGATGATATATTAGAAGAGCTTAATACAATTAACTTAATATTCATGAAGCTTGGACATAAGGGAAGCCTTTGAGAAGTGTATGTGATCCTTACATGCCACATATCTTTTGCAGATGAGAGTCCTGGGAAGTCTTTGTCATTACTTTTCATTTTTAAAACATGATTATAATATTTGAGCATCAAAAAGTGCCTTGTGGCCGAGGTGGGTGAATCACCTGAGGTCAGGGGTTCAAGACCAGCCTGGCCAACATGGTGAAACTCTGTCTCTACTAAAAATACAAAAAAAAAAAAAAAAAAAAAATTAGCCAGGCATGGTGGTGTGTGCCTGTAATCCCAGCTACTCAGGAGGCTGAGGCAGGAGAATCGATTGAATCTGTGAAGTGGAGGTTGCAGTGAACAGAGATGGCACCATTGCACTCCAGCCTGGGACAGAACGAGACTCGGTCACACACACACACATACACACACACACACACATAATAATATAATAATAATAATAATAATAATAATAATAATAATAATAATAATGCCTCGCACCCTTTCCCTGTACCAGGTACAACATTGCAGAATATGTCGTTTTAATGGTTTTTATCTGAAAAAATTATAACAAATTATTTATTCAAAAATACTTTAAAATTGGATTTTTCTTGTTGGTAATCACAAAACTTTTTACGTACATTCAAAAAATACTAATGGCATGTGCATGGATATAAGTATATGTGTTAGAATTCTGTGTATGGTTTAGTTTGTTTCTCTCTGGACGTTGGTTTTGCCACCTGTATTGTTGCAGGTTGCTATGCCTGAAATATGGCCAGGCCACCAATAACTCCAGAGTTTTAATTCTTAAAGTTTCAGCCACTGTGTTGTGTTGAGGGCGGCTAGATGTACACTCAGGCTACAAGTTTAGACATCCTGGGGACAGGAGATGAGATGGGTATTCACACACGACTCAGCCCCTCTGACTGTGGTCAGGTGTCTGTGGTCCTAACACGGTGCTTCAGTGACAATGTGGGTGGAATGAGTGGCTCCCACGTGGAGTATCTTCAGCTGAACAGAAAATAATCCTAACCATAAAGGTGAAGCATAATATATGATCATACCCCAATTGAAATAGCGCTCTTAAAAGAAACACATCAAAAGTGAAAAATGCGCATTAAATTCAGTGCATAATTTGTTCCCAGGAAAACTGCTATGCCCTGTAGGGAATAAACTGTGTCAGGTATGAATGCTTCAAATATCTTTGAGGCCATTCCATGTGAATTTCCATAAATAAATCACGCTGGAGCATTGGAATCAATAAAGTAGGACGTACAGTTGAAAGATGCTTATGTTAAAAAACATTTTGTCTTTACACATTGAATTCATTTCAAAAGAGACTACTTATCTTTTACGAAAATACTGTTTGGTGTACACACAAACACACACAAAAAAAGCCCCAATGTTCTATTTTACGTTTGTGTAGTATCTTTTCTCTTTAGTGTGTAATAAATTGAATGTCTGTCCTTTGTGCTAGAAATGTTTTAATATTTCCCATTCTTATGCCAGGTTTATTTATTTTATTTACACATCCTGAGATAGAGAGTGGGAGGGGAGAGGGTGAATGAGGAAATATGAATATAAATATTGATTTTGTCTCAATTTATAATGTGGCTACTAAGCACCTCCAACTTATACTGAAATGCTATATTGTTATTTACTAGTAAATGCAATACTGGACTTGTCTATTATTATTAGTTGAGCATATTCAGCTGTTTCTGATTTTATTCATATTATGAAAAAGTAAAGACTTAAGAAAATGCCAGAAACTTTCTCAATGTGGAACTTGAAAAATCTTGTGTATAAAATTTTTAAAGAACCAACTTAGAATAAAAAGCAGGTGTTTTAAAAATTACACTGAAATTCAGTTCCCATATTTTTAAATCTCTACGTTTGAATGCCTTGTTATATTTAATATCTATTATGCTAATGACCTTGTGGGTTGGATGTTGTACAAATATATTTATAGATAGATATTTATGGAAAATGGTAACAAACATATTAAAACAAAAATAATTTCTGAATATGTAATCTTTTACTGTATAATTTATAGTTTATAAGAAAACAAGAGAATAATGATTGTTTTTGCACTTATCTGTAACTTACAACTCTAAGACATAATTGAAACTGATAAAATTAAAAATGTAAGCATAAGTCTTTTTTAAAAAAAATCTGTCTGGGTTATTTCCTGAAGAAGTTTTCAGAACTTCCGGGAGTTTGAAAGACTAAATTTGTTACATAAAAATAATATACTAAATTCCCTACTTGGTTTTATCAATGTCCAGAAAACTTTTGAGGGGAACAGATTTTTCCTCTTCCCCCACGCCCCTCCCCTGGGTCATTTCTTCTTTTAGCTCAGTTAAATTTCGTACCATATATATATATGGTATGTATGTCTATAGATACGTATTTGTATGTGTGTATATATATATACACACGTGTATATATGTACATACATACACACACATATGTCTACATATATTGTTTGTTTGTGTATTTGGAGACAGGGTCTCACTCTGTCACCCGGTACAGTAGCACGATCATAGCTCACTGCAGCCTCAATCTCCTGGGCTCAAGCATCCTCCTACCTCAACCTCCAGAGTAGATGGGACTAAGGCATGAACTACCATCCCTGGCTAAGGAAAAATATTTTGATCCTATATCATCTCTGTGGAATTTCCACAAGTGTCCTGGCAACAGATCAATATGTATTATACAGATCTAGCTTCCAAAAGACAGGTTGGCCCACTGAAACCTTAGTAGTGACTGTCATGCATTTTGCATCTTGGACATATCTCAGAGTGTGGGTTAAGATGGGGGTGGCAACTAACAAATGTGTTTTCTGATTCAACACACACACACACACCCACACACACACTAAGTAGTGTTAAAATCATCAACAGGAAACAAAGTGATGTTGCACAGGGAGAGAGAAACGCTAAAAGTGCAGGTAGAGACAAGTGAAACTGAAACTTACAGTCAGGGAAAATAAATGGAAGGAGAGGATGAAAAATTGTTGATGAAATAATACATTTACATAATACAGAGTAAATATCCAGTGTTTGAAATTGTTATTGGAGAACTAAGTGTTAGGGTCATGATGATAAGCAAAACATTCCTTCAAGGAGATGTCAGTCTAGTCAGAATGATGGATCTGAACACAATGTTTTAATACAGTATGATAAAAATCTTTTATAAAATGAAAAGCTGGATGGAGAAGAGAAGACGATAGTCCCCAAGGAAAACCTTTGTATTGCCTGTTTTCACTCTACCCTGCTGGTACGTAATTGCCATGTGGAATGAATAAGTGAATGACTGAACGGTATTTCTTCAGCAATAATCTCTCGTTGAACATTTTTAACCAGGGAAGTCAGATTCCCTTTTTTCTGTCATTCTGCAAGTGTTACTCTTAAGCTTTCTGTGAGCCAGTAGTTCCAAGTTAAAGTATTTTTCTTGTCCATTGTATACAAATGAACTACACCTCTACATGGATCCAGTATTCTCATTTCTCCATCCAACAAGCCTTCCACAGAGATACTGATTTTATTTCTAAATAAATTCAGTTACTTCTCCAGAAAAAAAGGAAGTTGGAGTGGGGTGCAGGGTAAATTTTGATATGGATGAATTTCTCTAACTGACACCCACCAAGGCAGACCAAGCCCTACCGATGGAAGATGTTATCTGGGTTTGGGCAGACAGCCTCAAGGGAAAAGCTTCGGAATGTGCTGGGGTCTACAGACCTGTTGGCTCAAGCAGAAGGATCAGCTGTACTTTTTAGAATAATATAGGCGCATTTGGCATTTTCAGTGAAAGCAGGGAAGTAAATATTGTGCAGTGCACATAGCTCTGCAGGCTTAGCCTGCAGGAAACAATGCCTCTGTTTCTTTGTTTCTGCTCCTTTCCATTTTCTTTATGCTCCCTATGGTGGTTTTTAAGAATTGTGGTTTTTTTGTTTGTTTTTTAATTTTTTTGAGAAGCCTAAAACGGATGAAACCCTTGCCAACATCTAACCCTGTGGCTATTCAACAGCCTGTCACTGGGCTCACCTCTTCTTCAGGCATGCAAAACCTGTAGGAGAGATTTCAAGGGGCAATATTTGCTAGAGGAAAAGATTATGAAACAACAGGCAAAGAAAACCTGTCCTTTCATATCCCCAATATAAAATACGTGGGGAATTCTCTACGGGATTTAATCTATCACTGAATTTCACTGTGTCATTATTTTCTAACTTCATAGTTTTCACTTTCTAAGTACATGAGCATGATAATTTTGAATTATCTTCTTTCCTTCTCAAGGACTTTTATTCTTTAGTTTCTGGTTTTCTTTTTGCAAGAAGGAAAAAGAATAAAAAGATTTGCCCAAGATATGGCTGAATAAACTTGATAGGGGTGGGGGAAAGGATAAACTGAGGGGAAATCTTCAATCTTCTAAAATATTTTCAATTTTATTACATTAAATTATGCAAATACCATACCTTTGTGTATAGATTCTGAAGTAAACTTAAGTATTTTATTCTTCCCCCATTCTACAATTAACTTTACAAAATAATAGAACAAAAGCTTGCTTCGTATTTTAAAATAATGTAAAAAGGAAATAAATCTGATTCATTTTACTTTTCTATGGGGCACAATATATGAAAAGCTATTTCATATAAAACAATATTCCATTAATGATTTAATATTTAAAACTGTTCAAAACATGAACTTATGAGAAGTCTTAAGCAATATGGTTATTTGTAAATAAATATTCAAAAAGTCATAGTTTTCATGTTCAGTAATAAAGGTAAAGTATATTAAGAAGAATATCATCAATGATAACATTCCATACTGTCTATAAAATAGGAATTCTTTAGCATAGAATGTTAAAATTTGGGGGCGTTCACTAACATTAACGTATTAATATTCATGACTTTATTTAGAAAAATTTCTTAAAGAATGTGCTGATTGTGCATACTTTTTTTAACTCTAAGAAAATCCACACAGTCTTTTATGATATTTGAGTTAATTAAGTAGATTAGTGAAGTCGTGATCAGCAAATTAGTGAGAAAATTTAAACACTCATGGCACAAATATTGTAGCAAATGCAGTTTCCTGTGAAAATCATACTGAGTCTCAAGGTTTTAGGTCCTTGGTTCTTGGAAAGTAACTTTTGAATATTTATTCCTATTACTAAGTAGGTTTAGTGAGAAACTCAACATTGTGGTAAAGGTAAAGTGTAAATTATACAGGTAACATACATTCATAGCTGAAATGTAAATGTTTGTAGCCTCTTCCTTATGTTCGTACACTAAAACTAATGGCTAAGCAGTGTTTTGTATTCTCAGGAGTATTTGTATCAATGAACATCTTCCCTTTCATTAAGTACACTGGAAATTTATGTACTATAACTTTTGCTAAGGATAAATAAGATTATCTGGGTTATGTACGTATGTATACAATAGGTACAATTTTATTAAATGGAGATCCAAGTAAATTGAATAGATAATTCAGCTTGTTTACACTTAGTTCCCTGAGTTTCCTATATTGTAAAGAGGGCATATGACTTGATTTCTCCAAATTGTCTTTGCTCACTAAATGGGTGGCATAGGTGCTTAAATTTTCCTCCGTATTTATCTCCACATGGGCAAGACTAAGCAATGGCAACATGCACAATAAGACTAAATTGTTGTTGAGTTTTAAAGTTATTAATTTTACAAAACTAATGTCAGTTGCTGAGGTGTGTGTGTGTGTGTGCACGCGCATAAGTGTTTATGTATTTTAATTCATGAAATTTATTGTAACTGCTCACCTGTGTTGTCAGTGTTTAAATGCCTGCACAGATGGATCATTAGACTGACTGCAGATGGTTTATTTGAATTGCAAGTTTGGATTGTTAGCATGGTATATAAATTTTAGGCTCATGTTTCTTGTCTAGAATATATGAATATTTATATCGTGAAATCTAGGATTTTTCCCTCTAAATCAGTACTATACTCCAGTTATAATTTTCTTACTATTGTAATTACAAATCAATAAATAATTATGCATTAAATAATTATGCTTTATTATCACTATGGAACACTAAACAGATGGGAATATTAAAATAGTTTAAATTTTGCAACCTTAAGTTTATATGGGAGTTGGAACAGCTTCTGAAAAAGTGTTGTGATTAAACTGAGTTATTAAAAGAGAAGTTGATACTGATACTGTTCTACTTCTTAGATCATTTAAGCTTTACTGACATAATTAAGTCTGTGTATATTTCTTGCAATGCTTTGAATTTATTTAATGATTCATGGTATTCAAATACCACATTTAATTGTCCTTTCAGACATACTTTTGGAAAAGCAATTTAGAAAAATATCTACATTTTATATTTTTGCACTAATTGTGCTAGTATGGTTTATCACCAACCAATTTTGACAATAATATAAAAAGCATTTAAGTTATTATGATTTTTCAGATTATACATTTAGCAGTTTTGTGAAATAACAGCTTGTTAATGTTTTGAATGTAAATGCTTATTAGTTATTACCATAAATGTTATATTATGGAGAAGCTAAAATGCTTAAAACTACTTGGAAAAATTTAATGCTTATCTTTTATAAAATGTAAAACAAAATTGTCATCTGTTTAGAAGAGAGAAAGGATAGAATGGAAAAATATGTGTAAGAGGCTTTAAGTGCTTCCTTTGTGAGGATCTACTGTAAATGTAAACACAGTAAAATCAGTCACTTATTTCTTGGTTGATGGTCTAAAAGACGGGCTTAATTTTAGTAGATGTCAATTATGTAAATATGGTTATTGCTCCAAAATACAGGGTGAATTAAAGGAAGGGCAGGAGATAGAATAAGGATCCCCTCAACTCTCCGGGGAAAACAAGAAAGCAATTATGAATCAACATTCCTTAATAGTTAAATACACAAGCTTTAGACGTATATATTCTTGGTTTTAATTTCTGTTTTTCTAGTTACTGCAGTTTTACAGGAAAACCTTTGTTCCTTCATCTGCTTTTGAGGTCAAATGTTTTATGTCTGAAATAAGTACATAATTAAAGGTGCCAATTATTTTTAATGGCAGATTCTGCTGATGGATGGTATATGTGGCAGAATAATAGTTTTCTTGCTTTATCCTGAGTTATCCATGTCATCTTAAGGGTGCTGGCGAAGAAACCTCCAACAACTGTATGTTTAAACATAAATGGATTCCTGACTTGGTATTTGCCCTTACATCTACCTGTTTTTTTGCAAAGATAACTTAAAAAAATTATGTGGAGAAAGACCTCAGATCAACTCCAGGCAAAGGGGAAGATGATCCTCAAATGAAATGGATAATTTTATTCCCCTTTGTGATCTGAAGTATGGCGTAAGCACTCCAGCAATCCCAGGACGACTGAGAAAGCACAGAGTTGACTAATATGAACTGTGTGGCACCTCAGGAAACTGAGTTGTGCCTATGTCAGCTCTTAATTAGTGCAGTTCCACACTGAGAAGGAGATTTAAAAACAATGGGACATCATTAGTGGACATTCGTAGTACATTATTTTGCCAACTTACCAAATGTGTTTGTGAGCCATCCACAGGGTCCCACTAAAATAGACAGCATTATCTTAGTTCCTTTGGTAGTCTGTGAAGTAAAACTTTGGTTTTAAAAGGAAAGAGAAGGAAACACACACACACACAGACCTACCTACAGATGGATCTGTGATTGCTGGTAAACTCATCCTGGTGTAGCACAGTCAAGGTCACTGTTAAGTCGCTTGAGGATCCTTCCCTGGAATTAGCAAGTTGAAGAATTCCAACTCTCTTGGTTAGAAAGGTAAGCTCTTTAATATACTCAGATATTTGATTTGGAATAAACTTTTATCATTTTCTTGGAGATGTATTAAAGTCAATGACTCTAGAATCTAAGATCAAGCTGAAAGTAACCTCTAGAAGTTGTATAATGCCTGATAGCTACAATCACTTATCCGTTTTATTATTATATGCTTCACATTTTTAACTGCCAATTTTGACCCCATCAACAAAGAAGAAAGGAAGTGTTGACTTTGTAATAAGGCCTATAGATGTGCTTGCAAAAGGAGCTAGGGAGACCATTTCCATATGCTGATGCTGTTTATTATATAAGAACTAAGTTACGCCTCCTCTATTTGGTGGGTGGTATGGAAAGTTTATGCTGTAGTGAAATTAAATGAGAAATTGTGATAGCACTTTGGATAAAAATGGAAGCCCCTGTTGACCTAGCATGATAACTATTCCTTCTGGAATATGCACAGTGTTCACCTCAGAAAGTGTCCTTTCCTCTTTCCTTTTAACATTGTGACTCTTAGGAGGAAGATTAATTGTAAATAATATAATCACTATCATCCTTAAGGATTTTGTTACTTACTATATCATGGCTGTACAGAAATAAAGTAGTTTTCTAAAAGGAAGACTAATACAAGACAAAGAAGAATTTAAATTCAAAATGAGTATTACTGGTCAGTTTTAGACCATAAATAATTGTGCTTTAGAGTTTTGTGGCGTTTGCTATTTAGCTATCGGAAAATTTTTGAATTGAACAAAAAAGAGAGACAGAGTATGTAAACTCTGTATTCCAAAATGGTAATCCGGATAACTAATCTTAAAGCCATGTGTGTATGTAATCTAAAAGTGCTTTTAAATCATATCAAATTTGTGGATAATTAATTCATTCCAATTTTATTTATGTAGACAATCTTATTAAATATGAATAAATGCAATGAATTATTTAATGAAACATTGGATGGCATGCTAGAAACTTGTTTTTATATATTTAATTTTTCCCCTTTTAATTGTCTTATATGCAGATGCTGTATTTAGATATGAACCAGTCCTTTATCATAATGGCTCTTAAATCTTGTTTTCCACCTAGATTTAAAAATTAGAGCCTCTTTGAATTTTCCTAAAGAACTATTCTCTCTCTCTCTCTCTCTCTCTCACACACACACACACACACACACACACACACACACACACAGTAGTAATTAACAACATACAGGTATTAAAGGTTTTCAGGGGAACGATAAATATGGGTACATTCTATACTCCATAACTTACGCATTTAAAAGCCCTGATAATGCGTGCACATTCTTTCAGGTCTCTTGTCAACCCTTTAGCCACCAACCATAGTTGTTGAAATTTACAACTCTAGGTTCTTCCTCCCAGAGAGAGCCTACCTGGTGGAGTCTCTTATCTGCAGTAGGCAAAGCAATTCAGGCTGTTCCAATTTCCACTTACTCCCTGTCCTGCGGCCCATTCTCCCTCTCATTTTCAGACTCAGAGGAACAACATCAAGGGCATAGTTAGTAGGGTTATCTTCTTTTGCAAGCAGTTCCACAACCAACTTTTATTACCTACCATTGTATGTCCTCGGGATACCATGACTCCTCTGAAGGAATCTTAATGAATAAAATATTCTCAGTCTATTAAACCCAATTGGGCTTTAGAAAGTCATATAAACTCTCTGCTAACCATAAGAGATGTCAGAGGAAAACTTAAGAGTGGTGTATCAGAATGGTTACTGCAGAGGAAATTTTATGAACTAGGTATGCTGCTCCTAATGAGGACTGACTGAGAAAGGGTTATGAATTAATTAGTCCAAGTTTCACTGGGGAAGAAAAATTAAAAACATTTTTTTAATGAGTTGGGTCTAGCTAGCAGCTTATATCATTTACTTTTTGAAAGTAATTTGATAACAAATGGAATAGGAAAGAGAATCTTTGAGAGTGGTTTAGATCACACATGATGAAAGAGAGAGGGGACCAGGAAAGTCTTGTGGAAAGAAAAATACTGAGGCTGTACAATAGGGGAGAAATCTAGCATGCTGTAAAATCTTGTCAACAAGATAAAGGGAGAATTCTAGCATACTGTAAAATCTTGTCAACAAGATAAGATGATTCCCCCTTAGAAAGAAGATAAATGATGGAAAATAATGTTGAAAACAGAGATTTTTTTGTGATAAAAAGTAGAGATCCCAAAGAAATTTGCATAAGATCACTTTCATCTAGAAGATGAAGTCGTCTCAAGAGCAGTGTTGTGTGGCTGTCACCAGTATGGAGACTGAAGTGCGAGCGCCAGGATTTATATGTGAGTGCTTTCTACCGCACTACCTGTGTGAACTTGGGATCATTATTTATTATCTTGCTTACTTTCTTAGTCTGTAAAATATGTATGAAACTATATTTAAGAGGTTGGCTTTTAATATAGCATAAAACAATGTATCTAAACTATTCAGTACAGTACCTTTTATGAAATAAACTCTATTCTCCCTAAAATCATATGTTGTTATCCTAACTCAAAGTACCTCAATATGTGACCATATTTGGAAAAAAGTTTCTATAAAGAGATGATTAAGTTAAAATGAGGTCATTAGCATAGGCTGTAATCCAATATGCCTGATGTTCTCATAAGAGAAAATAAGACACAGTTATGGAGAGAAGGCCATATGAAAACACAGACAGAGGATGGCCGTCTGCAAACAAGTCAAGGAGAGAGGCCTCAGAAGGAGTCAGTCCTGCCGATACCTTAATCTTAGACTTCCAGCCTCTAGAATTATGAGAAAATAAATTTGAGAAAATGCTTAAGCCACACACTCAGTGGCATTTTGTTATGTCAGCCGTAACAAGGTAATACAGTGCTTGACACATAAGCACGAAGTGAATGTTAGCTGTTGAAGGAAGATTGATTGAAATTAAGAAACTTGGATTCTCAGTGACAATAAAAAATGTACAACTTAGCTAGACTTCAATCAAAAATGGGTCACATTAGCTTGCTTCCAATTGACCATCTGTGATTCTGAGGTTTTTGCTTCATTAGAATTTCTAAACTTCTAAGAATAATTTTATAAAATTAACATTAATCTGTAATGCTATTGATCAACAATATAGGATACTAATAAACCCTCTACCATCAAAGAAAAGTCATTTATCTCATCATATATATATATATATTTATGATTTATATATCTGGTATATAGATATATATGTTATATGTCTAATATATCCAGTATATAGATATACATCTTACATATCTATATAGCTGGTATGTAGGTATATATCTTATATACTTATATACCGGCGTTTCTTTATCCACTCGTTGATTGATGTGGATTTGGGTTGGTTCCACAATTTTGCAGTTGTGAATTGTGCTGCTATAAACATGCGTGTGCAAGTATCTTTTCTGAATCATGACTTCTCTTCTTCTGGGTAGATACCCGGTAGTGGGATTGCGGGATCAGATGGTACTACTTTTAGTTCTTTACTCAGCCGTAAAAAAAGAATTAATTAATAGCAGTTGCAATGACCTGAATGTGATTAGAGACTATGATTCTAGGTGAAGTAACTCAGGAATGGAAAACTAAACATCGTATATTCTCACTGATATGTGGGAGCTAAGCTATGAGGACACAAAGGCATAAGAATGACACAATGGACTTTGGGGACTTGAGGGGGAAAGTAGGAGGGGGGTGAGTAATAAAAAACAACAAATATGGTGCAGTGTATACTGCTCAAGTGATGGGTTCACCAGGATCTTACAAACCACCACTGAAGAACTTACTCATGTAATCAAATACCACCTGCACCTCAAAATTTATGGGAAAATAAAATAAAAGTCATTTATCCATTTATTTTGATTTTATAGCCAGTTTGCTTTTGGAATGTTTGGAGACAAATATTTCTTTCATTTAATGTAGAATACAACAACTAACGACTAATAAAAAAAATGTTGCAGACTATTTAAAGGGAATTTATGTTGCTTAATTGTGATCATGATCCAGTTACACAGACTGGTGCTGTGTTGGCTCTGAGATTTATGAGATTTTGAAATCAGAAGAACAAAAGGTGGTTTACTGTATGAACCTCTATAAAACATGGCTCATGTATTCATATTTCTGGATAGAGGTAGGTTCAAGCAGGGAGCATGATTTGGAAAAATATTTACCAAAAACACCAAGTATGATAGTCTATAATCTGTAGACATTAGATGAGGGCTTAAATGCAGGGTAGAAATCACATCCTGTGATGTGGTTTTCTTTAGGTCTCAGCCTGCTTGCAATCTCCATGCTCATCTACACTTCTCAAAATTTTCTTAAAATTTGGTAGGCTTTTAGGTACATCTTGGTGTCTTTGCTCATACTGACCACTCAGTCAGGAATGGCTTTACTCGCTCTTGGTGCCTCCAACCCTGCTAAATTCCTACTCTATTTGATTGTCAGCAAGCCCTCTCTAATAGCATAAGGTATAATTTTCCATTATTTGTGTGTCCAGGCCATGTTATACTAATATATTTATATTAATATTAGTAGGTATGTATCAGTCAGGATTCTCCAGAGGGAGGAACTAATAGGATAGATGTATATACGAAAGGGAGTTTATTAAGGAGAATCGACTGACAGGATCACAAGGTGAAGTCTCACTATAGGCCATCTGTAAGCTGAGGAGGTAGGAAGCCAGCAGTGGCTCAGGCTGAGTCCAAAATCCTCAGAAGTAGGGAAGCCAATAGTGCAGGCATCGGTCTGTGGCCAAAGGCCTGAGAGGCCCCAGCAAAGCACTGGTGTAAGTCCGAGACTCCAAAGGCTGGAAACCTGGAGTCTGATGCTCAAAGGCAGGAAGCAACCAGCATGGGAGAAAGATGAAAACTAGAAAACTCAGTAAGTCAGCTTATCCCACCTTCTTCCTCCTGCTTTCTTTTAGCTTTGCTGGCGGCCAATTGGTTGGTGCCCACCCACATCGAGAGTGGGTCTTCTCCTAGTCCACTAACTCAAATATTAATCTCCTCTGTCAATTCTCTTACAGACACACCCCAAAACAATACTTTACCAGCTATGGAGGCATCCTTTAATCCAATCAAGTTGACACCTAATATTGACCATCACAAAATAATTTGGGTCAAGTACTGTGCTAGGCACCAGTTTTCCTCCTGAGAAAGCATCAAAATCAAAATTTTATTACTGCTACAGTCTTTTTGGGGATTCATGAAATTGATACTCCTGCACTCAGTCTTTGTATATTCTATGCTTCATACTTATTTTAATAAACTGTTTCCTTATCATTGTCTTACTACTTTGAAGGTGATACTCCACTCCACAGATAACAAGCAATTATTAATCAAACATTTGATGAATCAGAATACCCATTCCCATACCATGTTAATCAAGAGAAGACTAACGTTATCAATATTTTATGTAATTGTTTAGCATTTAATATATTTTTAATTATGGTAAATACACACTACATACAATTTTTAGTGTAACAGTGAAGGATGAAAAAATACTATCCTTTGGGTGGAACTACTTATTACCAGTAAAAGTAATAATAGACAGCTTTTCTTGTTTAATACTATGTAATCAAGAGCACTTAATGTAGAGGAAGCTTGGAGAGGGTGGTGATACAGACACAGCACATTTGAATTCTCTGTTTATTTCACATATTATTAGTATAAAGAGAAGTGATTATTGTTTCCTCAATATTCCTTCAATATTCTATCCGTACATGAAGCATTTTAAAAAGACTACTGGGCAAATATTCATGAAATGTGGCAAAGATACTAAGTTCCTTCGGTTGCTAAACCTTTACTGTGCTTCTTTGAAGGTATAAAAAGACACACTTTGGTATAAAAGTTTCAGGGCAAATGCGTGAATTTTTATCACAGCACTTCTTTGAACTTCATTTAAATTTAGAGTTTCAAATATTCTGATTTCTTGTTGCTGGAGTTTTCTTACCATTTATTATTCAATGATGTATTCTTATTTTCTTTCAATTTTGTAGATATCGTATTTTCTCTTCCTACCATCTTCTGCTAAATTTACATTCTTAGAATTTAATCTTGATAACACAATATAATCTTGTCATATTCCTTTTTGGCCAGCTGCCAGAGTCACAATGCATTTCAGCATTTGCTGTTCTAGTTCCTGAATATACGTCAGAGCCCTGCAATTCCTCTTCTGACTTCTTGATCTTAACAGCGTCCATGATTGCTCTTTCTATGATTATGTCTTAGCCTTTTCAAGGTACACAAATGCTAAACACAATGGTTTAGACAACTCGTTCAGCTTCTCCATTAACTGATTTATGGACTGAAGATAGTGGAGGATAAAACGTCTTCTCAACGTGGGTTTATTCTTTGCTTTGATTGACTATCCAGACAACTATCTACTCAGAGGAGCAAATTAAGATATTCATGATGGGTATACGATTAACAAATGTGGTTTCAAAGCCTTAAAATTGCTTAGAATTTGTTCTATTTTGTAGCAACCTTTTACAACTGAGTTAAAATTAACCCTGAGGTCTGTGGCTTCTTACGGAACCATTTAAAATATATGACTGTTATTTAAATTCTCCTTCTTTCCCTCCTGTTAGCATAGCTGCCCTGATGTATATGCTTTTAAATATATTTGATAACAAGTTGTAATTACAAGTGAAGTGATTCATGCAGCCTATTTTAAGATATAAAATCTCACAAAACAAGAACAGATTTAACACGAAAAGTTTCAAGGAAGATAATTGTTCATTAGAATTAATAGTAGTGGATTTTTCTTCTTTCATTTAAAGGGTAACTGAAATTTGTTTTAATCAGGTATGTTAAGACACAGATACGGACTTGAGTGCCAGGAAAGAAGAAGATTTTGTCTGCACCGATTACTAGAAACAAGAGGCATAGCACGTCAGGCAGGGCCATATGGGGATGCACTAGGGTTGGTTAGGAGGCAGAGGTAATGAGAAGGAGATATAGAAGATTCTCAATTGTTGTTCCATGGGAAGGAATGGGTGAGACAAGGTGAAAGGCAAAGCTGCTTAGGATTGGATAGTTTGAATAATTTTGGTGGGCTCTGCAGCTGCCGAGATTGTCCCTAGGTACCCGGGGTACCTGGCCCTGGGGCAATTAGGGAAGGTGGGCAGTGGCTCAAAGTGTCAGAGCCCTTTGAAAGCTGAGGCTGTTTGAGATATGGGCTCTGGATTCATTGTTTTCCTTGTCTATGTCATGCTCACAGGTGAGTTGTTTACTGTCTGTAGGAGTGATAGATCCCTGAGCGTCCCTGTGAGCACAGTTCCAGATGAAAAAGCATCAGAAACATGAGGTTAATACATGTTTTAAATGATAAACAAATGTATAATCAATGCTAATCTTATTTGTAGATACTACTTTGAAAATGTGTTTTAGAACATGATGTCTAAGACATCATTGCCAGGCCATTCATTACACTGCTGGTATAAAAGAGGATGTGGTGCATAGTTATGTGTTTTTTTAAAGACAAAAGAGATAATTGCAGTTTCAAGCAGGTCGTAGTTTACAAAGTACTTCTCTACTACTTATTGTGTACGTCTTGCCCACTGTCTTGCACATATTGGTTTCCCCCATTTTAGGAAGGAAAAGACCTATTCGGAAAGGTTAAGTAACTTGTCAGAATCCCTGCGTCAGTTCATGGCAACAGCAGCTCAGTCTTCCAACTCTCATCATATGTTTCCATGCTTTGCTGATTACACCTGCAGTGGAGTGTGAGGGGCTTGGCATTCGGGTTCCTGACAGGTGCAGGTGGGACTGGGCTTTCCAGCTTCCTGAACATGCAGAGGGCTTAGAGAACTTGAGGCCATTTTGAATGATTTTCCCCACCACTCTCTTATGAGTTGGAGCTGAGGAGACCTCTGGGGTCAGAGAGTCCACACCCAGATATTACCACTCCTTAGCAGGGTGGGTAGTATCCTGTCTTTCCTTGAAAAGATAAGAGCTGCAGGCAGGGATGTGTTTTAAAGCTGGTGGAAGAGAGTTATAAGGAATGTGTTTTAAAGCTGTTTGAAGAGAGTTATAGAGAGTGAGAAGGCAATAAAAAAGGGCCTAAATCCTGTTATCACTTAAATAATCAAAGAATGGAGTGTTTTTTCCAGCATGAAGGCTAACATTAGAGGCAATATTATTTCTAAAGAGAAAGCTCATCAAGTTCTACTTGAATCACGGTTGGGCTTGAGATTCCTTTTAACTCCTGGTTTCCTTTAATACTCCGTTAGCGTCATGTTTCACATTAATGGTATCGCGTGGAAGAGTCTTGTGATAGATATGTAAGGTTATTAACATGATAATAGGTCAGAGATCTGCTAGATGTTTTGAGGGGGGAGCTTAAGGAGACAATCCCATGGAAAGGAACATTGTAGAAAAAATGGTACTCAGATTGGGTACCATTTTAGAAAAAGAAACGGTCTTAGACATTTGGTGGGAAGTAGAATTTAATAACAGATTGACCCAGAAGTGAACAAAAATGAAAATATGTAATCTTTACAAAATGTGTCATATGTACAATGAAATGGAATGCTGGAGAAGAAAAGGTAGGAGGAGGCATACACCCAGAGCAATGGAGAAGAAAATGTGGTGAAACATGGTTACTGAAATTACATTTCTACAAGTATTGTTGAATTGAACAAGCACACATTCTTTTTTAAAAATTTTTTTTTATTATACTTTAAGTTGTGGGATACATGTGCAGTACGTGCAGGTTTGTTACATAGGTATACATGTGCCATGGTGGTTTGCTGCACCCATCAACCGGTCATCTACATTAGGTATTTCTCCTAATACTCTTCCTCCCCTAGCTCCCCACCCCCTGACAGGCCCCAATGTGTGATGTTCCCCTCCCTGTGTCCATGTGTTCTCATTGTTCAACTCCCACTTATGAGTGGGAATATGTGATGTTTTGTTTTCTGTTCCTGTGTTAATTTGCTGAGAATGATGGTTTCCAGCTTCATCCATGGCCCTTCAAAGGACATGAACTCATCCTTTTTTATGGCTGCATAATATTCCCTGGTGTATATGTGCCGCATTTTCTTTATCCAGTCTATCATTGATGGGCATTTGGGTTGATTCTGTGTCTGTGCTTTTGTGAACATTGCCACAATAAACATACGTGTGCATGTGTCTTTATAGTAGAATGATTTATAATCCTTTGGGTATTTACCCAGTAATGGGATTGCTGGTTCTAGATCCTTGAGAATCAAATGGTATTTATGGTTCTAGATCCTTGAGGAATCGCCACGCTGTCTTTCACAATGGTTGAACTAATTTACGCTCCCACCAACAGTGTAAAAGTATTCCTCTTTCTCCACATCATCTCGAGCATCTGTTGTTTCCATACTTTTTAATGATCGCCGTTCTAACTGGTGTGAGATGCTACTCATTTTGTTCATTGCAAAATGTAATTATTAATTGTTTTTAACATCAGTTTCATTCCAATTTAACATAGATTTGTTGAGATAGGCACAAGTCCTAGGGAATGGAGGTGCCTTGGTGAACATGTTGGCCCCAGTCCCCGGTGACATAAAATGAAGACCTGGAAAAAGGGTCATAGTGACAGTTTTTAGTTCCTAACATCCATGTGCTGTCTCTTCAAGCAGAACCTGATGTTAGCGCATCAAATATTAAATACTTAGGGTTGTTTTAGGGTTGTATGTTGTTTCCGATACCCTTCTTCTGAGTTCATTGTCAAGTATTGTAGTATAACAAGCTAGGGCTTGAGGTATTGTCAAAGCACACACTTCAGGATAAGAAAAAAAATAAAACATACAAGAACAAATTGCACTTTAGTATTCTAATCGATTTTACTACTTATTGCTTGTAGTTATATATCCCATCTCCTCACTCCACCCCAGTATACATACAAATTTATGTATGGTGATAATTTCACCATAAATGTTCTCTTTATTTTTCTCTATATCTATATTTTTTCTCAAATGAATAAGCAATAATGTATTAACAAGATAAAAGAATATTCCAGTTGTACCATAAAGCTTCTTTTGCAGCACTGCAGAAAATTTCTCACCCACTGGTGATGGCAGACAAGATTTTCTTGATGAGATGATGGTCAAGGGTCTAAACTTGTCTGAAAAAGTACTATGTTTTTTTTTGTTTGTTTGTTTGCTTTTTGAGACGCTGTGTCGGTCTGTCACCCAGGCTGGAGTGCCGTGGCACGATCTCGGCTCACTGCAATCTCTGCCCCATCGGTTCAAGCAGTTCTCCTGCCCCAGCCTACCCAGTAGCTGGGATTACTGGACTGTGCTACCATGCCTGACTAATTTCTGTATTTTTAGTAGAGATGGGGTTTCACCATGTTGGCCAGGCTGGTCCTGAAATCCTGACCTCAATTGATCTGCCTGCCTTGGCCTCCTAAAGTGTTAGGATTACAGGTGTGAGCCACCACGCCTTCCCTTAAAAGGCACTATATTGGCCGGGCGCTTTTGCTCATGCCTATAATCCCAGCACTTTGGGAGGCCAAAGCGGGTGGATCACAAGGTCAGGAGTTCAAGGCCAGTCTGTCCAACATAGTGAAACCCCGTCTCTACTAAAAATACAAAAAATTAGCTGGGTGTGGTGGTGTACGCCTGTAATCCCAGCTACTTGGGAGGCTGAGGCAGGAGAATCGTGTGGACTGGGGAGGCAGAGGTTGCTATGAGCTGAGATCAAGCCAGTGCACTCCAGCCCAGGCGACAGTGGGAGACTCCACATCAAAAAAAAAAAAAAAAAAAAGGCACTATATTTTAACCAGAATGGTGGGTTTTGTAGCACTGTTTTGCATATAAATATGTATCAGTTTTCAAGGGCTGCCATAATAAATTTCTAGAGACTAGGCTACTTAACCTATTTATTTATTTATTTTTAATGCTCTGGATGCTATAAGTGCAAGAACAAGGTGCCGGCAGGGTTGGTGAGACATGTCTACTGACTAGTAGGTGGCTGTCTTCTCACTGTATCCTCACATGGCCACTTCTCTCCACATTCATCCCTGATGTCTCTTCCTCTTTATTTAAAGATACCAGTCATGTTGAAATAAGTCCCCACTTTTACAGATTAATTTCACCTTAATTACTTCTTTAAAAGGCCCTGTCTCCAAAAACAGTCACATTGAAGTTTAGGGTGTATGAATTTTGGGGGTACACACGTCAGTCCACAATAGCATGATACAAGTTTGAAGAATAAACACTGAAAGGTTCATTCGTGTGATCCACAGGTGTGGATCAGCCAAGGCTTTGCTGGGCAGTTATTAAGCATTGTTGTGACTGGGCGTGGTTACTTCATGCACTGGGGAAATCAAATTAGAAATAACACCTTGGGAGAAAGGTGTCACTTTAGTGGTGTGGGTGTTCAAGCGACTCGACATATTCGTTTACGTTTTGATAGAATGGATTTCTTAAGGGAGATCAATTTGTCAGATGGTAATACGAATTTTAAATACTGGATTCCTTCCTTGAAGTCTTAATTTGTCCAGTGACCACATTACAAAGTGTAATTTTATTTTATTTATTTTTTTTATTACACTTTGTTTTAGGGTACATGTGCACAATGTGCGGGTTTGTTACGTATGTATCCATGTGCCATGTTGGTGTTGGTGTGCTCTACCCATTAACTCGTCATTTAGCATTAGGTATATCTCCTAATGCTGTCCCTCCCCCCTCCCCCCTCCCCCCACCCCACAACAGGCCCCAGTGTGTGATGTTCCCCTTCCTGTGTCCATGTGTTCTCATTGTTCAATTCCCACCTATGAGTGAGAACATGCGGTGTTTGGTTTTTTTGTCCTTGTGATAGTTTGCTGAGAATGATGGTTTCCAGCTTCATCCATGTCCCTACAAAGGACATGAACTCATCCTTTTTTATGGCTGCATAGTATTTCATGGTGTGTATGCGCCACATTTTCTTAATCCAGTGTATCCTTGATGGACATTTGGGTTGGTTCCAAGTCTGCTATTGTGAATAGTACTGCTATAAACATACGTGTGCATGTGTCTTTATAGCAGCATGATTTATAATCCTTTGGGTATATACCCAGTAATGGGATGGCTGGGTCAAATGGTAATTCTAGCTCTAGATCCCTGAGGAATCGCCACACTGACTTCCACAATGGTTGAACTAGTTTACAGTCCCACCAACAGTGTAAAAGCGTTCGTATTTCTCCACATCCTCTCCAGCACCTGTTGTTTCCTGATTTTTTAATGATCGCCATTCTAACTGGTGTGAGATGGTATCTCATTGTGGTTTTGATTTGCATTTCTCTGATGGCCAGTGATGATGAGCATTTTTTCGTGTGTCTTTTGGCTGCATAAATGTCTTCTTTTGAGAAGTGTCTGTTCATATCCTTTGCCCACTTTTTGATGAGGTTGGTTTTTTCTTGTAAATTTGTTTGAGTTCATTGTAGATTCAGGATATTAACCCTTTGTCAGATGAGTAGATTGCAAAAGTTTTCTCCCATTCTGTATGTTGCCTGTTCACTCTGATGGTAGTTTCTTTTGCTCTGCAGAAGCTCTTTAGTTTAATTAGATCCCATTTGTCAATTTTGGCTTTTGTTGCCATTGCTTTTGGTGTTTTAGACATGAAGTGTAATGTTCAAACTAGGTCACTAAACAAGGTTACTCAGGGGAATTGACTTAGCATGAGAGGAGCATAAGCTGATTCATATGATAATGTTTAACATTCAAATGCTTTCTATAAAATTAGTTCTAAAACTGATTATGACTCAAGTTGAAGCATGCTCTGTTGCTTTAGAACTTGGGATGTATTTGCTACTCACCACACAAATTCAACTTTGTTTCATTTTGTCCCCTAGTGACCATTTAATTTCTTAGATCCTGTTGTCACTTTTGAGAAGTTCTTTCAGATAATGCATGGAACATCATATTGCTAAATTTAATATAATGATTTTCTATACTGATTGAGACATAAATGACTTTTCTATTTTTTGTGTCAATTTTCATCACACATTTTTCTAGAAATTTCTCCTTATCAGAATTTTAACGTTTATGGGTAAAAATAATTTATTTTTCTCATATATCAAATGTCTACTAAAATCTCCATTATTTTACTATTCATAATTCATGTTCATGGCTTTTCCCATGGTTAATTCTTTCAAGAAATACTTACTGTTTCTCTTCTATATAGCGAATTATGTTATAGATGTTAGATTTAATATTGGTTAACTAAATAAACATAAATATATGCCCTAATGTGGTTTAATCCTAGAGGTAGAGAGAAATACTAAAATAGAAAAATGAAATGGATTTTATACTACTAGTGCTGAGCAGAAAAAGTAGAAGAGGGAAAAGGAAAAGGGGAAAGCAAGACAAACAGAGTTGAGATTTTGAGATACGTTGACCAGGGAAGAGTATGGAAAAGATGACATTCAGAAAAAGATCACAATGAAATGATGGGGAGAATCATGGAAACATCTAAGAGAGGGTATTTAGGCAGAAGGGCCAGTGAGAAAAATACTCCTAAGGTGTGAGAATGCCTGAAATTTCCAAGGAACAGGACATAGAGGACAGTATGGTTGGAGCTGGTTGTGCATAGAGAGAGTAGGAGTTAAGATCAGATAGTTAATGAACGGCCACTGCTTACAGGGTTTTTGTTTGTTTTGGCTGCAGTTAAAATCTCCATCTTACTTTTAGTAAAATGTAGAGTTTTGAGCAGAAGATTTAAATGAGATGTGAGTTACGACATTACTGTAATTGCTTTGTTAGAAAGTTGCTGAAATAGGAAAAGGACAGAAATAGGGTGACAAATTATAAAACCATCATAATAATCCAAGTGAGAATTGGTGGTGCCTTAGACCAGGCTGTGAGTGGTAGATGTGGTGAAAAGTAGACAGATTTTGTGTATACTGTAAAGGCCAGTGGGATTTATTGATGGCCCGATGTGAAATACGAGGAGTGCAGTTAAGGCTGATGCTTTCAATACTGGCCTAAGCAACTGGAAGGACAAAGTTGCCTTTACTGGCATGGTAAAAGATGACAGAAGGATCAGGTTTTCAGATAAGAGCAGGAATCAGGAAATCTCTTTTGAATATCTAGATTGAGCTCTTTATTAGACATTCAAGTGAAGATGTCTATGAGGCAGCTGGATACATAAATCTGTGGTTCTAAGGAAAGATGAGATGGAGATACAAAATGCGTGGCTTTTCAGTTTACAGATAATATTTAAAACCATGGAACTAAATGCAATCACCAAATAAATGTGTGTTAGTAACAAAGAAGAGGTTCAGGGACTGAACTTTGGAGTAGTCGGAAATTCTGAAATTAAGGAAACAAAGGCAGCTAGAAAATATAATTAAAGAGGAACAGTCCCAGAAGTGCAAAGAAATCCAGGCAAGAGTGGCACCCTGGAAAGCAAGTGAAAAATTGCATTACGGGGAAAATGGTCTGCTATGTTAAATGCTGCTGATACAGGTCAGTGAGTTAAGAACTTATTGGTCTTTGCTTTTAGCAATTTGGGGTCATTGATCATCATAAAAAAATTAAAAAGTTTCCATGAAGTGTTGGGGAAAAAACCTGATTGGAATGGATTTACAAAACAGTAGAAGAAATATTAGTACGTAATATATAAACATTCCTTTCAAGATGTTTGGCTATAAAGCAGTAGGCAGCAAATTTCCTTTTTAAATGGCTGGTTAGTAAATATTTTAGTCTTGGTAGTTTACGTGGGCTATGTTGCAACTACTCAACTCAGCCACTCATCTCTGAGGAAGCAGAAGTAGACAATATTTAAATGAATGTGGCTGGGTTGTGATAAAACTTACTTACAAAACAGGCAGAGGGCCAGATTTTACTTGTGAGCCAGAGTTTGCCTTCACTGCGTAAGGATAAGAATAACTCAGATGATCACTGATACAGAGTGACCCTAGGAAATCTAATGGAAACTTAGGTTAATTGTGATCTGTAACAGGTTTTCTGAAGTGTTTTGTTCGATAATGGCAATACTGGCAATACTACTATATTTGCATTCAACTGTTTTATTTAGAAAAATTTGTTTACAATAGTTATTCTCTTCATTATTATTTCTATCATTATTGTTTTTAAAAAGCAGTTACAGTAAGTGATAGCTACTTAAGAATTTACTTATGAGTTTTGCCAAGTTAGAAAAGGAGAAGCAAATTGTGAATTTTTCAGTGGACGTCGTGGATTTTTTCTGTATTTCTTGTGGTCACCTTTTCTTTTAAGCATTTAAGTACTGTAACATATTTATTGATCAACTAGGTATTTTTTTGAAGATATGTATTTGTGGCCAAGATCAGATACTCTGAAAAGAAAAAAAATATAAGTCAGAAAAAAAGACAAAGAGTGGAAGTAAGAAGAAGGGATTTCTAAACTGGTCATTTCTTTCTTCTCCATTGCTTCATTAATAAAATCTTAAGATAATATGGATCAGGGTGGCATTAAAGGTCATCAACACTGTCATTTGAATTTATCTTCGGTAGGACCGTTTTTTATTATAGCATACTTCTGTGAACTTATGTAATTTCTTAAAGTTCTAAGTTAAACTGTATATGTATAGGCTATGTATAGTTTGCTGAAATCTCCTGGGTTTGTGTCCACAGCTATTAGTTGAGGATTTCAATATTTAATTTATAAGACTCTTCTTTATAATTATCATTGATTTGGGGCATATACCTAGTTGATATTCCTTTATTCTTGTGGGGATCCTTTAAAAAGAGCATCACATGATTAGTCGTATGTAGATAATATTGGTTTCTCTTTTTTTTAGTGACATTTTGCTATCTGTCTACTTTTCCTGACCGTAACAATTTTTGTTGTAGGCTATAATTTAGTTCCTAAGAAATCCTTATAGCAGCTGTCTCCTGAATGCCGTAAAAATTACCTGACAAAAAATTAAAACATTAAAAAATTCACTTTCAAAAGAAAAACCATGTTTTAAAAACACGACAGTTTTTGTTTGTATGTGTTTGTGTGTGTGTGTGCATGCATATGTGTATTTCAATAATATAAAAAAGGTATATAACATTTAGCTTAGGGAGTCACAGTTATTCAGTTCTATAAAGTGATTTTCAAAGATTAGAAAAATAGGAAAACTGTTTGAGTCAGTTTTTAAATGCTAAGAGCCATATTATATATATATATGTATATCTTATTTTAGAATTTACATTTATCCAAATTCTACTAGCAAGTTGGTAAAATAATCATATGATTAACATAGAGGAATGAAGTAAATCTGATGCAGATTTTATGTCCACAAAATAACCTTGGAAAATTACAGTTATAGGAGAATTTAGGAAGTTACTAGATTGGATTTAGGCCATTTTTTAAATAAGAAACCAAATAATGTAAGTTTTCCCTTTTTCACACACAGTTGTAGAAGAATTGTGATTAGAATTCAAGTGCCAGCTAAGAATGGCTGCATCATTTGTGAGGCCCAGTGCAGAATGAAAATACAAGGCCCTATTTTCAAAAATTATTAAGGGTGTAATGACTACTACAGCCAAACATTAAATGAAGCATAGTTTTTCTGAGCATATGGCTTCATGCTCTGTACAGATTACTTACCCATGAAGCTGTCCCCAAGACCGCTTTCTCATCAGTAGGGAGAATGGACAGAACTCTCCTTGAGTCATTCTTGAGTCATTCTTACCGGTACCTTCCAGACTGTTCTTCTTCAATTCTTTGTGATGCAAAAAGATTTTGTGATGCTGCCTTTCTTTGAAAAGTAGAAATTGTGTATATTTTAATGTTGATTTTAAGCATATTACTGTAAGTGATTTATAGTAAGTTTCAGAAAGTAATGGAAACATATGTTTTACTTATGGCTTCCGGGTATTGTACCTTAATATAGGAAACAAAGCATATATTCCCTACAAGTTGTTTTCACTCTATAATCATTTACTTAAATATTAACAAATATAAAATAATTATTGATGGAGTTGAATGTTTCATAATAAGCTTTGT
Source organism: Hylobates moloch (assembly GCF_009828535.3). Classification (NCBI taxonomy): domain Eukaryota; kingdom Metazoa; phylum Chordata; class Mammalia; order Primates; family Hylobatidae; genus Hylobates; species Hylobates moloch. The sequence goes on from NW_026652283.1 coordinate 115,038,198, forward strand.
TATTTATCGAGAAAAATTTTTCTAAATGAAACAAAATAATATTGAATAATCTAGTTGTCATAATTCCTTTTTTACACTATTGAATTTCAATGGCAATTTTATAAATCATGAAATTCATGAAAAAGGAATTGTTCTAGCATTATTCAAAAATGTAGTTTCTCAGTGGATTTTACTACATACCTTTCATGCTTTTTTGTCCCTTATCATCCCATGAGTGATGAAATAATATCATGTATTATTAATAAGAGGAAATATAATTGCACTTGTATTAGATGGATATTTTGAAACTCATGTAGCATTAGAGGAAGTAGGCTTTATAGAAAGTTAATATAGCATGGACTATACATATAGTAGTATTACAAAGTGGAATTATCATAAAATGTACCCTGCTTCCCATCTTAGTGCCACAAGGTAAATGAAATAAAAGGTAGAATATCAAAAATACAATGCTTTGTTATTGTCAATGAACTACGCATTTAGAAACTCGTATCATCTGTACTTTTTCCTAATGATGAGTTGCAAAAATGTGTGCAGCAAGAAACCTAAGATGGGTTTGGTTTTAATTTTTCTATTACAGACAAATAGAATTTTGGATTTAGAGTATAAGGAAACTCAAAAGTAATTAATGTTTTAGTTTCCTAGGTCATATATAAATAATATAACTTTATTCAAATTATGATTCCAGTGTCTTAGAAACAAAACTCAGTTTTGAGGATTTCCCAAAATAACAGTAAGTGTGCATTCAGTTTTGGGAGATGTATATCTGTACAGATTAGTAATCAATATACTATGTAATATCACTTTAAACATAACATTTTACAGCTTTAAGTGTGTGTGTGTGTGCATGGAAAAATTTTGAAGTTTATGATTTTGCTCTCATTGTTCAAGAAATTAATCATAGGCTCCCATTTTTCTCTTCTAGTCTAACATTGTTTTCTACATTAATCTCTGTTCTTAACTGTATTTTTGTTTGTTTTCACTATGACACTCATTCTGTTGAATTTTTATTAAGTTCTAAATTTGGATACTCGGCTCAATTTTGTCATTCTTTTCACTTTTCTAAGGTAAGAAGGTAATTAATTTCTAGGTTCCACTTTACCGGCCTTGTTGAATTTTTGCTATCTGGTATTTTCCTAAGCATTTCTAAGATTAGTGACTTTCTCCTATAATTTTATTAATTTGGCTTTTGAAGCTATGTTACTGAGTGCCATAAATTTTATAACTGTTTTTCCTTCTAGTGAGTGGATTATCTTACCAGTATATGCTGACGTCTTTATTTCTGCCAAATTGTTGTGTTCATGCCAGCTCCTACTGATAATAACTTGTTTCCTGATGTGTTTTGGGGTTTTTAAATTTCTAAGCTCCTCTAAATTGGAATTTTTCTATGAGAATTCTTTGAGGCAATTTTAAGTATAAACTTGCAGGATGGATTTATATTTACTTCTGACAAATATCTATTGGTACTGACAAAACAGGATGACATTAATCTAAATTTTCTTCCTAGAGCTTTTTTAAGTTATTGAAGTGTAGTAGGCTTTTCCTTAGGAATTATCAGGCATAATTTTCCTGTTTTGTCATGTGCCTGCCATTGATCATGGTCTACAGAATCCCATTTTTGTGTGTGCATGTTTTGTGTGTGTGTGTGTGTGTGTGTGTGGTGGAGGATATCTGTGTAACTTTACCCATGCTTGGGCTCTACTTTTTTGTTACAGGTTGAAGTTATGGTATATGCAGCCTTTATGCCATAGATCGGTGGAAAGATACCTTTGTGAATTTACATACCACAGTCTTCGCTTAGGCCAGCTCTTTTTTGTTCTTTCTGCCCTGTAGGTTTTACCTTTTCATCAGCTGATCTGTGCATTAAATGAAGAGTTAATGTGTTCAGTTTTTTCTCCCTAATTTTTTTGGCATACACTATTAGGAGGAGGTTTTTCTGAAGCTTTTGAGTTGGATCAAATCTTTTATGATGATTTGATTTCCATGGTTAGGTATTCACTCTCAAGCAAAAGCTCAAACTAACCTTTTGAGACCTTCTGAGGTCAAACTACTTATTTTCCAGATTTCCTTGAATATACGACATAGACATGTGTTCTTTTCCCTTTTTGTTTTGTTTTTGAAAACTGACTGAAGAATATATATTTTTAAAATAAATCCATACTCTCAACTGCTATCCTTAGGCAAAACCAGGTCATTGGAAGGCTAAACCACTGCATTTGAAATAATCATATTAATAAGGAAATTTGCCACTTATCTGTCTCTCACTTCTCTAAAATAAAATCTCACATTGATTTAATTTTAAAATTTAGCACTGAAAAAAAAATGACTGCATTCCCTGGTAAATTTTCCAACATCTGACTCTGAGGATTATAAAACTGATTATTTTGCCTGCTGGGAAGCACAAAAATTCCATTGTTCTTAAATATGTAGGTCCTTATCACTTGCTTATTTATTTTTAATTTTTTTCTAGTTTTTTTTGGATTTATTTTCCTGATTATGTTTTATTTATCTTTTGATCACAGTTTTATCCTAGGTATTTTATATTAAATTTTCTTTAATCATCTGCAGACTGAGGTACACTATAAAACAAAGATACGTGTGCCATGAAAAATTGACATTATTATTGGCTAAGACAAATTGAGTGGTTTAATAGAACAATGTTTTAGAAAATGTGTTCTGGATAGAAGGCATTTTATTCACTGAAAAAAAATATGCCATATTGCTTTTCGGAAATTCATGTAAGTTTTTAAATGTCAGTTAATGTTGTGTGAGAATAAATCATGTTATTAAATCATTGGCTTGAAGTAATTATGAGCTTGAAAGCAGTATTGTGCTTGAGCTGTACTATGATACTGTTACCTTTTTTAACTTCTATAAACTTTTAAAAGTTTGTTTCATTAAGCTTCAGCATATGGTAAAGAAAATTTCAGGGTCGGACACGGTGGCTCATGCCTGTAATCTTAGCGCTTCGGGAGGCCAAGGCGGGTCGATCACGAGGTCAGGAGTTCAAAACCAGCCTGGCTAACATGGTGAAACCCCATCTCTACTAAAGATACAAAAAATTAGCTGGGCGTGGTGGTGGGCGCTTGTAATCCCAGGTGCTGGGGAGGCTGAGGCAGAACAATGGCTTCAACCAAGGAGATGGAGGTTGCAGTGAGCTGAGATCACACCATTGCACTGTAGCCTGGGTGACAGAGTGAGACTCCGTCTCAAAACAAAAACGAAAACAAACATACAGATGCTTCTAGACTTAAAATGGAGTTACCTCTCTAGAAAGTCATTTTAAAGGTTTAAAAAATATTGTAAGTTAAGGCGATTAGCTTAACTTAGGGTAAACCATCGTAAGTCAGGGATGTTTTATTTTTCCCTGAAGGACTCCCAAAAATTACACGTAAAATCTTAGTGACAATAACAAATTAACATAAGTAATATAATTATATTGAATCAATGGGCTGAAATTTCTAAATAACCTGTATTATCCTTCTTTAGCTTTTGTTTTCTTTTGCAGCAGGGGTTATCACTGTTTTTAAGGGTTGGAGTTTTCTCCTTTTGTTTTATTTCCTGATCAATTCTATTCTCCAAAGTATATCATTAATCACAGTTCTTCGTAATCGCAACAACAAAAATCTAACCTTGCAGATTAGTTCAACCCTCATTTGCATTTAGCAACACGTGTACTTTAAAGTGTGAGTCAGTTGGTCAATTTTATCCCAGTATTTTGACATTTTGAATTGTCCTAGCTCAATAATTTATTTCCCTCCTCCAGTTTTATAATTATTTCCCTTCTACTTTTGTCTGGGACGTCTCCTCAAATTACAATAATAGTGACAAATTATAGTAATAGTGATAGTTATGTAACACTGTAACATTTTACTTTAAACAATGGATGAAAATATCTGAAAATGTAAGTCACTCTGCAATGTTGAAGTTTTTGAATTTTAATTTGTCTAACTTTGACATGCTTGGACATGCATTTAATTTCCTCTGGATTTCTTATGCAAATTACTGTGCATGTTATCTGAACAACTTTTGCAATTAAACCTGGTACACTTAGAGTTTTCATTAGTTCTAATCGTAGCTAATTTATTTAAATTCCCAAGAAACTTTTTAAATAGGCTTAGAACTGTTACATTGTGCTTAGTTAATTACTTTTTAGTAAAAATGAGCAACTAGGGGCCTACACAGTAGTTTAGGAAATGAATACATTTGTCACCTGGATGTCCTAGTCTTGAGGAGAACATGTTTTGTGTCTTGGCACTACTGCTCAGTATCCTAATTGGTTTATTTTTTAAAAACCAGGTCACATTTTGGAATTGCCAAAATGTGACCTGGTCCATTGGCAACACAATAGAAAACCCAGTGACTCATTCACAATAAAAAAGAAGAAAAAATAAGGCCATATTTAAACAGGGTTGCTAGAGTTTACAGGAAGAGATGTTGCGTCTGAGTTAGCAATGCTGTAAATAACCAGGAAAATAAAACTATTCTCAGGGCTACATTATACCATTGTATGGCCGTGCACTGCCTCAAAGGCACCCATGCTAAGTGGGTGTGTTGAGGCTGGAATCCAAGAGGTGCTTCCCTTGTCAAGTCATGTGATAAGGGAATTTCTTCCATCTCAGAGATACCAGTTGTCTCCCCCAAAAAGAAATTAATTTGCTAATATTTTTGCCCAAATGAAGCACTTTTAAAATTCACTACATAACTGCCCTATGGCTAACAACAGTCCTGAATAGCCTCACATACTGTAGATTTCTCTGTTTATAAACAGCTTGGGAATGAACTAGATGATTCTAATGATGCCTCGATAAAAATGGTTGCCGTGAGGTTTAAGTGAAAGAATATAGTGTTTAAAGGTGATTACAATTCCGAGAAGTTACTTGAGTAGACAGCATTTCATCAACCAGGCAGCGCCAGCCTGCAAGGGGTTCAGGACAGAGCTGAAGGAGGGAGGGGGGAATACTTTTATAAGGTATTCTCAAAAGCAAGACCATGAAAATACTTAATTAAAGTGGACTAATTGTCTTAAAGTTTCTACTTAGGGGTTAGTCGTGGAAGTTTCTGATTGGCTAAGCTTTAGTTTTTCTTTTAGTAGAGACGAGGTTTCGCCATGTTGGCCAGTCTGGCCTTGAACTCCTGACCTCAGGTGATCCACCCACCTCAGCTTCCGAAAGTGCTGGGATTACAGGCATGAGCCACCATGCCTGGCCTGGTTAAGCTTTAGTTTTGATTTTGTAGGGTATGAAGGTTTGCACTGAGTTGAATTTTGGTTTGCCTACATAGGAACCTGGGAGGCTGGAGTTGCCTCAGTATATTGGCTTTCAATTAAGCGAAAAAACAAACAAACAGAAAGGTCTTCAATGAATGTCTAGTTTCTTGTCCATCTCCTATCAGAACGTACCAAATAAAGTCGATTAGTGTTACTATGTACAGTTTTTGATTTAGTACATGAAGTCAGGACAAAAAAGGACTATTAACACTAATGCTACATGGTAAATATGACTTATTACCTATATTCCTATCCTTTTCTACTAGCATTTTTTTCCATGCAAGAGACAACATATAGGCCTTTTTTTTTTGTTTTTTTTTGTTTTACAGAGTCTCGCTGTGTCTCCTGGGCTGCAATGCAGTTGCACAATCTTGGCTCACTACAACCTCTGCCTCCTGGATTCAAGCAATTCTCCTGACTCAGCTTTCTCAGTAGCTGGGATGACAGGCATGGGCCATCATGCCTAATTTTTTTTTTTTTTTGTATTTTTAGTAGAGAGGAGATTTTACCATGTTGGCGAGGCTGGTCTCGAACTCCTGACCTCAAGTGATCTGCCCGCCTCAGCCTCCCAAAGCACTGGGATTACAGGTGTGAGACACAGCGCCTGGCTAACATATGTACATTATTAATGACAGTAAACGTTTCTGTTGAAATTAGTTAAGATGGAGAATTGAATTTAAGAAAAAATAACTTTCACAGTTGTGTTACGTTTGTACATAATTTTTATTGTTTTGACATTTATCCATTAAGTCCACAGTGACTTGCTCAGTTTGTCTTCTGTTTCTGGTGCTGTGTCAGGCAGACTTCACAAGTAATTGTGGACTTCATGAATAAGCATAAGCTTTTCCATCTTAATTAATTTGAACATTTAATCTTTTATTGTCATTAAACGGCTATATATGTCATCCGTCCTATGAAAACAATACTAGTGAAGATATCTTTGTCCTTCCTCTCACTCGCTTTCTTCTAAAATTATTGTGACTATTGCTTAGTTTACTAACTTATTTTCATTGTGTATTGGGTCTTTGTTTTGAGTATGTTTTACAAAACATCTCTGAATTAACGAAAATTCCGCATGACTTTTTTCAAAAAATTGCTTTAAAAAAATTTATGTTGCTGGTAGAAGTACTATTTTACATTTAAAAGTAGTTAAGAATTCCTTACAATTAGTATTTTTTTGGTTCTATAAAAGTAGGTTATTTTAAAGTGTTTTAAAGATAGTTCCTTTTGATACAAATTACATGCCTGAAAATATTTTATTTGTATATTCTTATTTGAAAGTAATTTTTTCATAAATAATAAATACACAAATAAGGCAGAGCATATAATTATTATACTAACAAAATAATTTATTAACTCGTGTACACGGTGAAAAACTTTACTGTAAAGACTGGAATTTCTAAATTATTAATCATAGGCCAAGGATTGGTTTCTCAGAATCACTTGAAGAACTTCTGAAAATATAAGTTTTAATTGCCCCATTGAATTCTAAGATCAAATTTGAAAATAAGAACCACTAATTAATTAATTTTTTTTTTTTTTTTTTGAGGCGTTATCTCACTCTGTCGCCCAGGCTGGAGTGCAGTGGCGTGATCTCCGCTCACTGCAAGCTCCGCCTCCGGGTTCAGGCCATTCTCCTCCCTCAGCCTCCGGAGTAACAGGAACTATATAGGTGACTGCCACCACACCCGGCTAATTTTTTCTGTGTTTTTTTAGTAGAGACGGGGTTTCACCGTGTTAGCCAGGATGGTCTCGATTTCCTGACCTTGTGATCTGCCCGCCTCGGCCTCCCAAAGTGCTGGGATTACAGGCGTGAGCCACCGCGCCCGGCCCATTAATTTATTCTTAAGACATTTCTTCATGTTTGAGAATTGCTCCCTGACTTGTGACAGAAGGGAGCTGAATGGACTTCTAGAGTGACTAATGTGCTTAGCACCTGGTTTGAGTCTTAGTTTCTCTATTGTTTTGCTGTACCGACTTCAACAGGTACATAATATGAAGACAATTCTTTGTCCATTTATAAAATAAGGAGAGTCCCTATGTCATAAAAGTATAGTGTAGATTGCAATAGATACTCATGGTAAAGTTCGTCACATAGTAAGGCATCAATAAATGTTAGTTACATTTAAATATAGCCCCATATACTCCTCTTGCAATGTACCAGAATGGATGGTTCTAGCATTGCCATTTCGACTTCACGAAGATTTAGTTTCAAATAGTTTGTCTTTTTTTTTTTTTGTCATTTTGCAAACTTGAGCGTCGATTAGTGAAATTATTTGCCATATCTTTTTGAATTTAATTTTTAAAATCACTGTGAAAATTTATTTTAACAGTGCTTTAACTTTGCATTCCTGCGTATTGCAGTAACAAGCGAATTAGCAAACGTATTGACTGAAGCCTGCAAAACTGAGAAGGGTGATACCTCCTCCAAGAGCTGGTTTTAGTCCCTTCTCTTCTTCCTCCTTCCATTCATACCTTAAGAATAATTGAGCTTTCAGTAAATGACTAAATTAAATGTTTGTTGTGACATTAAACAAAATAAGGATTTCATTTATAATGTATTATTTAAGCTGAAGTAATGAGGTGGGGCATGTAGCTTTCTCTGGATTGGAGGGATTAGTTACACATTCAAGACATTCAACATTTCATGAAGATCAAATTTGTTATCTGAGAATTTGATAGAAGCTAGATGCGTTCAAGTTGGTGAACAGATAATCCTTGCTGCTAGTTGGTAATAGATCACAATGCTTTTTAGTAAGATGCTTTTAGATCATGACAAAATACTTTTCTTCTGTGGTAAGAGCAGAAAAAAGGAGAAAGGGATAGAATTCAAATTTTTATTCTTCTCTGCTGTTAACCATAATTTCGTTGAAATATTTGGCCTTTGAATCTGCTGAATGAGAGAGTTTAGCCACAGTTAAGGACTTATAAATTGGGTCAATATGAACAAAATTCTGGGCATCAAATTTCTTTTCTTAGAAACTTGTCTAACACGTTCTTGTGTAAACAGTTTTAAGGTCCCAAGTAGGAAGAATTTGAATGTTACATGTGGAAAAATGTAATAGGATTATAAAGCTGAATACACACACACACACACACACACACACACACACTCGAATAAAACACCATTCCAAGTGTGTTCTTATTGAAACCGTATCTTATAGAATCTTGTTCCATTAAAAAAACCATATATTCTTCTATTATGATAAAAAGCTAACATACGTTTTAAAAAGTAATATATTTGTAAACACTTGGATTTACGATGTTGTATAATGTGTCTATTTTTTTTCGAACTGATTGTTAAAATCAGTTTTCTGTTTGATTCCTGAGAACCCTTTCCAAGTTGGTCAGGCACAGGCTCAGGCATGTCAGAAATCTCAGATATTATATACAGAGAATAATCAGCGGTAAATGGCAAATGGCTGTATCTGAATGTTTATTGCTGTGGGTTAAAAAGTAGGTCAAAAATATCCAAATGATAAAAACAAAAAGAGAACATATGGGAGTGACTGCTTGGTTTTAAAATATATTCATCTGGGATTGGTTTTAATGATTAAATCTCTTTATGTAAAATATTTTTACAAGTAATAGATATTTACTATCTCAAGATTTCTGTGCATAAATTAACATTCTATGAAAAAGGCACAATTGCGTATCTAATGTGAAGAATTTGAATGTATTAATATGTTGCAAAATAGTCTGCTTTGGGGTTTATATTTTATAATTTAAAAATTATTGTAGGCAAAATCGAGCGAAAATTGAAAATCTAATTAAAATATAATTTAATTAAAATTTAAGTTAAATGTGAAATTATAGAAAAATTAACTTGAAATTATGGTAGAAAAAACATTGTAGAAATCTGGACATTTGGGTTTTGATAATATAACAAACATTACTTTGTTGCGTTTCCTTTAGGTGCTTTCCTGATCTCCCTTTTGTCTTACATGTTTGGTAATTATAGTATATATATTTGTGCTTGATTCCCTGAACCCTAAATTATACCCATTTTCCGTTTATATTATTTTAATGATTGCATGCTATTGTTAATATATTTTAAATTCGAGTTAATCAAACCGAAGTTAAACCCAATTATGTCAAAAATTAATTGTGATTTATTTTGCCACAGGTAAAATGACAACAGGAATGAGACATGGTCCAAGGCTAGCCAGATAGACCAATTCCTTCATTATTCTAACAATTGTTCATTTTTATTTGCTTTCAGATAAATGCTGTGTAATGGCCAGAGTTTTAGAAGTGTTATTATGGTTTAAAGTAAGGAAATTGTGACAGACAAAGAAGCGATCTCTGTAGTACTCGTTCCTAAGATAAAAACCAAATGACCAAAAAAAAAAAAAAAAAAAAAATTGTGAATTAGCTCACCATTCAGTCTTTTATAGAAGTAGATTTGAGGTTCTTTTGTTTTTTATGCTGATGGATTCCTGAGCAGTAATTGGAGCTGCAATTGGAAATTTGAAGACTGGTTTTGCTATTCTTTCTCCTTGTTTTGGGAAATCTTAATTTTGTTCACATGATCTACAGCTATTTCTAAAACATTTTCCATTACTAACATTGTTCATCAAATTTTCTAATGGCTGAATACATGTGTACGCAAATCAAAAGCTCACTCACTTTTTAAAAAAGAATTGACTAAATGACAACATAAAGTTTTGTAATTAATCTGAAAATTTTCTTCTAAATAATAAGAATTTCTGTTTCTATTTCACATTTATAATAAAACTGTTTATATACTTAGGAAAAGATTTGAATCAAACCAAGCATCAGCTGGCTCTAATAAGCACATGACAGTTACGTGCTGGTAAAAGTATAATATTGTCATATTACCATTGATAAACATTATACTTAACTTAAAAGTGCTTACTGCTTTAGTGTTAGTATTATAAAAATAAATCATTTTAACTCATCAATATATTTGCTTCTACCATTGCTAGCTACAACCTGGTTTCTTGTATAGGAGTCCCACAACTTGCCTCAGGCTATGGGAAATAATTAAAGAGTTAGAGCTTCAAATTCCAACTTAGAATTACTGGACTTGATAAACTCTAATGTCCTATTCAACTTGGCTATTAAGAATATGAAATGGACAAACTCTGGAAATACTTGGCAAAGGTTTACACGTGTGTCTACAATCAAAAAGGCATAGAATAGAGTCACTGAAAATAATTTAATTCCTATAGAGCTTAAGAGCATCCTTAAGTGAAATTGAATATTACATATGGTAAAATGCTGGCTTTTCTAAACATCATAGAGATTTCACATAAAACATAATTGCCAAAAAGAATCCCAATAGTGAGTTTGAAATTTGATTAGTTTAAATAGAGTGAAGTAGATTTTGTTTTATTCTGGGTTTTTTTTTTGTTTTGAGACAGAGTCTTGCTCTGTCGCCCAGGCTGGAGTGCAGTGGCGTGATATCTGCTCACTGCAAGCTCTGCCTCCCAGGTTCACGCCATTCTCCTGCCTCAGCCTCCCGAGTAGCTGGGACTACAGGCGCCCGCCACTACGCCCGGCTAATTTTTTGTATTTTTAGTAGAGATGGTGTTTCACCGTGGTCTCGATCCCCTGACCTCGTGATCCGCCCGCCTCGGCCTCCCAAAGTGTTGGGATTACAGGCGTGAGCCACCGCGCCCGGCCTTATTCTGGTTTTAAAAAGGGCAATGTGATGTGGATTCATCTATTTATTTTTAATTCAAAAGTCATTTAGGATAAATGATGATACATAATATATTCCTAATTTACTGATAAGATTTCATTGAAGACTAAAAGCTATTAGACCATGGGGAGAAAAATCTAGATTTTGGAAGAAAAATAGGGTTCTTCAGCAAGGAGTCATGGTGCCCAATAAAAGAAAAATACATTTCTTTTGTATTTTGTATTTCTAGACTATTATTTATTTCTATTATGATTCTAAGCTATTCATTCAACAAATAATTATGGGATAACAGGAGTTATAAATGAATCCCTATCCTTATAGAACTCCTATTCTGGTGGGGAAGAGAGAATTTCTCTAAAAATATAGTGATTCATTTTCAGAAAGTTACAATGGATTACAATTTATTCAAAGTTCTATGTACTGAGTAAAAAAGGGCAAAAATATTGGCATTATGCTGAATTAATTATTCAGAAAAATTGTTTTCCAAAGATGTTTTTACTATATTCTATTTCAGAACCTCTGCTTCCTAGAATTTCATGTAATCAGTGCAAGTAATCTGAAGACATCAATGACTCTTGGATGCACACTTAGGCAATTAGGGCTCTAAAACACAGCATTCATTTGGAAAAACAAATGCATAATAATTCTGTAGGAAAATAGAAACATTTCAATCTATTAAATTACTTCAAAAGTATGATGAGATTAATTGAGAGAGTCATCAGAGACAAGGTTCGCAATGCATTAATACTCTGTTTTATTATATAGCAGACATTTTACCTTTTATCACTACTCAAGACACATTTTATAGACGAGGAAATGAAAATTCAGAAAGATTCAGTGATTTGATTATAGTCACATAGTCACATAGATAGTCCACGTATCATACAGACAAAATCTCAACTGACTGTCAAACTTCAAAGTGCGTGTTCTTCATAATCCTGTTAACAAATAGAGAAAAAACCCTTTATGCCTATACGAATTGTTCTTAAACACCATGTAGTCCGTGCTCCCCACCAAGGTTATATATTGACCACCAAAAATATTCAACTAAATCATTAGAATTTGCTTTTGTTCTTGTTATGAGGTGCATAAGGTCTAAAAATGATGTTGAAGGAACCCTTAACTAGGCACCGCTAATCTTCATTTGGACAGTTTTCGACTTTAGAACTGGAAAAAAGATCAGCTTTGAAATTAACAATAAAAGTCTGTGGTTTGGTGGCCATTAATATCAACATTTTCTAATAAATGTAAATTTCAAATTTATAAAAGTAATCAGACTTTTTATTTGTTTTAGCTATTACCAGTGAACAAAATATTGACTGCTAGTTGCATCGATTCCTATAGTGCCTTTGAATGAAGCGAGTTTGGCTTGCTTATCAATATATTTGTGATGCCCAGTATTTAGTTTATCCCTAAGAAGTGTTTTGTTGTTGTGGTTGTTTGTTTTTTGTGTTTTTTAAAGAGGAGTAGAATGAAGGGAGTAGCATCTTAAAAAGTGTGATGGCATTGGAAAAAACACTTAATAAACTGAGTCAAGCCCTTTATACAAGTATATGCAGCTGGGTTCCACCACAATTCTCTGTAGCAGACTTGCTTTCCTTATAAAGATGGAGAAAGTGAGGCTTTGAGAGATTAACTGCCCACGGTCACAGCTACCACATGACCTGGTGTTAAATTCAGTTCTATCTGACTTCAAAGTACATGATTCTGAAAAACACACCTTTCTCAGCTGTAATAATCATTAAGGTGAATTAATAAGGTATCTTTGAAATCTGAGAAGAAAGAAAAATATTGCCTTTTGAAAAGCTTATCAAAATTTAATTTCGGATATAAAAGAATGATTTTAAAAGAGCATTATTAAGTGAACGTACATGTGTGAATTAGTTATAATTTCAAAAAAATGATTAGATTGATTTGGTCTTTCCAGATGGGAATAAAAAAGAGCTATGTTAAAGAAACTGAATTAAAGAGAGCATTTTGAACACTCAACATAGATCTTGGCAACAGTTACTGCCATTATTACTAGCTTACTAACACCTTTTAAACATCTGTGAGTATGCATAGCTGTAAAACCACGAGCTAGTTACCCCAGGACTAAAATCAAGGTGTCAAAATATGTGCTGGATAATATTTTAGTGTCGTAATGGACGTGATTCCTGATTTCTTACGCTGGTACATCCAACACTGAGTAGTATAACTGAGAGGATATGTGGGCTAATTTCTCATGAAGAAGAAAGTAGAGAAAGAATCACAATTATTAAAGCATCAATTCAGTTCACTGACATCTCGCTGCTTCAGAAAAATTAGAGGGAAAATTCCTGCTCATTAAACTTCAGAGCCACCATAGCAAGTTCTAATGAGTTGCTTATTAAATTAGCAATTTTCTATAACTGGCATGATTCATCAACTTCTCTTTCATTCTCAGTTTTCAGATTAATAACTGAAAGCCCAAATTGCTTAACATGGCTCTTCAATCAAACTTAGTGTTATTTAGAGACCACAGCCACTGAAGACATTTTACACAATCAAGTGAAGCGCAGTATTTCAGGAAACATTGTTTTTCTGCTGTCCATAAAGCTTTTAGAAATATACAATAATTTATAGCTGCAATGAATGCTATACCATAAATTTGCTTATTCAACATATATTGAGTATATACCAAATATCAGACTAGAATAGAATTTCTGCCTTCGTGTAGCTGTCATGAAATATATAAGGCAATGTTCAGCAATGTGAGGAAAATGTAAAGCAATGTGAGGAGTTGGAGAGTGTTGACAGTGACTCCCTAGATTCTCTAGATAGGGAAATCTCTCATATGGCCTGACACTTGGGTAGGAATTCTAATAAAAAGACTAAGTCATGCAAATATCTGGAATACAGACCACCCAGGCAAAGAGGGGAATACACACCCTAAGGCAAAATTGTCCTTGGGGTTTACAGGAAGCAACAGGCGGTCAGTGTAGACAAGAAGAGTGAGCAAAGGGGTTAATGGTAAGAGATGAAGTAAAAAAAAGAGCCAGAGCCACCAGATCACTGCATGTACCAAAGTAAATATTGTGAATTGTGCTTTGATTGTGATAGGAAGCCATGGAATGTTCTGAATAGGGTGATAACATCATGTGATGTACCTTTAAAAGAATATATTAATTGCTCTTAAAATGTACTATTGGAAACAAGTTGACAGTCCAGAGGCAAAATAATGGAAGCTTGCTTGAGGATGGTAGTAATGGAGGAGGTAAGAATTGTTCAAATCTATCTATCATCTATCTATCTATCATCTATCTATCTATCTATCTATCTATCTATCTATCTATCTATCTATCTATCTATTATCTATCATCTATCTGTCTATCTATCTATCTATCTATCTATCTATCTATCTATCTATCTATCTACCTGTCTGCCTATCATCTATCTATCTATCTATCTATCTATCTATCTATCTATCTATCTACCTATCTATCTACCTATCTATCTATCTATCATTGAAGCGAGGAGAATTTGCTGATACATGAACTGACATTTGAGAGAAAGTCATCAGTGACCCCAAGGTGTTTGACTTGAGCAACTGCGTAAATAGCAGTGTCCTTCATTAAGATGCAGAACACTGAAGGGAGGGTTGGTTGTGGGGGATTGGGTCAATAATTTTGTTTCCAGACATAAATTTGACTTGCCTTTTAGTTATTCATCTGGAAGTATCATGTAGAAATAAGAATATACCAGTTTGGAAATCTAGAGGGGTGCAGAGCTTTGGCTGGTGGTATGTGTTTCCTATTTACCCGCAGATATAATCTATACACTATAGTAAAGAGGATTACTTAGAAGGGTGGATTGGATCACTTAAGAAGAGTGTGTAGATAGAAAGCTGAGCCCTTCAGCATTCTAACAATAAATGTCAGCACGAGAAAAATGTCAGTAAAGGAAAAACACAGAGAGAAGAAGCAGGCATTAATGTGGGAGGAAAACCAGGAAAGAGATTTCCAAGTGGAAATCAAGGAGGGCATTTCAACAAACAGAAAGTTGAAAGAAAACCGTCAACTGTGTTATTACTTCCAGTGGGGTCGGCAAAGTGAGCACTGAGAATCTGTCCCTGAATTTGAAAATGGCGGGTGATTGTCAGGAACATTTTGGTGGAGTGGGGAAGGCAAGAACCTAATGGGAGAATCTTGAGTGAGACTGGAGAAGGTGGAGACAGTGCCAGTGCGTGTAAGAATGTTTGAGTGTGACCTTTAAGAGGAGGACATAATTAGGAAATAGCTGGGGGCAAATGTGGATGAAGGGAGGTTTATTAGTCTGTTCGTTTTAAACATGAGATACTACTTCCACGTATTTTTGGGTTAATGAGTGATCAAGAAAAAAGAGAAAAAAAGCTGATAATGAAAGAGAGGCAGGAATTTATTGAGGTGCTGAGTGGATGAGAATGGATGGGATCCTGTGCACCATGGAAGAAATCTTGCTTGGGTGGGGCAATAGAGGTCACATGTTAGTAGGAAGGAGGCAGGGGGTTTGGTAAGGGGGTCAGGAGGTAGCAGATCTGGTGGTGGTGAGAGAAAGAAGTTCTCATGTTTGTGTCTGCTTTCTCAGTGGAGCACGGAACAAGACAATGGGCCATAAGAAAGGAAGAGAACGCTGCAGGAATGAGGAGAAGGTTTGGATAAGTTGCGGGATAGTTTGTTGACAAAGACAATGCAGTAGAGTTACCAGGCAGCATGGAGGGCCTGTGGGATTTATGTTATTAAATTTAAAGTGATTCCTGGTTGTTTTCATTCCTCTACATCCATCTGCTTAGAAGTAGATGGTGAGAAGAGAAGTAATTGAAGCAGGGCCGAGGCTTTATTGTGGATGAATGGAGAAAGAAAACGAAAAGTTGTGAGGGAAGAATGTTGATTTTACTGGTCCTAATATTCTCACCACTCAGGGGAGAGAGAGGTACTTCTGTCAATAAAAGTATGGTTTATTTTTATAAGTTTGGGATAAATTATTCCCAAGTGGTTTATAATGATGAAAGAGTTCAAAACTTGAACTCGTGTAAAGACTTGACGATTGAACAATCCCATGCTGCCAATACCTTTAGTAATACATATTTATTGTAACGTTTAATTTCCATTTAGTTTCTCAGAGTGCCCTTTTATTTTGCAACAAGACCCATGTAAGGAACTTTGTTCTGGATAGCTTATGCCTCCATCTCATCCTTCTACAACTTTCCAGTTCCTACTTTCTTTCACTAAAACTTTATAACCCACTTAAAATATTTTATTTTAAATATTTTAATTTAGCAAATTAAGGAAATTACTTCATAATTATGTGAGCCTCTTTATATTTCTTCTTTCTTTCACCTACCTACTAACCTTCCCCCTTTCCTGCTTCTTGCTGATTATTTTTGAAAATTTTTCAGTCCTCTTTTAATGATGCTTTAATAAGCTTTGTCTTCTACCACTTCCCTTTGTGGTGGCAGTTGGCCTTTGATTACAGAGAAGTGATAGTTGCTTAAGTATTAACTAATTTTTGGGTGCTTTATCATATTCACTAAAATGTTAATATCCAAAATGTTACATATTTTGTAGTTGCTTGAACATGAACATATTTCCTAAACGTTAATCATTTTCTTAAATATACGAATATATTATTAAATTAAAAAGTTGATTTTTTCATCAACTTTTAGTTTCAGGGGGTACATGTGCTGGTACGTTACATGGGTAAATTGTGTGTCACTGAGGTCTGGTGTATGAATGATTCCATCACCCAGGTAGTGAGCATGTACCTAACAGGTAGTTTTTCAACCCTCTCCCATCTCCCACCATCCCTCCTCTAGTAGTCCTCAGTGTCCATTATTCCTGTCTTTTGTCCATGTGTACTCAATGTTTAGCTCCCATTTATAATTGATAACATGTTGTATTTGATTTTCTGTTCCTGCATCAATTAATTTGCTTAAGATAATGGCCTCTAGCTGCATCCATGTTGCTGCAAAGGACATGATTTCATGTTTTTCTATGGCTATGTGTAGTGTCCTATGATGTATTTCCACCACATTTTCTTAATCCATTCCACTGTTGATGGGTATCCAAGTCTTTATTATTGTGAATTTTGCCGCAACGAACATACTAGTGCATGTATCTTTTTGGTAGAATGATTGATTTTCTTTTTGGGTGTATGCCCTTAATGGGATTGTTGGATAGAATGGTAGTTCTCTTTTAAGTTCTTTGAGAAATCTCCAATCTGTTTTCTGCAGTGGCTGAAAAAATTTACATTCCTACCAACAATGTTATAAAAGTTCCCTTTTCTCTGCAACCTCGCCAACATCTGTTATTTTTTGGCTTTTTAATAATAACCATTTTGACTGGTCTAAGGTGGTATCTCGATGCAGTTTTGATTTGCGTTTCTCTAATGATTAGTGATGTTGAGCATATTTTTATATATTTGTTGGCTGCATGTATGTCTTCTTTAAAGAAGTGCCTGTTCATGTCTTTTGTGGTAATTTTATTTTTTGCTTGTTGAAATTTTTAGGTTCCTTATGGGTTCTGGATATTAGACCTTTGTTGGATGCACATTTTGTGAAGATTTATTCCCATTCTGTAGGTTGTATCTTTACTCTCTTGATAGTTGCTTTTACTGTGCAGAAGCTCTTTAGTCTAATTCGGTCCCATTCATCTATTTTTGTTTTGTTGCAATTGCTTTTGGAAATGTAGCCATACATTTTTTGCCAAGGTAGATGTCCAGAATGGTATTTTCTAGAATTTCTTCTATAGTTTTTACAGTTTTAGGTCTTACATTTAGATTTTTGATCTCTTTTGAGTTAATTTTTGCATATGGTAAAAGGTAGAGATTCAATTTCAATCTACTGCATTTGGTAGTCAGTTATACTTGGCACAACTTATTGAATACAGAGTCCTTTCCTCGTTGCTTGTTATTTTGACTTGTTGAAGATCATATGGTTGTAGGTATGTAGCTTTATTTCTAGGTTCTCTGACCTATCCTGTTGGTCTATGTATCTGAAAAGATCGGTGTGCGTATATATGTATATATATGAGATTTATATATGATATATATATGCGTATATATGTATATATATGAGATTTATATATGATATATATATGCGTATATATGTATATATATGAGATTTATATATTATATATATGCGTATATATGTATATATATGAGATTTATATATAATATATATAAATTCTTTTTTTTTTGTTTTTTGAGACGGAGTCTTGCTCTGTCGCCCAGGCTGGAGTGCAGTGGCGTAATCTCGGCTCACTGCAAGCTCCGCCTCCCGGGTTCACGCCATTCTCCTGCCTCAGCCTCTCCGAGTAGCTGGGACTACAGGTGCCTGCCACCACGCCTGGCTAATTTTTTTGTACTTTTAGTAGAGACGGGGTTTCACCGTGGTCTCGATCTCCTGACCTCGTGATCCACCCGCCTCGGCCTCCCAAAGTGCGGGATTACAAGCATGAGCCACTGCGCCCGGCCTGGGATCTTCTTAGCTCTATTTTTGTTTGTGTAAATTAAAGGTCAAAGAAGTTAGATGATTCTCATAGCACTGGATTATTTATCCCTATTTAATTTTCTAACTTTTATCATAGTTTATTACCGTATTTTATTTCATATCTTATATACTTATGGCAGCAGGCTCTGTTGGGGTGAGAATCCACTCTTTCAAAGTTTTCACGATTACCCAGATATTTGATCTACCTCTCTACCCCATAGTGGATGACGAGACATGTGTTCACACTACTTTCATTTCTAGAAGTGTAATTCAATCTGTCCCTGATTGTGTCTCATTTTCTTCAAATACAAGGTCAGCTGTCTGGGTGAATTAGTGTCTACTGGCTTAGTCTTTGTGCACAACATACTTGTGCTGATTTAAAGCTGTGGGCTTCTGAATCTGAAGCTTATCTGGCTATATTTAGAGATTAGGATGTAATATGTCATGATTATACGCCCCCCCACATATGCTAAATGCAGAAAACATGCAATTTGTATTAAGTTAGCTCAGAAATTAACAATTTTTCTGGAAAAACATTTTGTCTCGTGCTAAATTTCTATGATTTTAAAATTTGGATTATATTTATAAATTCGGTGTGTTTTATAGCTTTTGTAATGTGATCTTTAATACAGTTTATAAATTGTATTTTTTCATTACCCATTTACTCTTTATTTAATGTGTGACTGGTTAAATACAAATGTTTAACTTGGCGCTAAAGTAAAGCAACTTAGAAACCAGAAAAATCATTGTCCAGCAATCAGAAATATGTATTTAAGCTTCCTAAGGCCAGGTAATGGGATCAGTATATTAAGAACTATGGTGTACTTTGTTGAGAGTCTCCAATAATACCTTCACATAAAAGCAAATTTTATTAGGTTATTAGATGCTAAAAATAACCAAACAGTGTAATATTTCATTCTTACAGGAAAAAGAACACATCTATATTTTGTTTGACTTCTTGAAAAGCGATTATTTAAATAGTGAGTAGTTATTAAATATGAAGGGATCCTTTTATACCTCATAGCTATTTATTTTAAAAGTTAAATGGCAAAATGTGAAATGTTGGCCTTTTGAAATGAAGATAATTCCCGGAAGCAGACTAAACCTTCAACAAATACTGTAGTGGTTGAAACATATGTTTGAAATGTCTAGCTGTGGAATTCTAACATAGAGAGAGGGACGACTGGCAATAGAGGGAAACAGAAAGCAACCAAGAATTTCAGTATTACTGATGAAAAGAACAAATGTTGAGAATTAAGGGAATAGTATTGCTGGACTGTTGTGTTCAATATAAAATATGATTTTTGGAATTGAGAGTTTGAAGATAAAGTTATTGAAGATATTCTGTTATCTAGAGTTTCAGTGATTGTTTTTTGAGAAGAGGAAGGTAATTGGCAATGAGAAGGTGAGGAAATTCTCAGCCATGTTCTAGATGGGTTAATTGGAGTTTTTATGGAATTTAATAAATACTATACATGAGACAAAGTGAAAGGAAAGACATGAGCTAATTATTGATTCACAAAAGAATCAGATAATCAGCAGAACAAATTTATACACTTTTTAACTACAGTGGTTGCACCTTTTTTGTGTGTTAATGATTAGCAAGGGAATTGGTATTAAAATGTATTGTAAGTGAAAGAATATATTTTAAAGATAAGCAATATATTAAATGTATTTCTATGTTCCTGGGACTGTTCTGATTCTGTGAATTGTCTCATTTAATCCCCTCAACAATCCAACGAGATAGGTATAATTACTTTCACCTTGTGCAAATACAGACCCAGCCTCAGAAAGATTTGCCAAGAGTAATTTCTGGTGTGTAGTAAAGCCAGAACTTGAATTCAAGCCTTGTGACTCTAGGCCACTTTCTCCAAATCGTATAGTGACCTGGCCGCACTAAAAACTGAGTGTAATGAGACCACCATTATTAATTTATTTTTAGAATATAATGTTTTATTATACCAGGGAGATGGGATGGGGGTGTTTTTCTGGATTTTAATCTCTGATTCTGGCTATAGAATATTGGATAATTCTCGTAAATCCTATAGCTCTCTGTTTCCCCATAACTAATGTAAGACTGTGTTAAGCTTACCTTAATATCCATTTTTTTTAACTTTATCAGTATAGATTTCCAAATTATTTTTCACTATCATCACTTGGGAAACGTATTTTGCCTTCTTCTTGCCTTCTGGACTTTAAAAGTATATTCCAGGATACATCCCCCTTTTGGCAAACATACGCTTATGAACGCCACGTGTTACTGATGTTAAAGAAGCATACAATAGGCAAGACAAAACGAGACAACAGGGCTCCTCAAAAAAGCAAATTCACAATGCAAAAGAGAAAAGCCAGATAAGCAGAAGGGAAGCTGAATCAATGGAAGGTCATAATGATAAATGTTGAAAATAAAAGGCCATCAAAAAGAACTGTTAGAAATGAGTATTTTTACAAATAAATTTAAATCTAATGTTCAGTAACATTTTGCCTCTTATTACTAATGCAAAGCAGCATTCTTTTGCTCTGCAATTATGTTTCCACGGATGTGTAAGAACAGGCTTTGACATTCTTTAAGCTCAAGGAGGCTAATGCTTTAATAAACAGCTTGCTATCAGTGGGCTTTCGCTCTGCCATGCTTGCAATTCCCAGTCTCATTCAGTCAGGGGAGAAACTTTGCGTTCAGTGTAAACATCTTTCATCCTGATACAGCTTCAATGTGTTAGTCCCTAAAGTTCTCATATTTGGTATTTAATTATCGGTTAATTAAATCACACAGTTTAGAGGAGTTTTAGATTAAAGGCATATTAAATGTCTGATTCACTTTTGAGAACATGATATAATGTCAACCCATGTATAATGAAAATGTTAAGCTTTTAGAAAAATGCAATTTTCTACAACCTGAAAAAAAGCAACCAAAATACAACCGTATGAATGAACTGTTTCTACAAAACCACTAGTTGTCACAGGAGCTCTCTGGATATGTAGGGTGAAACAATTCAGGTGACCAATATCTTATAAAATTTCACTGATATGGTAATTGTAGTAGCAATTTGGAAGGTTTTAGCTTTTATTTTTATTTTTTTTCTTGGTTGCACAGATTTGAACTGCTTATGACCCTCAGCTCATTAACTATATTCCTTATTGATGTAGCAATGCCTTTGTCTTGTTTTATTATATGTTAATCCCTATCATTTCTTGGCCCCCTCCTATTCTCATCCCTTTTGTTATTAAATGTGCCAGTGAATTTAATTAATCTGTGCCCTTAGATATGCATGCATCTTTGAAAACTATATAGCGTTGGTTTGTGTGTGTGTGTGCATGTGCGTGTGCATGTTTAATTTGTGTAAATGATGTTGTGTAATATAGGTTTTATAGTTCCACACCTTTAGCTTTTTACTATAATCAAGGTCTCTAGCCATGTTGCTATAAGTAAGATCATTAAATCTGACCTCTGCTATCCAATGAGGCAACACATTTTACTTATTTAATTTCCTGGTATTGACACCCCAGTTGCATCCTACTCCATCCTGCCATAATAAATGTTATGATAAATATCCTCTTACATGGCACTTTTGGACACATAAGATGAAGTTTCCAGAATATTGCTAATGATACTTATTTTACATGCATTTATTATTATTTCTTTTACTGCTTTAGTTAGTTGCAATAAACATAAAATAATTGTGCATTCTTTAAGAGTTTATTTTCTACTTTTGTTTATGGTTCTAGGTTTTTCCTCTACGAAAAAAGAGCTTTTCATAAGAGAGTTATACATAAGTTGTGATGGCAAAACATCATTATGTTATCATTATCATCATAAGAATATTTCTAGTTATTTGCTATTTTTTTATTTTAACTCCCATTGCAACTAAGATTGACTCTTCCTTTTCTTGAAACTGTCTATCAGCATCAATTTTCTTTGAACATTAGTCACTTTGCTTTTCAGGCAAGAGGAAGAATTTGTTTTCCAAGGCATTGCAAGTCTCTGATCTTTTATCTCTTGTCTTATTCCATGGAAATGTGGATAATAAGACACCTGAAAGGCAAATTTTGAAATCTTTTTTTCTTTTCATTTTATATTAAACATTGCATTTTGAATTTAAATATTGCTTTTGAATCATTTGGTATGATTTTTGAAGACACAAACTACTGAATGTTCTATAGACAATATTTCTGAACAAATAAATTGCTAACCCAGGAACGTTTTTAAGTGAGACTTTTAGAAATGTGAAAAGAACATTTTTGATAAATAAATATGAGTTCTTTCTTTTAGGTAACCATAATTCTGTATATTGAAATGGCAGTAAGGTTATTTCCTTACTTGCCTGAAATGTATTGAGACTGGCACCGTGTTAGATGCCGGAGTGTTCATTGTGAACGAGAAAAGCACAGTCCTTTTTTCCCGTAGAAATCAGATTCTATCAGAGCAGGCTCTATTTAGGCAAATCATCAACTAGTTTATTGAGTTCTTGGGTCAGATTTTTACTCTAAAGACCAAAGACCTATGTTTATTAGGACTAAGGGGTGAGCAAGCCCTGAAGGACTGATTCATGACAACTATAATAAACACAGACTAAAGTCAACTCTAGAATATTAATTAATTTTCCAATTAGAATTGATTGCAACTAGAATCTGAATATGCAAAATATCCCTGAAAAATAGATTCTCTGTCTGTATTAAAGGGCAGTCAACATTTCGAAGAGCACTTTTGTAAGAATACAACAAAAGAAAAATTAATTTATACTGTTTTATAATAATTTTCAGTTAAACAGGTCTATTGAGATAGCCTTGCCAGTGGGACCAAAGTACTTGATATCAAGGAAGGTTCCCTTTGCCGTGAGAGTGCTTATTGTATGCTAGGGTTATATTTACTCTCTGGTTTTCATATATATTATATTCAATCAATTTTAAGACATGATTTCCGAAAATATTAATATATGTAGATTTTTGCTCTGTTTTGTAAGAAATGACAACTTAACAACTGCTATCAGCCAGGCAACAGTCAAAATAGAATTGTAATTGCCTCGAAATGTGGAAACTTGGTCATAACTGCTCAACTGCATAAGGTATGTTAATGTGGCTGAAAATGAATTGCTGTTTAATTCATTTGGTAACGGTGGCTCAGGCCTATAATCCCAACACTTTGGGAGGCTGAGGTGGGCGGATCACCTGAGGTTAGGAGTTTGAGGTCAGCCTGGCCAACATGGTGAAACCTCATCCCTACTAAAAATACAAAAATTAGCTGGGCGTGGTGGTGGGCGCCTGTAGTCCCAGCTACTTGGGGGGCTGAGGCAGAAGAATCACTTATACCCGGGAGCCGGAGCTTGCAGTGAGCCGAGATTGCGCCGCTGCACTCCAGCCTGGGCGACAGAGCGAGCCTCCGTCTCACAAAAAAAAAAAAAAAAAAAAAAAAAAAAGCCAATCATGGTAGCTCACGCCTGTAATTCCAGTACTTTGAGAGGCCGAGGGGAGTGGATCACCTGGGTTTGAGATCAGCCTGACCAACATGGTGAAACCCTGTCTCTACTAAAGCTACAAAAATTGTCTGGACGTAGTAGTGCATGCCTGTAATCCCAGCTACTCAGGAGGCTAAGACAGGAGAATCGCTTGAACCTAGGAGACAGAGGTTGCAGTTAGCCGAGATCGTGCCATTGCACTCCAGTCTGGGTGACAGAGCAAGATTTCTTCTGGGGGAAAAAAAAAGGTATTGAATTAATCTTTTTTCAAATGAAAGTAAAATTATTAAGGAATGGAAATTATTAAGGTCATTTTAACAGATTAGAATATTCAATTAATGAATATTTCATATATTCTTCAAGTTAGCATTAGAATATTTATGCACAAATGTAATATAGATCTAACAATTTACTTAATCTAGATAATCCTCACCACAGACCTGTGTCTATTTAATTTTTTATAACACATTTCACCGTAGCCTGAAATGTATAAACAGAGAAACTAGTTATAGCCACGGTTGTAACTTGAACACTATCCTTTAAAGTTATACAGTGAGCTCCGAAAATATTTTCAGTAATCCATGGCCACTTCTGGGTGAAAGCCAATCGAAGTAAATATTCCATCAAGGTTTAGAATTGTTATTTGTTTCCACATCTTAGATATCGCATTCAGTGAAATCAGAAAATTGAAGTTTCATGCTGAAGTTTTCTTTTCCTGAATCGTTTTTCTTTTAGGAGATGAAATATTTGCCATTATTACTAAATCTGAACTCCGAAAGATACAATTTAGGTGATTTTGTCTAAGATGGATATAAAAGGATTCCAATAATTTAGGCGGAACTTTTAAGCAGGCTATGTTCAGTTTGTCCCAAATGGCGATACAAGTAGTTCAAATTTTCTGTATTAGATAGCAAAGCATATTTCTCCACAAAGCAGTTACTTTTTTATGTATGCTTTACAGACACCTAGGATGAGAGGAAACTATGCCTGGACGATACGCTGAATGTGTACAACAAGAATATTTTAATGCTAGAAAATATAAACCAAGATTACTTTCCTATATAGTATTACTGTATTATTGGTGGATAGCATATTATAGTATGCAGGTATTATTGGTGGATATGTGTATATAAAATAAATTTCTCTCATAATAGTCCTGGTCATCTTAATGGGGACATCTTATCGCTTATGATAATAGTAAATCACCCTTTTCATGTCTGCTTCCTAAACAATATCTATAATTATGCTTCTGTCTTGGCTCATTTGACAATTTCCTGTGGTTGGTTCTATTCTGAGATATATCAGTAATATTAATGATTTAAGTTTTTGAAATTCATAAAAATTAATCATTTTTATATATCAATTTAACTATGTAATTTAGGTATTAAAAAATTAATGGTCAGATGAAACCAGGATTTTATTTTTCTTAATTAAATTTTTTCACAAGAAATTCTTGACTAAAAATAGTAGAATATGTTGTTGACATTCTTGAGAAATTTAAAATAAAATTAGAAATTATTATTTTAATTGATCAAATTATAAGTGAACTATCTTACTAATATTTCATGTTTCAATTATGGAAATTTACTAAACAAAAATACTCATTTTGAAAAAACAAGCACACAATATATAGATACAAAATTTGTAATTTATTTTCTCAGAAAACAGTTATAAAAGTATGTATTAGGGTGACATTTTTGTGTTGTTTTCTTATATTAAGTTTGATTTTTTATTACAGCAAAAAAAATTTTTTATTGCACTTTTTGATTGGTTCATTATTGCTATTTTATTATTCTGTATTTGGGCACATGATTTTCAAGAATGATGTTTAAATCTGACCAACATAAATCATATTCTTACATCTATGCTGTCTTTATTTATGGAACTATTTCTACTATATGGGTCAAATATTCCTTTTTTTTAGGTGACACTATTCATACCAGTAATATTTAGGATTAGCCGAACCTTTCCAAGAGGCATATGTGCCTATGATTGCATAAATATTTTGAAATTTTTGGAATTCCTGATCTTTTACAATTATATAAATTAGGTTACTTAGACATAATAATTAAGCAGCTCCTCCAAATACCCATGCGAGGTCATCCTTTTGTATTTTCTTTTTTTTCCTCATTTACAGTCTGTTTGTTCATACATTGATTGACATGTTTTGTAGATTCTCTACCACCTAAATGCATTTGTAGAGATTTTTACTACTTTAAACTATCTAAAATAAATATTCCAACATTTTATTTAAAATTTCAAAGAACAACATGAGTATGTAGTCTGTATTTTTCGGATCAAGATCATTTTTTCATTCACCAAACAGTGAGTGCCTCATCCAAGTATTGTTTATTCATCTAGAAAGATTTCATTCATCATCGAAGAAAAAGACATCCTGTTATGTAGGAATTTGTTTAATTGGAGAGACAGACAATAAACGTAATAAATAAGTGCATTTATAGTATGCTAAAAAGTGATACATAAAGTAGGACTTATTAACTTCTTGATTCTTTCCTGTATTTCTTTCACAGAATGGAGGTTGAATTCTAAGCTTATGTTCACCTGGACATATTGATTATAATGACTTTATAATCTGAAATACTTTAAGTGCAGTGTTTACAGCACATACATGACTTTATATTTCGCAACACTAACACATATGTACTCTAACAACAATGGCTAAACCTGTATTCCATATAAATTCATCAAGAGTGACTTTTTTCTGAAGTAGCAAATACACTTTTAATTGATTTCAGATAAAAACTGCTTGGGGAAGGTCAGTAATTGTTTTACCTAGAGCCATATTCTGAACAGAATGAAGGAACTAAGTGAACTGGTTATTTTCATTATTTTACACTAGCCACAGTATTAGAAAAAACTAGGCATTGCATCAGTTTAGGTTAAATGTGTGACTGGAAACCAAATCCCGTCTCTAGTTTTTCTTAAACTCTTCTATGCTGTGGACTAAGCTTTCATGGTGTCATTCTTGGTAGTTGCTTTCAGTTTATTCCAGACACCGCTTGTGGCCTTGCTGTATTTCTGTATTTACGTCGCCCACAGCCACTTGGTTGCAGTGTTCTTAGATCAACAGATCTCATCATCCTTTAGCTTTATCTTGAGGTGCCTAATACCCTCAGCAGCTTCTTCAAACTCAGCCTGAGACCTCCTGGCTGGGTTGCTGGGACTCCAGGGAGTCCACGCAGAAGGCAAGCAGTGGGAAGCCATCAGTAAGACTCAAGAGTGACTTTTGAAATTGTGGAACTATTCAAACAAGGAGGATAAATTACAAACTTAAGATGTACGAATTATTTCAGACCGTAATAGGCATAACCCTTTTTCTAAAAATACTTCCTGTAGTATCCTATACACACAACAGGGGCCCAAAATAACCTTTTTAGAAGTCCATGGACTTCAAAAAAAAAAAAAAGAGACAATACTCACAATTTTCTTAGAAATACTTGTGTCACGAATTTGTCTCATTCTTAACTGCTTTTGCATTCTAAAATCTTCCTTTGAAAGTAAGAATTCACCATTGCTTAATTCATTAAACTTTCTTTTTCTAACCTTATTTTTTGTGACTTTATCAAATAACTTTTTTGACTAACTCCTTCAGTGTCCTGTGTAGGCAGTCAGTGACATTGTCATAAACAGCCAGTCTCTGCCCATTTTTCTCCTTGGTGTTCTCTGTCCTCACTTTGCTCAATCTAACAAAGCCAGGTTACTACAGCCGATGGGGATTCTCTTTAATTATGCGTCTGTTGTATTAATAGATATCCACTGCCTCTATCTGGAAGAACTGACAGTGATTACACAGTTGCAGCGTACAAATAAGAGCAGGTGCAGCGGTGAATAGTCCCTGATTGTCAATTTCCTTTAAATGTTATAACAGATTTCTGTAGGGCAAATTACTCCCACTGGTAAGGAGGTGTACTTTTGTATATAATTTACTGAATCTAGAATTTAATTATGTTAGCAATAACAAAAGCCCTTAGTGTGCTAAAAATTCCCAAATATATTGGCCCCTTCTATCAAAATAACTACTGTAAAACAAATGAATTGTTATTGGAAATGTTCCTTATGGAGCAAGTATGTAAATAATATCTCACTGTCCTACTTCTATGGGTCATGTGTGTTGGGTAGTGTTAATGAGAAGAGAAATAACAATGATTTGCTTTAATCTTAGCATGTAATTTGTTATTTTTTCAATAGCGCCCTTAATTGTACATACAAAAGCTTCTAAGTGAAGTAAATAATTGGAGATTTCCAAGAAATGTCCTACTTAAGATCTTTCAATATCTATTAGGAGTATGTTAAAGTTTTAAAAAATTGTGTTTCATATTTTTAATTTGCTTATGGCTTGAAAATGAGTTTTTGGCTAAGTAGAAAAACGCTTTTACTTATTAAAATATAGGATGTGGTTATTAACTTTGCAGATTCATAATATTTTAGAGCTTCAAACTATAGAATACAAGGTTTAATTTTGCTTTTCTCTCTTGGAATTGTCTTGTTTGTGTCTAATGGCATTTGGAGTTTACCATTATATTTCAAAGCTTAGAGGCATGTTAAAATAGTCATTGAAGGATGTTCCCTAGTAGAATTCCATTTTCAACAAAATACAAGTAATTCCACAAAAGTAAGATTCAGAATCTCAGTTGATTTTCCTATTTAGAATACAAAATTTTACAGCATGAAGTTTTCTTAAAGTCCAACATTCTTTCCTTACATTTTTCTTATTGTTTGCCTAACAAATAACAAACTATATTGAAATATCTTGACATGTTTGTGAGTGTTTTATTCTTGAATTTACTTAGTTTTATTTGCAATGTTTTTCTGAATTGTTTAATTGTGTGTTTCTGCTAACCAAAACTGTGGTTATAAAATCATTAGATTCTTAATTCAGGGAATTTTAAAAATATACATATATACATAATAAAACTGATGATCATCGTAAACACTTTACTGTATTTACCTATAGTTTTGTTTATTGACATATAAGTCTTTAAAATTTGCATTAAACAGTGTATTTGTTTTTTACTTACCACGTAATCATAAAATTATTTCATTAATTAAAAATGTTCAAAGGCCTGTGATTTTACCATTTTGCCACTGATTTTTTAAGTTATTCAAACTTTTTCAATTTTCAAAAAAGCTATGTACATTTTTAAAATAAACCAGTAAAATTAGTGTATAAAAGCATATGCCCTTTTTTCTTTTGATATTCGTCTCAAAATTGCTCTTCAGCGAATTTGTATTAAAGAGCTACTCAAGAGTAGTCAAATACCATTTCACAGTGCTAACATAGAAAAGAACTATTATAATAATTTTAACAATTGAAATAAGAAAATTCACTGACTGTGCTTGCTTTAAATTTTTTTTAAAATATATTTTTCTTTAAAGTGAGAAAAAGCCTTGGGAAATGAACTTCTGTTAAGGTTTTATAATTACATTTATGGCCACTGAAATAATGTAAAATGTACAAATCTTCAAAATAGACCATTTTGGGCCCAAAGTAGAGAATGATTTTGTTTATTTGGCTTGGCTTGGTTTTGCTGTGATCATGTAAATAGTCCTGTATTTAATATTATTGCTGAATATTTTGTGAGGTGAATTGCAAAGGGTCAAGTACAATTCAGGGACCCGGTTTGAAAATGTTAATAATGGTTTGTTAGTTTATCCCTTGTGCTGCTGATGAAGCCATGTGGCAGTATCATCTTACTCTCTTTAGCTGATCTTTCTCCCTTCCTGGACAATCAGAATTTGATATTCTCTTTGTAATCATTACATATTTATCATATTCAAAACTATGCGTTAAAATATAGGTCGCTATTCCAACCTTCTTCCCTGAGATAGTCTAGAGTGTTGTGTCCACAATTTCAGCCCCTGCAACATGTCTAAACCTGAAATCTCTATTGCACGGCAGTACCCCTGCTTCTACTTAATAATAGCCAAGATCTCCAGAAGCTGAAAACCTGGCTGTCTTCCTATTTCCCATCTCTATCCTCCTCCCATAATATGCTTTTAAAGCTATATGCCTTAGTGACCAGTTTATCAATTCCAACTACCTTCTGTCCAACTCTATTACTCCTAATTTATTTTCAGATCTCTTATATCTCAGTTGAATTATTGAAACAATCTCCTAATTGTTCTTGATATGTTTAGAGTCCCGTCACTCCTGTTTCTCCCTTGGAAACATTTTATTTAGTGCATCAGATTTTTTTCTTTCATTTGTTACTATATTGTATATTTCAAATTACTCAAAGTTAGTGCTCACAGCATATTACCGCAATTATTCATTTGGATATCCTTTCTATAACCTGATCAGGGTGGAGCCAAGATTCCAAATTACTTCTAAACATACACTGTAAATGATACTCAGTAAAGTGATTGGAGGGCAAGAATAATTTTCTATATAAATTGCTCAGATGAGTTTTTATATGCACTACCTGGATAGGAGGCAAGTTAAGTCTCGAGAGTGAAGTCTTCCTGAGAAGAAACCTATAGTTTGTTAGAAGTCATTAGTTACCTATTCATTAGTAGAAATATGGGCTTCCTTAATTTTCATTTTAGACCACCGTATTGTGGCTGAGTATCTGTAGGTTTATTAGTGTAACAGCTACACCCAAGTCTTGCTGTCATGAATTCTAGTACACTGGTTTTGGGTGGTAAACTAGATGAATGCTCTTTACTTCAATGAAAACTTTATTCATTGTTTAATGAACGTTTATTGACAGCACTGTTAACTTGTGTAGGTTTTTTTTCCTAACAGCTGTCTGATCATCGGTAATATTTAAATAGAATTTCCTGTAAATTAAATCATTCATTTTAATTTGCATAAAAACTAGCTTTATATGTAATAGACACCAATATTGCTGTTAATGTAGATATGGAAATGAATAATACTCTAAATATTTAATAACTCATATGAAGTGATTAATTAGAATAATACCACAGCCCTACAAAGTTAGGGTATGGCCTTTACTGGAGCATTTCAATGAATAGCAATATTAGTAGTTACATACATGAATTAACCAAAGTATGTCGTAAATTGAGATTGTGATATAAAAGGGCTCCTCCAATTTCATAAACTATAGGATTGAAAAGTTTGAATGTTGTTAATTTAGAAAAATTAACCCTTCTCATTTTTTAGATATATTTTAAACATGCCTTAATAGCTCAAGCTAGACTTCTACCTTTGTCTAATTCTAAATAGTAATGAGAGAATTTTTTAATCTTTCTTACTCTGTAATTGGAAATGCCCACCCCAAAATACTACATAATAATTATAAAGTTTGTTTTATTCATATACCTTTACTATTTAAATTGTTCTAGATGCAAATAACTGCTCCATCATGAAATACAAGCAAAACAGAACTTCAAGATTTAATTTTCCTTCTTTATCAGTATTAATTTTAGAATATTTAAACTTAGTTTTAACTAATGTGGTTTAAATAATTTCTAAATGAATCTCATGGTACAGTCAAGAGGCTGAAGACTTGCTCTACAGATTTCAAATTAATGGTTTTTAACAATTCTAATTAATAATTTATTATACACACCAATATATAGACAAAGTTTGGTTGTACATTTAGAAATTTAATTACATTGGAAATGCCACTGCATGTTTAAACAGATGACCGGGAATTACGACCTGCACAGATAACAGACCTCCCTCCTCCACACATGTGTTTCATTGAAGGCTGCGTTGTTTCTTGAAATGACAAGGGACTGCTGCCAACAGGGTTATGAAGGATTGTAGATTTTTTTTTTCTTTTGAAAGGAAAGACTTCTTTGCAGCAATTTTATATATGATGTGTTTCCTGTTAAACTGTTTTACCAAAAACCAAAAAAAAAAGATGTCAAAACTATTTCAGCCTCAGAATGAGATGCATCATTTACATGAAATTTTAAAAGCTATTTTAATTTTTACACTTATTTGCTTGTATGTTTTATAGGTATTTTTAATCTGCTACAATATGTTTACAGTATGAATACTGTGAGAAAATTAGTTAGCAAAACTCCAGCAGCCTTAAGCGCACCAGCCAACTCACTACAATGCCCCAAAGCTCTTTTAGCCAGAGTCAGTAACAGAGAGGCCACACATATTAGTGAAATTCCTGTAAGTTGTATGAAATGTGACGTAACGAACCAAAATGTGTCTGTACATAAATGTGTTGCCATGAATTTTCAATACACGATTTGGTTCCACTTTCCCTAAAGAACTTGATTGTCTTATTTAATACTCAAAAAACAAACAGTTGTTTAGAGAAAAGTTATTAAACTCGGCCAAAACATCATTTAAGAAGCCGTCAGATGCCAAGTAAAAATTGTATTATGAATGGAGTGAGTACATGTAGACTTTCATTTAGTTAGAAGTGAACAATCATTTTTAAAAAGCTTTTGAAACAATTTAATTGATATTGTAATCACTGGAAAAGTACATAATTTATATATTTAAAAATGGCATGTTGCGTTTCATAATCTCTAGGACTGTATACCATAAACCACTTTTATATATCACTGAGAAAGGAAAAGCACAAATGATAAACCTGTGTCATCCCATGGACTGTGAGATGAAACACATTCAGATTTTAGATATTTTAAATTGTGAAAAATCATGCATCTTAAAATTGATGAAATTCTGTAGTTGATGGTACGTTTAAGTATGTATCAGAGGATATAAATTCTAGTTCCAGATAAGCTAATTAATCTCCACGTGAGAAAATCACTTAATTTTCTTGAGCTCTAAAATGCCATGGTTCTGTATAAGAATGATGGCAATATTTTTTGAAAAAACTTGCTGAAGGAAGAATAAAACAAACCAAAAATTAAGTGAAGATTTATACACTTGTACTATGTTATTTTGTTATGGTATATTTGATGTAAAATTAATCTCTAAGTTGAAGAAATCAAAGTTCCCCTTATTATTTGGGAAAATAAGAATCTTAATCAGATCTAATTTAAACTGTTTTCTGATGATTAATATAATTTACTTGATGAATTTGGGAAGAAGTTATTTACATTGTGTGTTTCAAGTTAATGGTAACAAAGATTTGTATGTATTTTTTCTATTTAAAAGGGGAAATATCTGCCATTAAAGGATAAATATTCTAATTTTTAGTTTTTTCCAGTTCTTAAATTCTTTTTTTATATCTTGCTTCTGAATGTTTTTGTAGTTCTGAAATTTCTAAATTTATATAAGTGTTATTTCAACGGTTGATGCCACCTTAAAAATCTGTCATACTTTCTTGGTGTTAAATCCTGGTCAATGTTGGGTATAAAATGGATTGTAATCA
Source organism: Hylobates moloch (assembly GCF_009828535.3). NCBI lineage: Eukaryota > Metazoa > Chordata > Mammalia > Primates > Hylobatidae > Hylobates > Hylobates moloch. Next base: position 115,071,364 of record NW_026652283.1, read on the forward strand.
TTAGCATTTATTGTTATTATAAATTAGTCTATTGCCTGAAGATTTCCCTATTAGCATTTAGGCATATTTTACACCCGAGTACCTTTTTGAATCATTCAGATTTCTCGTTTTGTGACACTCTTGATGTGTTCTTGTCAGAATCCCAAATATACTGTCGTTTTTCATCATGGTTTTTCACAAGTTGCTTATTTTGTACCTTACAGAAATATTTGACACCTGGTTCTATTAAATTAAATGGCATTATTTTGTCATCTTCTGTGGCTACCAAAATAATTATAAATTCTGAACACAGATTCAGAGGTGGTGACCTTCACCATTTGCAGGCAAATGTCATCTATGCAGTTATTTATAAAATGTTAAACAATACCGAATCTAGCCCATTTTACCTTTAAATCAGTCAGTTAGGATTTGATCACCGAAATTCACATGGCTATTTAGATTTCAAAACTGAGAGTTTAAGGTAAAGTATTCTGCATGGTAAAAGACATCTCTATTTTTTAAGTTATGTGCATGGTTTACGGTGGCTCACGCCTATAATCCCGGCACTTTGGGAGGCCGAGGCGGGCAGATCACAAGGTCAGGAGACCGAGACCATCCCGGCTAACACGGTGAAACCCCATCCCTACTAAAAATACAGAAAATTAGCCGGGCGTGGTGGCGGGCGCCTGTAGTCCCAACTACTCGGGAGACTGAGGCAGGAGAATGGCGTGAACCCGGGAGGCGGAGCTTGCAGTGAGCTGAAATCGCGCCACTGCACTCCGGCCTGGGCGGCAGAGAGAGGCTCCGTTTCAAAAAAAAAAAAAAATTTTTGAATTGCAGGGTGCATTTTATGTGTATGTGTATTTTTAATTTTTACTTATACAAAGTGGTACATAATCTGTAAATATGTATTGTTCCTATTATCACCATCTGGTGGATGGGTGGCCTTTCATTGCTTTTCATACTCAAAGTATAATCTTATATTCAAAACTGAAATATTTTCTATAGTACAACCCTAGCCTCTTTTATATTCCTGCTAAATTTTTCTGTATTTCCCATCATTTCTTTAGGTGAACAAATTGATTGGCTATTCCCTGAACCTTTCCTACCTTTGCCATCCATGCTTGAAGCATCATCACATAATAGATTATGTCCCAGGGCTGTGAAATCTGACCACCTGGACTAAAGGTTGGATTGAATCCTTCACTACGTCTGGGCAGATATCTTATTTTTCTCTGTGCTTCAAATTCCTTCTCTGTTACTATAAATATTAAAGTCATTATTATGAATTATTTATTATTAATATTAAAATATATGTAACATTAAAATACTTACCAAACATCAGCTACAAATGTGCCATTTATCATTTAAACTACTTCCCCCTAAAATGCCTGTTGAATTCACTTGTGTCATCTAAAAGCCCGTGGGCTTCCTACAGTGCAAGAGGAGAACATTAAAAAACATGCAGGGACCTCTCTCCATTCACCAAGAAGAAGGGTTAATGAAATAGCTGCTAAATTATAGAATTAATAATCAGGGACATAATTATTTTAGATCTGAGTAGTATTTGATCATTGCTCAATTTTACATGTAATCTCATTTTAGGATTGTGTGTATGTAATTTCTGTTACATATATGAATGAGGTATTTCGAAGACCATCATAGCTTCAGCTTCTCTTTATATCATTGGAAGTCTGAGCAACGTGATCCAGACAAAGTATCGTATACGTAGGTGGTATCTATCTTTCTGTACCCATGAGATGACTATAACCACAGGGGAAATTAACTTCTGCATGACATTGTGATGGTTTACATTGTATTTCTGAAAGTCCACTTTCTATTTTTTAGTAAAATAGTTTTCATTAGGTATAGAAGCCTAGGCTGTCGTTTTTCCCCCTTTAATACATTAGATATGGCACTTCATTGTCTTCTGGCTTGCGTTGTTCCTGATTATAACTCTATAGTAATTCCTAATTGTGTTCATCTGTACATAATGTCTTTTTTCCTCCTTCAGGCTGATTGCAAGACTCGTAATCATGGATTTTCAGAAATTATGATGTATTTTAGTGTTCTGTGCTGTGTGTTTCTTTGGACTATTGTTTCTTTAATTTACAGTTGTTGTGGGCCTGTTTTTGCCATTATTTCATTAAGTATTTTTGTCTAGCTCATTACTCTGAACTAGGGCAATTTCAACGACGGATTTCAATTAAAAGTATGTTAGATCTCCTGGTATTGTGCAAGGGTTCACCGATGTTCTGGGTTTTTTTCCACTCTTTTCCCTCTGTATGTTTCATTTGCGTTTTTCAAGTTGCCATATTTTCAAGTTCACTAATGTTTTCTTCTGAGTGTGCAATGTGCTGTTAATCCTGTACAGTATATGTTTCATCTAAGATACTGTATTTTCATCTTTGGGAGTTTAGTTTTTGTCTTTTTAAATACAGTCTGTGTCTTTCCTCACCAGGCTCATGCCTTCTTCCGCTTTGGAATATATGCAGTATACTTATAAGAGCTTTTTAATGTATTTTTTCACTAATTATATCTGTGAGATTTCTTGCTCCATTTAGATGAGTGATTTTTGTTTCATTTTTAATAGACAATTTTTAGAGTGGTACTTAGTTCATAGCAAAATTGAACAAAAGGATCAGAAATATTATATATTGCCACCATACATACGTAATTTCCCCATTGTAAACATCTCCCAAAGTGCCACATTTTTTACAACTGGTTAATCTATATCACATATCATTATCACTAATGTGGAAAGTTTACATTTGGGTTCCCTTTTGGCATTGTATATTCTATGGGTTTTGTTAAGTTTATAATGACACGTATACACCATCATAGCATCATACAGAGCAGTTTCACTGCCCTAAAATTCCACCATGTTTTGCCTATTTATCTCTACCCCCTCCACTTCACCTCTTGCAACCCTTGAACTTTTTACTGTCTCTGTAATGTTGCACTTTCCAGAATATCACATATAGTCATACATGACTTCACAAGGGAGATACATTCTGAGAAACACATACTTAGACAATTTCATCATTGTGCAAATATTATGGAACGTACTTAAACCTAGCTGGTATAGCCTACTACACACATCAACTGCATGGTGTAGCCTGAGTTACAAACCTGTAAACCATTTTACTGTACTGAGTACTGTAGGCATTTGTAACACAATGGTAAGTGTATCAAAAATATTTAAAGTTAAAAAATAACAAAAATGTAGTATCAAAGGAGAAAAAATTGGTATCAAAGAAAACATCTGTATAGGAAACTTAGCATGAAAGTAGCTTGCAGGTCTGGAAGTTATTCTGGGTAAGTATGTGGCTAGTGAATATAAAGGAATAAGACATTACTATGCACTATTGGGGACTTTATAAACACTGTACCATAGGCTACACTAAATTTATGAGAATATTTTTCTTCAATAATAAATTAGCTTACTGTAACTGTTTTATTTATACACCTTTATATCTTCAATTTTTTACTTTTTTGTAATAACACTTAGCTTAAAGCACAAAACCATTGTATAGCTGCACAAAGTATTTTCTTTATGTAATGATTTTATAAGCATATATATGTGTGCATATATATATATAATATATGTGTGTGTGTGTGTGTATATATATATATATATATATTACTTTTTTGGTAAAAACTAATACACTAACACACACATTAGTTTGGGCCTATGCGGGGTCAGGATCATCAATGTTACCATCTTCCCCCTTTACGTCTTGTACCATTAACAGGTCTTCAGGGCCAATAACAGGCATACAACTGTCATCTCCTATGCTAACCAAGGAAATACCTCATGAAAGATCTTCCTGAGGCTGTTTTACAGTTAACTTTAAAAAAAATGTGTAAGCAAAAGAAGCACACTCTAAAATAATAATACAATTTATGGTACAGTAAATATATGAACCAGTAAGTCATTTGATCATTATCAAGTATTTTGTACTGTGCATAATTGTATGTGATATATTATTATATGACTGACAGTGCAGTAGGTCTATTTACACCAGCACTACCTCAAACACATGTGCCTTGCACTATGAGTTTATGACAGTATGACATCACTAGGCAATAGGAATTTTTGAGCTTCATTATAATCTTATGCGACAACTATCATACATGCTGTCTGTCCTTGACTGAAATGTTGGTATGCTGTAGTTGGAATCTTACAGTATGTAGGCTTTTCAGATTAGCTTCTGTCATTTAGTAATACGCACTTAAGTTTTCTCTATATCTTTTCATAGCTTGGTATTTTATTTATCTTTAACACTGAATAATATTCCATTGTCTGGGTGTACCAGTATATTTGTCTATTCACCTACTGAAGAACATCCTGGTTGCTTCCAAGTTTTTGCAATTATGAATAAATCTCTATCGATTTTCAAGTGCAGGTTTTTCTATGAACATAGGTTTTCAATTCCTTTTGAGGAAGACCATGGAGCACGATTGCTGGATCATAGGATAAGCATATATATAGTTTTGTAGGAAACTGTCAAAGCCTTTTCTAGAGTGGCTGTACCATTTTGTATTCTTACCAGCAATGGATGAGAATTGCTTTTGCTCCGCCACATCCTTACTAGCATTTGGTGTTGTCAATATTATGGTTTTGGCGATTCTAATAAGTTCTTAGTGGTATATCATTGTTGTTTTACTTTGCATTTCCCTGATGATATACAATGTGGAGCATCTTGTCATATGGTTATTTTCCATCGGTACATCTTCTTTGGTGAAGTGTGTATTAAGGTTTCTGGGCCATTTTTTAGTAGATTGGTTTGATTTCTTATTTTGGTTTTTAAGAGTTCTTTGTATATTTTTGGTAATTGTCCTTTTTCAAATATGTTTCCTACAATATTTTCTCCTAGCCTGTAGCTTATCTTTTCGTACTTTTGACAGTGTCTTTCAATAAGCAGAAGTTTTCATTTTATTTTAATGAAGTCCAATTTGTTAATTCTTTGTTCCATGGATTATGTCTTTGCTGTTGCATCTAAGTAGTCATTGCCAAGCAAAAGCTCATCTAGATTTTCTCCTATGTTACTTGAAGTTTTACAGTTTTGTGTTTTACATTTAAGTTTGTGACCCATTTTGCATTAATTTTTGTGAAGGGTGCAAAGTCTGTGTCTAAATTAATTGTTTTGTCTGTTTCTGGGCCGTTTGCTGTTATATTGCTGTGTTTGTCTATTAGTTCACCAATACTGCGTTATCTTGATTTCCATAGCTTTATAATAAATACTAGTATCAGATAAATATCAGTCCTCCAACTTTGTTCTCCTCCTTCAATGTTATTTTAGCTATTCTAGGCCTTTTGCCTCTCCATATAAAGTTTATTTATTTATTGAGACGTAGTCTCATTCTGTTGCCCATACTGGAGTTTACTGGTGCGATCTTGGCTCACTGCAACCTCTGCCTCCCAGGTTCAAGCGATTCTCTTGCCTCAGCCTCCTCAGTAGCTTGTATCACAGGCACCCGCCACCACTCCCAGCTTATTTTTGTATTGTTATTAGAGACCAGGTTTCACTGTGTTTGCCAGGCTGGCCTTTAACTCCTGGCCTCAAGTGATCTGCTCACCTCAGCCTCTCAAAAAGCTGGGATTACAGGTGTGAGCCGCCCCGCACGGCCCATATAGAATCAGTTTGTTGTTATTCATAACAATATGTAGAATCAGTTTGTTGTTATTCATAAAATAAGCTGAGATTTTGATTGGGTTGCATTAAATCTATGAATCAATTTGGGAAGAACTAATATATTGACAATATTGAATGTTCCTATCCATGAACACGAAATATTTCTTCATTTTCTAGTTATTTGATTTCTTTCATCAGAATCTTATACTTTTCTTTATATATATCTTTTATATTTTTCTAGATTTACTTCTAGATTCACTTTTATATTTTTTATAAATATAAAATACATTTTATATTTTCTAGATTTACTTCTAGATTTACTTTTATATTTTTCTAGATTTACTTCTAAGTATTTTATTTTTGGATGCTAATGTAAATGATGCTGTGTTTTAATTTCAATTCCCACTTTCTCATTGCTGGCATATAAGAAAGTTTTTGACTTTTGTATATTAATGTTGCATCACCTTGCTATTATCACTTATTTGCTCCAGGAGAGGTTTTTTTTTGGCCAGTTCTTCTTTGTTTTCTACATAGACAATTATGTCATCTGTTAACAAATAATGTTTTCTTTCTTCCTTATGAGTCTGTATATCCTTGTTTATTTTTTTCATTCTTATTGCATTAACTAGGATTTCCAGTATGATGTTGAAAAAGAGTGATGAGAAGAGGCGTCCTTGCCTTATTCCTTATCTTAGCAGTAAACCTGGTAGTTTCTAACCATTAAGTATGGTGTTAGCTGTAGGTTTTTTACAGATATTATTAAGCTATTATTAAGAAACAGATATTATTAATAAAGGGTATTAATAATACCCTTTATTTCTTGTTTTCTAAGAGCTTTTTCATTTCACTAACAGGTGTTGGATTTTATCAGATTCTTTTCTGCATCTGTTGATATGATCATGTGTTTTATTAGTTAATTTTTATCCTTGTTAAGGTTCATGCTTTTCTACTTCTTTGCATATGTTGTATTTTTCTAATGCCACACATTGTGGTTTATATTATTGTGCAATAGGTTTTTGGGAATTTCTTTAAATAATGTTGGACTATTTTCCTGTGAGGCAATTAAATCATAGTGATTAATTTTGAGGTTTACTCTGATAGAGATGGAGTCTCATTCTGTCTCCAGGCCGAAGTGCCGTAGCACAATCATACCTCATCACAGCCTCAAAGTCCTGGACTCAAGTGATCCTCCTGTTTCAGCCTCCCAAGTAGCTAGAACTACAGGCATATGCCATCAGGGCTGGAGATACACACACACACACACACAAACACACATTTCATTTTTGTAGAGGTGGGATCTCTCTATGCTGTTCAGGCTGGTCTCAAACTCCTGGCCTTAAGAGATCCTTCTGCATTGGCCTCTGAAAGTTCTGGCATTGCAGACATGATACTGTTGAGTGTAGAGACAGAATAGCCTGTAGTCTAGGTTCAACATTATATCATGTGTTAGGAGGTCTTTATTCTTTCTGGTAGGAACACAAACTGTTCCTGAGTTGGGTTGATCCCTGAGAATCATTCCTCCCACTTCATTCTTCTGCTATGTTTCTTCCCTGGTCTCAGTAGTTTTCTCAAACACGTGCACATAACAGTACAGAAAATATTTAAGGAACCACTCTGCAGGTGTTTCTGTTTACCTTCCATCTGTCTGCTATTCTGCTCAAAATTCTTGCCACCTTAGCCTCTCTGACCCCTGAAACCTGTCTCCAAACTCAGCAAGAATAATGAGCTTTGTTTGGGTCCCCCAAATCTGGGCAGCAGTTTGGAAATTCATTTCATGCAATGAGCTCATCTTACTTGTTTTTATCTCTGATATCAGTGTTGTTTCCATTTTCCCTGAAAAGATGATATTTTACATATTTTGTTGGGAGTTCCAGGTGTTTAAGGCAAGACGGCAAATCAGAGTTGTGTTTCTGTCCCTCTCTTTCTCTCCATTGTTTTTGCTCATCACATTTTTTCCAGCACCAGGGCAAGCAGCTGCCAAATAGTAGGAGCTCAGTGTATATTTTTTGGTAATTTAAAATATTTTCTCATACAAATTGAGGAATCTATATATACAATGACAACATGAACCAAGGTCAATAAATAAGCCATTTAAAATGTGATTTTAATGTCTAGAGCTTCTATTATATGATATTTTCCTCTGTATTTAATATGTGAATTACATACTTCTAAAATGGACCTTTCTGAAACAATAAATATATGTTGTACATTCTAAAGAGAGAAATGCTTGTTTTGGTATTATGCATTATTTATTGACTACTGTATTATTCCATTCTTACATTGCTAAAATTAAATACCTGGGACTGGGTAATTTATAAAAAGAGGTTTGGCCGGGTGCAGTGGCTCACACCTGTAATCCCAGCACTTTGGGTGGCCGAGGTGGGCAGATCACGAGGGCAGGAGATCGAGACCATCCTGACTCACACGGTGAAAGCCTGTCTCTACTAAAAATACAAAAAAATTAGCCAGGTGTCGTGGTGGGCACCTATAGTCACAGCTACTCGGAAGGCTGAGGCAGGAGAATGGTGTGAACCCGGGAGGCGGAGCTTACAGTTAGCGGAGTTCACCCCACTGTACTTCAGCCTGGACGACAGAGTGAGACTCCGTCTCAAAAAAAAAAAAAAGAAAGAAAAGAAAAGCGGTTTAATTGGCTCACTGTTCTGTAGGCTGTACAGGAAGCATGATGGCATCTGCTTCTTGGGGGGCATCAGGGAGATTTTATTCATGGTGGAAGGCAAAATGGGAGCAGGCAGTTCACATGGCCAAAGCAGGAGCAGGAGAGGGCAGGGGAGGCACTACACACTTTTAAATGATCAGATCTCGTGAGAACTCACTCACTATTTCAAGGACAGTACAAAGGGGATGGTGCTAAACCATTTATGAGAAATCCACCCCCATGATCCACAATCACCTCCCACCAGGTTCCACGCCAAACATTGTGGATTACAATTAAACATGAAATTTGGGTGGGAACGTAACCCAAACCTTATCAAGTACTAAAATTTGTGGAATGAATAGAATAGCACCATATACGTTTATTGTAAACTACACATTTTATTTTCAAACGAATTTTGCATATTTATAGCTATACTATCAGGAACTAAAGATCAGTTCAACATAATATGCTTCATTTAGCTACTTCTATACAATTAGTCTGTCTTTTTTCTTGTAAATTTAATCTTAAAAATGAGCTGTTTTAATGCCTTTGAACATTAGTAGTTTTCCACACATTTTTACTCTTATTTTTTAACTAAAAGAAAATAAATAGTTTCCTTAAACAAACTTGAATTAAGGTTTTACGCTGGTGTTTTCGATGTAGGAAACACCAAAATCACGATGATTTCACGTTTAGAAAAAAAAAAAAAAAAAAACAGAAAAAGGGATTCTTACTTTTCTTTTAAAAATTAGCTAAGCTAACATGAAAACAGATAACTACTTATTTATATTTTATTCTAAGTTATACTTTATTGAAGGTTAACAGTTTATACTTATTTCTAAAAAAATACATAAATTTATTCATTGAACTTCATTTCCAAGTTAGTATTTATCTTGTGGAACACTTTAAAGCATTTAAAAGTATGTTACACGTTCAATAACAAAGATATTTACTGCCAATTACCTTTCTTGTTTTGAACATCTTCTTACCAATGAAACTAAAATAAAAATGAATATATTTTTTATATCACAGATCATACATTTTTATAAACATTGTGTTTACTTTTAGTTTTCTTTTGCATTAATTTTTGGGCCTAGAATAATTGAGTCGCATCTACATGGGGCATCAGATTGTCCTTGGTTTTATTTTCTTCCATTTTTAATTTGTTCGTCTGTACATTTATTTGTTCATTTATTCAATACATATTAAGCATTTATAAATGTGATTCCTGACCTCTATATATTTACCATTGTATTAGTCCATTTTCACACTGCTATAAAAATATTGCCAGAGACTGGGTAATTTATAAATAAAAGAGGTTTAATTGACTCAGTTCCACATGGATGGGGAGGCCTCGGGAAACTTAACGATCATGGCGAAGGCAAAGGGGAAGCAGGCACCTTCTTCAGAAGACGGCAGGAGAGAGAGAGAGTGAGAGAGAGACAGTGCCAGCGGGAGAGAGCGCAGGTGAAACTGCCACTTATAAAACCACCAGATCTCGTGAGAACTACCTCATTATCATGAGACCAGCATGGGGGAAACCACCCCCATGATCCAATCACCTCCCACAAGGTCCTTCCCTTAACATGTGGGAATTACAGTTTGAGATGAGATTTGGGTGGGGATACAGAGCCAAACCATATCAACCATCTACTAAGGTGAATAAGTCATGAATTAATGTTTACATGACAGTACAGTGGTTACAATACAGGGCAAACATCGTAACACTCACTATGTTGTATAGATGGGATAATGGGAAGTGATACAATGGAAACATAAAATAGGTACACGAGGACATTTGAGGTGGGTAATCTAGACCAAAAGCTGGCAAACAACAGCCTCAGGCCAAATCTTGCCTGCTGCATGTTTTTATAAATTACTTTTGCTTGAAACACAGCAACACTGCTTTCTTTCCAATTTGTCTGCTTGCTGTCTCTCTACAACAGCAGGGTTGAGTAGTTGCAGCGTAGACTATGTGACCCAGAAAGGCTAAAATATTTTTCTGGCCCCTTTATGAGAAAAAGTTTACTGATCCTTTATCTAGACCATTTATTCATACTTTATCAGTAAAAGCAGAGGTCTTACTAGTACTTGGAGAAACAGCAGAATGAAGTAAAGGTAGTGTTAAAGAAGTTCTGGAGGCCTGAGGTGACAAAAATTTAGAATTCTCTGTGATGGAGGGTTGTCCTGAGCATAACCAATGTCTTCATTCAAACACTGTTTCCTCCAAAAAGCTTTCCTTGTATTTTCCCAGCCATAGTTACTTCCTGCTCCAACCATTATATTTATGTTATTACAGCACCTGCTGTAGGTGGCTACATGATTTAAGAGCAAGAACCATCCTTTTTCATCTTTGAATCGTCTTTAAAATGTACTTTCTAATAATAGCACTTCAGGGCTGAATATTAAAAACATACATACATGAATTTAAAAAATAACCACCAGCTTGATTCCTGTAGTTTAAAAGCCCAATCATGTTTCTTGCAAGAAAATTTTTAAAATTGCACATCTGACCAATCAACAAATCTTTACAGCTGGCTTTTTAGCTACAGAGTATGAGACATCAGGCATTAACAGCTTAGCAAATGGCAGATTACTATTTTATTGAACATTTTAATAATTATATATTTTAAATAACTAAATAAAATAGCTTTCAAAATGTGATCATAGTTAACTGTCGGATAAGTGGTATAGTTTGTACGTTACCTATTCATGGCATTTAGAAGGCAAAGAGAACCTCACGGGTCTTTTTAAATTCCTTCATTATTTATTTTCAATACTACTCCCTCCATTTCCTAAATGAAATGAGTCCTAATAATTTCTGGGTCAGTAGGCGAGATTTGTGATTTTTATTCCAAAATTGGAAAATAGTCTGTTTTCAATGTAGCTGTCTCTTCAGTTTCAAAAATGGTGTTTTATGATATTAATAAGGCAAACTGGCAAAATATGTTAGAGTAATTAATAATTCATTATATTAGTATGTTTATGTTGGGAAGACATGTTTCAGAATTAGGATATATGGAAGAGGGACGACTCCAATGCCCATATATATTCAACACAGAATTAAAATATATTTTTGGAAAAAATTGTTTTGTTTGTTATTTGTGTTTGAAATTATTTATGTTATTATTCCTAATGTTATATCCAAATATTTATTATAAGTAATTTGGCTTAAAAGTGAAAATGCATGATTTGAATGTTAAGAATATGAATGACTCATGTTTAGTTTCTGGGTTTTCTTTTCCACTTTCTTAATCATATTCTTTCTAATTCTTGCCCTTATCTCAGCTGGGCACCCTGAAGTAAAGTTTGCAGTACAGAGTTGCAAAATAAGTCCTTCTTGAAATTCAATTGTGTTTGCACTAGCCTACAGTCAGACCTTTTCAAATAATTGTATGGTAGTCTGTTAAAATAGGCACCATTGAACATGTAATACTTTTCAATCTTGGGTTTTTCTTTTCTTGGATAAAAATTAAAATCAAGTGATGCCAATCCATCTATTAATAAAAGGGTTTTAACACCTGATAAGAAACTCCTTTAAATAACTTAGGTCTCTGAAGTTGAAGCCCAATTATGAAATGCCAGAGCAGAGACAGCCAGTAGAGGTCATAAAAAGATACCACTGTCACATGACACCATTGGGAGAACCATCAGACTCCCTCATCTGCACAATTTTAAATATTTTGAGAAGTTACAAAAGAAATGAGTTCTATAAATGGATGACTCAGTCCTACATGATTCTGAAGCTGAAGTGCAGAGGAACTATTACATATATAAATCCGGAGACACTGAAGAATAGGAAAATGAAGGTGCAGTGGACTTCTTTCCCAGCCCAAGCTTTAGCACACCAACGAAGCTTGAGAGCTAGAAACATGGGTATGTAAACACATCCAGGCTGACCTATTGTTTCTTTCAGTGATAGTTGTTCTTGGTTTCAACCGGTGTACTCACTAGTTCTACAGGGTAGTAGATTTAGACCATGGCTGTGCAGCCAGATGGCTTGGGTTTGACATGAATATGAGCTTTGACACTTACTGTCTATGCAAACTCAGACAAGTAATTAAACACCTTTAGGTCTCAGTTTCATCTTTAAAATGAGGAACAAGGATCACACCTACCTCATGGGTTGTCTTGAAAATAAATGAGTCAAAATATGCAAACAGCTTAGGACTTGGACCATTGAGAGTGCTCTTTCTGTTGTTGGTGTTCTTAATATTATATATTGTGTTCCAATTTAAAGGTACTAATTGTATGATTTTCCTCAGGTGTAAGAACATTTTGTAGATTAGATCTGCTGATATCCCATTAGGCTCAAATTAATCTAATCATTGCTGTTATCATTAGGAAGTCTTAGTATAATAACAGACTAAACAACAGACGAAAATACTTTAACTTTGTTCTTACAAACATAATTATTAACTTTTCCAGGCACCTTGAAAGATACCAATTTGAGAGACTAATGATAAACTGATAGCAATAATATGCAATTCAGAAGAGACAGTGTTAGATATAAATTGAAGTACAGATAGGTAATTTTGCTCTGATTTGGGGGAATGGTAAATAGTTGTTTATGCTGCCAATTAACGTGTTTATATCACCAACCATAGTGGATGCATTATCACTACAATATAAAACTTTATATCATCAGCATATTTGGAAACATAATCTTACATTTCCCTAATTTTAAAACCTGGAATGCAGGCTGGAACAAATCTTAAGTATACAGGAACACACTGTGATTAATAAAACTGTCAAAAACAATTTTTAAAATTCCTGCTGGAGTTAAATTTAAGGATATATTTGACTTTTTGACAAATCATTATAGCTGAAAAAGATATAAACTTAGTTATTGCTTCCAAAATATCATGCTATAATTGTATATGCTGTTTAATAAGTAATTAGAGGAAGAATCTGTAACAAGACATGGACTTTGTATTTAGTGTTAGTTTAGTTTCTATGTGGACTAAAATGGAACTACGAAAATGGAATCCAGCAATCACAATTGTGGGTGTATATCTAAAGGAAGTAAAGTGAGGATCTCGATGAGATAGCTGCACTCCCATTTCAACATTGTTCACAATAGACAAGATATGGAAACATACTAAAAGTTGGTTGAATGAATGGAAAAAAAATGTGTGTGTGTGTGTGTGCTGTGTACACAAAATGGAATATTATTCAGCCGTAAGACAGAAGCAAGTGCTGACATTTGTGATAACATGTATGAACCTGGAGGCCATTCTGCTAAGTGAAATAATTCAGATACAAGAAGACAAATACTGCATGATCTTACTTATATGTGGAATCTATATTGTTATAGAAATAGAGAGAAGGGTGGTTACCTGTGGATGGGGGGGCAAGGAAAACAGGTAGATACTGGTCAAAGGACACAAAATTTTAGTTATTCAAGATTAGTAAGTAATGGAGCTCTATTTATTTGTTTATTTTGAGACAGGGTCTTGCTCTGTTGTCCAGGCTGAAGTGCGGTGGCGTGTCTTGGCTCGCTGCGACCTAGGCCTCCTGGACTCAAGCGATCCTCCTGCTTCTCACCTCCTGAGTAGCTGGGATTACAGGTGCGAGCTACTTTGCCCAGCTATATATATATTTATTGTGTGTGTGTGTGTGCGTGTGTGTGTGTGTGTGTTTGTAGAGACGAGGTTTTACCATGTTTCTCAGGCTGGTGTTGAACTCCTGAGCTCAAGGGATTCATCTGCCTAAGCCTCCCAAAATGCTGGGATTACAGGTGTGAGCCACTGCACCTGGCCAGTTGTGAACCTCTAGTGCACAACATTGTAACTCTAGTTAACAATATTTTATTGTATACTTGAAATTTTCTATGAGAGTAGAACTTATGTGTTCTTACCACAAAGACACACACACACACACACAAGAAAATAACTGAGGTGACAGATACGTTAATTAGCTTTATTGTAGTGATTTATTTCACCATGTATAAGGACATCAAATCCTCAACCTGTACACCTTAAATATATATAATTGTCAAATATTTTTCTTTAAATAAAATAAAGACATAATGCAGTAGTAATAATCCTGCATGATGTTGGCATTTTGACTCACCCTCTCATATAAATTCTTCTGGGTTAGCCTTTCTGCTGTTCTTTTACAGTATAGTACCTTCATATTTCTTCATAACTTCAGCCTAGAGTCATATCAAAATTTATTGCTTTTGGACAAAGGTAATTATTTATAAGACACATAGAGGAAAGAGTAGTTAAAACTTATATTTTAAAGTAAGTTATGAAGTTCAAAACAGAGCAAAGAGTGAATTCCTGATTACAAATCTTGGTAGAATTTCAGGTTTTAAATTTCTTTTAGAAAGGCGTCAGCCCACTTTACCATGCCATTTTTTCTTTTGCTAACCTCAGAGGTTAGAAATGACCTGAGGTCTTATTTTTTTAAGCAATCAAACGAAGTAGAGTATAAAGTCAGGTGTAGGATTAGACTGAAAAAATGGTATATTCAAGTGTGGGATATAATCACCACAGGGATTTCTGCCTATGAGCATGCACTGAATTCATTTAAAAATAAATCTGGGCTGGGGGCAGTGACTCACGCCTGTAATCCCAGCACTTTGGGAGGCCGAGGTGGGTGGATAACCTGAGGTCAGGAGTTTGAGACTGGCCTAGCCAACATGATGAATCCCCCGTCCCTACTAAAAATACAACAGTTAGCTGGGTGTGTTGGCGGGGTTGCCTGTAATCCCAGCTACTCAGGAGGCTGAGGCAGGAGAATCGCTTGAACCTGGGAGGCGGAGGTTGCGGTGAGCCGAGATCCTGCCACTGCACTGCAGCCTGGGCAACAGAGTGAGATTCCATCTCAAATAAATAAATAAATAATCTAGGTTGCTTGGTGGATCATGGTTGAAATTTTCCTTGAAGTATTTGTAAACTCTAGGTATCTAAGAGAGCTGAGGTCCTCATATATATAGGGATAGTATTTATTTTAGCAATAATCTTCTAATTATTTTTCATTATCATCTCTCTTTTGTCTTTATAACCTGTCTCAACCACTATCACTTTGATTACGGAGACCATGTTTTATTCATTCTAAAATGGCAACACAATGCCCTAAGCATCATGAAAATCAACAAAAGTTCAGTAGTGATGGTAATTCAAAGTATCGCGATTTTACTATTCTGGAATCGTTAGATTTTTAAGTATCTTTGTGGTGTAAACGGCACATAAATCCACAACATTTGGCTTCAGAAAGAGAGTGTTATATTTTTGTTATAGTTTGGTACTTCATAAAGTAGAATAAGAGTATTTTATCACTATATTTTTAAAGACCGACGGTTTAAATGCATTTCTCGGAAGTTCATTTGGTGTGGTACGACAAGCTTTCATGACAACATGAGTCCAGGGTGTGATGATTGCTGTGATCTCCCACATTTTGTGCACTGGATTTTTCCAGTTCTGCATCATGAGATGAAGCTTTGAAAAGTGTGTTATGAAAAACCCTGTATGAGTTCAATTTATTCATCCGCTTCTCTAGGAGCCAAATAACTTTCCTAAGTTAGTGTAATAGGTTTCTTCATCAGTTATACATGCCAGAATAATCCTGAGAGATTAGTTTAGGAATTGATGCCCTCTCCAAACCTTTTACATTACTCTCAGCCCTTCCTCCTTTCCAAAGAATGGTTTCAGAATATTTATTGGAAACTTTCAAGTTTGTATTTATATCATACCTGCTGCAAGCACTTTGAATATTGAAGATAACACTATAACATTGACATATATATATGTCTCTCTATATATGTGTCTATGATCATTGGTATATATAAACTGATCATTGATACGCTCATTGGCGATTCTTATACTATATAAATATATATATGTGTGTGTGCATATATATGTGTGTTTATATATAAACACACACATATGCAAGCGTATTTCTAGGGTTTATTCTTATAGAATATTTTAGTACCTAACGAACGTTAAAATAGTTCTTTTTATGAAATAAGGCTGAATAGTTACTACCTCATTTCCCCAAACATGTAGATATCAACATTGATTCCAGAATTTATTTCTCTCAAGCAGCATAAAATAACAATTAAATGTGCCCTAGTTTTGTTGTCATGTTTCCCAGAAACTTACACTGTAATTCAATTCTTTTTTTTTTTTTTTTTTGCAAATTCTACCAGCAAGGTATGTCCTTGTTTCTCTATTAGGGTATTGAGAAAATAACTTGTGCTGTCCTTCTCAATTCCAAAGACTGATAAATATGTTTCAGTTTATCTACAGAAAAAAGCCAGGCAAACAGTTGTGCTGATAAGATATAATTGACATATTATTTGTGATTTGCTTTTACAGCCTTCAACCTGCTGTTTGTTAAGCAGGCAAAAGATTCTTAGGTTGAAAGGACACTAACGTTTTTGTGATTCACCGCATCTGGTCACCAATTACCATCATAAGATGAAGAATATTAATTCACTTGCAGGACATATTTTTAAAGACCTTGCATGTGAGTTTTGCCATCCTGCAAGCCTCTGATTGTGAGTAATTGATGAAAACAGCAATGTGAAAATTACCAACAACAGAAAAGGCATTTATTACTGTACACACTGCCAGCATTCCTTTTATGCCTTACGAGCATTTCAGTAATAGGATGCTTCATGAGATTTGGATGCAACCATAGTATTTGTTAGGACGTTTGAAAGGCAGGTGGATGCTTGGCAAAAACATCAGAAACTGCGTGGTTAAAAGATATTCAGAGATAAGACTTAAAATCTGAGAAGGGTGAATATTTGCTCAGTTGCCAGAATCAGTTTCTTGTTCAAGCTTAGGTCCCAGAGCCTAATGCTGCAAGGCTTACATGCTGCCTAGGATGTGGGATGACGTTCATTTCTTCTTCACAGCCCTTCATTAGAATTACTTGCATTTTTGAAGTTTAAATTCACTAAAAATGAAAGTGAAAACATAACTTTTGCAATTCAAACGATCGACACTTAATAGTCATTTTTGAATTTCTTGTATTTAATTTCAGAATGACCATATGACTTTTGTCACCCTTTGTTTACAGCTAGTAAAGATTTCTACACAGACATTAGAACAATAGAAGAAGAAAATATATATGCACCTTCTTTTTTCTTGGTTGGCTGTATTAAATTCTATAAAGATGATGAATAGGGTATGAAAAGCTCCAAGACGCTTTGAGCAAAGCCACAAGGAAAGGATTACTTTTTAAAATATTAATGCAAATATCTAATATCTATTGAACACTTGTTTTGTGGCAGATATAGTGATAAGAGTTTAGAAATACCGTTTGACCCAGCCATCCCATTACTGGGTATATACCCAAAGGATTATAAAACATGCTGCTATAAAGGCAGATGCATACGTATGTTTATTGAGGCACTATTCACAATAGCAAAGACTTGGAACCAACCCAAATGTCCAACAACGATAGACTGGATTAAGAAAATGTGGCACATATACACCGTGGAATACTATGCAGCCATAAAAAATGATGAGTTCATGTCCTTTGTAGGGACATGCATGAAGCTGGAAACCATCATTCTTAGCAAACTATCACAAGCACAAAAAAACCACACACCACATGTTCTCACTCATAGGTGGGAATTGAACAGTGAGAACACATGGACATAGGAAGGGGAACATCAGACACCGGGGCCTGTTGTTGGGTCAGGGGATGGGGGAGGGATAGCATTAGGAGATAGAGACCTAATGTTAAATGACAAGTTGCTGGGTGCAGCACAACAACATGGCACATGTATACATATGTAACTAACCTGCACGTTGCGCACATGTACCCTAGAACTTAAAGTATAATAATAAAAAAAAAGAGTTTTAATGCCATTTATTCCCCCACCTAAAAATGTCAATGGTATTTCACAAATAGCTTGACCAGGATCACCTAGTGCTAGAGACAGGATCTAAAATGAGGTGACCTGATCTCAAAGCCAGCTCTACTAACCACAGTCCATATGTCATAGAACTTTGGAACAACATGAGATATTTGGAAGCTGATGCTATTTTCTTTGAACATGTTTCTCAGAGAAAAACCGTTCACTGTAGTAATGTTCATAGAATTCAAATTATGAAAGTAATGTCAACAGTGGATATTAGATTTTTAAAGTCAGCATTTTAAGAAGATAATCATATCACATACACTAAGTGACACACATGAAATAATAAAATGTACTGAAGTGAGTCATTTTAAGTAATTAGTCCCACTAGTTGGTCACATCCTGCTTTTAGTAAGAAGAATCTGTGTTGATAATTTGAGCTCTTGTCCTCTTTAAAGTATGATGTTGTGTTTTTTTCTCTGCTCAAATCTTGACTCCCCAGTTGAAATATCCCATATCTTTTTCTACTCCTATATACTCTGCTAAACAGCAGTTAAATTCATGCAGTTGAATTAAGCAAATATTGGTATTTGTTTCATTTTAAACACACACTTCTAAGCACAAGATGAGTAAAATATGTTCCCTCGTTTCAAGTGATCTAACATAATTATGGTTAGAGATTCCCATTCCACCTGCTTCAGCAAACTGTGTTTGTGATTGGCTGAGTTCAGCAGGCTTGTTTTGTACATTCCCATCTTCAGTCATTGAATCAGCCTTCTGTGTGCTCAATGCAATGGAAAAATGTTTAATTCTAAGTTCAAATCGTATTGAAAAGATGAGTGTTTTATGCTATAAAGAATAATGACTTCAGATTTTCAGAATTTGGGAAACTAACTTGGAACCATTTAGTCCTCATTTCTCATTGTACATCTAAGCATGAAAATATAGCACTTAGCTTTTCAGATACTTTTAAAATAGTTGGAGTGAATTTTGATTATGTTAAAATTTTCTTGCTCTGTCTGACACAGTAGAATAGGGAAGACAGTATTTCTGAAGCTAAGTTTCTGAGCCCTTGGTTCTCTAACTTATTCCCTCCTTCCCTCCACTCACTGAAAGTTCCTTTTATCCTTCAAGCTAGGGATGGGGATAGAATGGGTCTAAGTGCTAATGATATGTGACTAGATTAAAGAAGGACATAAAATTGAGTCCATGAATATTTATCAAG
The DNA here is from genome assembly GCF_009828535.3 of Hylobates moloch. Taxonomy (NCBI): domain Eukaryota; kingdom Metazoa; phylum Chordata; class Mammalia; order Primates; family Hylobatidae; genus Hylobates; species Hylobates moloch. The sequence continues at coordinate 115,090,686 of NW_026652283.1, forward strand.
TCTCTACTTTCATTTAGACATTTTTCCAGGTTCTAAGTGGGATAAGAATTACTGCAAGATACTATTTGAACATCAAGGAAAATATCGTTTAATCAGTTGAAGGATATAAGCCTGTGAAAAATTAAAAGTAGCTCATTTTAATGAGCAAATACAATGTTCCAGGTGCTGGTCTAAATGCTATGTAAGTAGCATTCCATTGAATTATTACCACAACTAGATAAAAGAGTTATTGCCCTTATTATTTTCATTTACAGATAGGAGGCATGCACAGAGAGGTTAGACAACTCACCTAAAGATCACAGCCAGTAAATTGTGGAGCTTACATTATAATAGAAATTGATACTGGAAGAGATATCACCTGTACAAAATTAGTTGCATGTATCTACAGATGAAATATACCAATACGTAGTTTCCAGATAACACCTACAGATGGCATACATTTATAGTAATCCAGGGTGGAATAAGAAAAGAAGAAGAATATGTAAAAAGAGCATTTACTATGGGATGCTAATAACATGCTAGGTTTTTGTGTGAAACTAATAAATTAAATTTTCAAAATGATACCAAGGGGTAGGTATAATTGTCCCTATTTAAGAATTCTTATGAAGGAAATTCCATTAGTTTTTCTATCGTTCCTTTAAGAATTTGTTTCAAATTTTAGGCTTAAAAGACACCAATCTTATAGTTTTATAGGTCATAATTCCGAGGCTAAGATCAAGTTGTTGGCAGAACTGCATTTCTTTCTGGACATCCTAGGGGAGGATCTGTTTCCTTGTTTATTTGTGTTTTTGGCAGAATCTAGTTCCTTGAGATTATAAGACTGTGATTCCGGTTTTCTTGCTGGCTGTCAGCTGAAACCCATTTCTATCTTCTAGAGACTGTCACATCCCTTGGCTCATGACTCCTTCCTCCACCTTCAAACTCTGGAAAAGCAAGTCAAATTCTTCTCCTGTTGAGTCTCTCAGACCCACTGTTCTACCTCTTCTTTTCTACCTCTTCTTCCACTTCCAAGGACCCTTGTGATTACCTTGGTCCCATGCATGTGGATAATGCAGGATTCTCTCCCCATCTCAGATTAATCTAATTAGCAACCATGATTTCATTATCAACCTTAGTTTTCTTTTGCCCTCTAATGTAATAAATTCAAAGCTTCCAGGGATCAGTACATAGACTTCTTTGGAGGACCATTATTATGCCTAACACAGGGACCTAGTCAGGTTAAACAACCTAGTGAAGGTATCACATGTGTGAGTGGTAAAACTCTGTTGAAATTCTGCTACTGAGCTCATATTCTTTACCTTACATTACTTCCAACTGGATGAGATTGCACTCAGTAACACAAATGGGGAAGAGATTAATATTTGTTAGGTGCCTTATCAGGGTGCTTTGTCTCCCTTTTTCCTGATAGCGTTTATGTGGAAAACATAATATTGCCTATTTCACATGAGGAAGCAAATTCAGGTAATTTAATTTTCTTGAAATCACAGAAACAGACAAATCAAAAATTTGAAATAACATCTGTCTGAATGCAAAGTCTGTCAACCTCAGAATTTAAAGTGAGTCTTGAAGTACAGGTAGAATATAGATAAGCAAAGAGACTGTAATAGATCAATAATGCATGGAGAAAATGGGAACAGAAAAAGTGAGAATGGGAGACAGTAGTATTACAGTGACTGGATTTTGAATTTCTTGAGTACAACTTTGAGGCTAATTAAGCTGGTTTCTAAGATATATGAAAGGATTTTTCTTCTTCTACTTACCTACTTAGCTGGTTAATTTTAGCAAATATTTTGGTATAATAATATAAGTCTAGTGATTTCAGTAAATGAAAAATAAGCTCATCATTTGAAAATACTTGTGTATTTAAAATTTAACATTGTTAAAACAATTATCAAGCTACACCATTGTCTCTGGGGACAAGCCAAAGATAAATTATCTTTCCTGCTATCTGTTTTTTTTTTAACATTTGGAGATCACATTTCATAGACTTAATAACAGTCGTCCTGATGGGTTAAACATTTTGTGATTAGGAATTTAAATTTTCTTCTCCCATTCATTGTTCACGTGTCCCTCTACTCTCCTTTTTGATCCGAGAACCCAGGAGAGACTCCAAGATGTGAAATAGCTGGGTTGTCGTTTCAGAGTTCTGAATTCCAAGTGTCCTTAGCCAGAAATCCCCACTTGCTACTAATTTATGTTGAGTCATGGTTTGTTAACCTCTTAAAAAGTCAGGGATGACCAATTGTTGACACCCTAACCTAAAACATATGTTCTTGCCTCAATGTTTGTTTGGTGTTGTATTCGAAAAGAGGATTTCTAAATTGTAGATTTTGTATTGACTCAATGGAAAGAAATATATTTACCTTAAGGTACATTTTAATTGTAGGAGGAAAATCATGATAAAAATACACAACTCTTTAACGTTAACAACATTTTTTTCATATTTGTTAGGCCATTCAGTTGTTGTCCAAATGCATTTATATATTTATAGTTGAAATTATGACAGATGGAAACATGCATTCTTGTTCATCACTTGATATTCTATTTTGTTAATCTAGTTGTCTTCACATAGCAATTTTATACGCCATTTTAATGAGTATATTATTGTCCATCAGGGGGCACAAACTGCTTAAGTGGTAAAATGCACCTTCTTTTTTTTAGCATATGTATGGTGTTTCCATAAATGCATTTCTAGAAAGAGAATTTCAGGCTAAAGGAACAGGCAATCTAACAAAAAATAATTTTGGGCAGAGGGATTCTGGGAAGTACCTGCTAAATATAGCTGCTGCTACAATAGTATTTATTAATAATCAGGAATTTTCTACGTTGTTTTCATGTGCATACTTGCTATCCTGGGTAAATTCTTCAGACTTGATCCTAAACAAAATTTTGAAAAGTAAATCAGGTAAGACCTCTGTATAAAAGTTTAGTTTCTAGTTAGAACAAAGCAGAATAAACAGAACTCCTCTCTCTTAAATATGGACTACTCTCCTCTTCATGTTTACTGTATGGCCTCTCCTGTTTCTTCTTCACTTTGAGAATGCCAAGCTTTCCCAGTAGGACCTTTCTACTTATTCTTTATTCTGCCTGTGATGTTATTTCACTGATCTCTCTTCTCTGAGAGCTAAACTCAAGTGGTTCTTTCCTCAGAGACCTTTCGTGAAGCCTCTATTTAATGACCTTACTGCAGCTCTTTTTCTTTTCTCTCTCTCTCTTTTTTTTTTTTTTTTTTTTTTTTTTTTTTTTTTTTTTTTTTTTTTTTGAGGTGGAGTTTTTGCTCTGTTGCCCAGGCTGGAGTGCAATGGCTGAATGTTGGCTCACTGAAACCTCCGCCTCCTGGTTTCAAGCAATTCTCCTGCCTCACCCTCCCAGGTAGTTGGGATTACAGGTGCCCACCACCACGCCTGGGTAATTTGAGTATTTTTAGTAGAGATGAGGTTTCACCATGTTGCCCAGGCTGGTCTCAAACTCTTGACCTCAGGCGATCCGCCCACCTCAGCCTCCCAAAGTGCTAGGATTCCGGGCGTGAGCCACTGTGCCCAACCTTACTGCAGCTATTTTTCTATGACAGTAACTCTTCAACCCTTTTATTTTCTTCAAACACTAAACAGTGTCTAAAATGGCCTGCAAAAATGTTAGGTCTCTGCTGCCAGAATAGAAGTACATGCAATATTTATTTTAGCAACACACTGCATGTTTCATTTTCCTTGTTGTCTCGTGGTTCTGGAGGTTAGAGGGCTGACTTCAAGGCACCAGCAAGGTTGGTTCTTGTTGAAGGCTGCAAGGAAGAGCTGTTTCAAACCTCTCTACTAGGTCCTGGTAGCCTCAGGCGTTCCTTGCCTTGTACATGGCATTCTCCCTATCTCTGCCTTCATGTTCACATGCCATTCTCACTGGGTGCAAATTTCCCCTTTTTAGAATTACATCAGTCATACTGGATCAGGGCTAAAGTGTGACCTATAATAGGTCCTCCTGTATGATCTCATCCTAACTTGAAATAGTACACATGCAGGTATCTTATTTCCAAATCTCATTGTGAGGTACTGGGTTTAAGGACTTCTACATGTACATTGCTGGAAGACAATTTAATCAATATCACCACAAATGCTTCATGAATTTCCTGTGACCTACATCAGGAGCAGAGAGCCATTGGTTGATTTCACCCAAAGCCATAGATAAAAGGGGGTTTCCCAGACCACCGTTTAAAATGTTGAGCTATTTTAAGTGAAAATAGAATATTTTGGAATGGGCTCTCAAGGTAGGTTTTGCTGTTATGCATATTTGGCTACCAAAATTTTTATGAATAATATAATATGTAATTGTTCTGGTCCTTGTTTTATTATTAAGAAATACTTTACAGATCATATTGTTGTACCATACCCTGTAAAAATTTCAAGAAAGGGATAGAATTATAAAAGAAATCAATATTTTTATCAATTAATTTTTATATTTGTAACTGATACAAAATAATTGTACATGCCTATGGGGTATAGTGTGATGTTGCTATGCGTATATTCATCGTATGATGATCAAATCGGGTTAATGACCATATTCAGCACTTTAAGCATTTATCATCTCTGGTGGTGATGACATTCAAAATCTTCTATCTTGAAGTATACACTACATTGTTACTTGCTATAGTCACCCTAGTGTGTAATAGAATACCAAAACTAGTATTTACAGAGGTTTGGAAAATAAATGTAACTAAACTTTAAACTTGATTTAAATTCTAACAGAAAAGTAACTCTCTGAGTATTTAATAAAATATACCATTTTATCATAATAAAATAAAGATTGAACTTGTAATTTTTTTCACACTGGGTACTTTACAGTGAGTAACTTCAGTTAGTAAATCTTCTTTGACACCCCAAGAGAGCTGTGGAGACTTTTTTCTCTCTTTTTCCTTCCTGTCCTTCCTGTCTCCCTTCCCTCTTTCCTTTCCTTATTTTTGTCTTTCTTTCTTCTTTTCTCTTTTTCTTCCCTCCTTCAATTCATATTTATTAAGCATCTACTCTCTGCTAGATACTCTTCTAGATTCTGGGGACAGAAATCCTTGCTTTTGTGGAAACTGCATTCTAGTGAGCTAAACAAAAAACAAGTACACAAATAGGTAAAATCATTAGTACATTAATAATACCTGCTGAGAAGAAAAGTAAAGCAGGAGAGTGGTATAGGAAGACTTCAGGCAAAAGGATAACAAATTAAATAGGACAGAGAGCAGGACTCAAGAGATCTGTTGTAATCTAAGTAAGAATTAAGGAGTGAGTGAACCAGAGTGTGAGGATGTGTAGGGAAAAGCGTAACAGGTCAAAGGATTAGCAACTGCAAAGGCTTGGAGGCTGGGCATCTTATCCTGTGGTAGGAATAGCAGGTGCCTGAACCTTAGAATGATGAGGAAAAATAGGAACGCACAGAGTGGAGTGATCAGATCTGAATTTACAGGACCACTCTGTTTACTCTGTCGAAAAAACTATGAAAGGGCGTGAGGTCAATTGCAGCAGACTAGTTAGGTAAACACTGCACTTATGCAGGTGAAGCAATAACCCAGTAAGGTAAGAAGTAGACACTTTCTGAATAATCTGAATGATAGAGCTGAGAATACATTAGTGAATTGTGTATGAGGTATAACAAAGAGGAGCAAGGATGACTCCAAGGTTTGGGCTTGAGGAATTGAAAGAATGAAGTTGTCATCATCTGAGAGGAGGAGCGTGGGGCAAGAGCACCTCTGAGCGGCTCCTTTTGGACACGTGAAGATGGACATGGCATAATGTTGTGTCCATCATTTATAACTGCATTTTTCAATTGCCAAATGTATCATCAGTAGTTTCCTTTTATTTAATTAGATTATAAATTCTTAAGGGACATTGGCTTTGTGTTTTCACCTATGATTCAAATTCATTAGAAGGTAAGGAGTAAATAATTCTACATTTGAAATCCGAAGCCTGATTCTTATTAGGATAAAAATATTTTACATATTACTTTAGGATTTTATGGCTAAGTTTTTAAAAATTAGTTTTGACTTAGGTTTTCAATATTTCAGTAACATACAACGATACATAAAACGAACTATAGGCTGAATATTTGCATTTGTAAGATATACTGATGGATTATAATATTTATGAACGCAATATGTGTTGACAACAGAGAGACACGTTTTGGAACCAGTCTTTCTCTTTCTGGTTTTGTTTTCACTGTCTGATTAAGGAGTTAGAAGTAATGCTAATATTAATTGGCAGCTGTTAAGAATCTAAATTCAGAAAGTTCCCAAGAAAAAGAATAAATGTACACTTTTCCTGAGCATATTTGAATAATTAAATGATTTTTCGTTGCTTTTAATTAATTATAGCTTCATGGTCAATGATTAATAAGTATTCATTATACTGTCAACTTTATTTTACAAAATAATTAAAAAAGTCAAAATATGTCCCCATTTTAATATTAGCTGTCAAATATGCATATTGATGCATATACAGTTATGCTAAAGTTGTAATATTTAATGTTTACTATGGGAAACTTCATGATGCGCTCCCCCTTTTCTCACTGTCCGTGCACACGCTAAGGCCACCATCTTGCCTTCCTGTTCATGAGGGAACCTGGGAGAGTACAGATTTCTGGGGTTACAGGGAAAAATCCATACGTCTCTTCACTCAACTAAGAAAATTAGACTGCTGAGGAAGACTGAACACAAAAGGAAGATCAAAATCCCTCTAAATTTTAAAGATATGTAAACATTTACAAACCTCATTAATTTAAAAAATTATTGAAAATAAATGGGTGACCTACAATAGTTTCCTAAATAACAGCCCCACTACATATATTTTTTTAAGTTTTGAACATGTAAAATAAATTTTATATATAGACATACAATAGAGTTCATATGTCTTCTTCAATTGATTTAGTTCATTTTTATGTTGTTTCTAGTATTTTAATTTTTAAAGTATTTATATAGTATTTAATACTTACTTGAAGAGTCATTTTATCAAAACATACATGTAAGTCATAGTTCTTTGCTGGTTTTGGTACCATTTAAAGGCTTAGTATACAGAATTTCCATTTTAGAAAACATGTAGTTTTCTATATTCCTCATAAATCCCAAACTTTCAGTTGAAGATGTTAGCAAATCAGAAATTCCAGTGGAGAAAGAAAGGGAGAAAGAGAGAAAGGGAGAAAAGAAAGGAGAAAAGGGAAGGGAAAGGAGAGGAAAGGAGAGAGGAGGAGAGAGAGAGAGAGGAGAGGGAGAGGAGAGGAGAGAAGAAAAGAAGGGAAGGAAAAGAAAGAAAAAGAAAGGGAAAGAAAGAAAGAAAAAAAGAAAAGAAAAGGAAGGAAGGAGAGGAGGAAAGAGAGGGAGAAAAAGAAAAAACAAAAAGAAAAGGAAGGAAAGAAGGAAGGGAGGGATAGAGTGGGGAGGAAGGAAGGAAGGAGAGGAGAGGAGGAAAGAGAAAGAGAAAAAGAAGAAAAAGCGAAAAGAAAAGAAAGAAGGAAGGAGAGAAGGAAGGGAGGTATAGAGGGGGAAGGAAGGAAGGCTGTAACAAATTCTGCTGTTTCACATTTATCAGAATGGCTAAAACAATAAACATATATAATTCTGGTGAGGATGTGGAGACACTTTATCTCTCATGCTTTGCTGGTTAGTTTGTAAAATGGCATAGTCACTTTGGATAAACAGTTTGTTAGCTACTTAAAAAATTAATTGCACTCCTGGGAATTTTCCTGGAGAAATAAAAACAACATTCATACAAAACCTTTACACAAATGCCTAGAGCAGCTTTATCTGTAAGAGCTCAAACTGGAAGCAACCCTGGTGTGCTTCAAGGGGTGAGTAGTTCAACAACCCGTGCTACATCCAGACGATGGACTGATCTTCAGCAATAAAAAGGAACGATACTTGAAATACTCTGGATGACTCTCCATAAAATTATGCTGAGTAAAAAAGGCAACCACAAACGGTTGCATAGTGTATGATTCCAATTATGTAACACTCCTAAATGACATTCTAGAAAGGGAGGACAGATTATTGGTTGCTTAGTGTTAAGGATAGGAAGGGATTGGATGATGCTATAAAAGGGTAACATGAGAGATTCTTATTGTGATGGAAATATTCTTTATCTTGAGTCTATTACTATCAGTGTCTTGGTTGTTTTATTGCATAATAGTTTTACAAGATGCTCCCATTGGGTGAAATTGGGTAAAGAATTAAAGGTGTCTCTCTATATTATTTCTTACAATTACTGGTGAATTTCCAATTATCTCAAAATAAAAAGTTTAAAAACCCTTCATCTACACACTCAAAATTAACTTTCTAACCAAAGTTGAATTTTTTGTAATATCTTTTAAAATAAACTACTTTGGAAATGTCATTCTCATAAAACAATTGGTTATTTTTCCCTCAAGTTACGCATGCAGGAAATTATAAGAATTGTTAGACAAATAAATGATTACAGGAACAGAAATCAGTGGCTGGGTTTTTATTTCAATTAAATATTTTGATACTTTATATTGAACATATGAACACCTTCTGCAAGTAGTTACATAGTAAAGTCTTTAGAGAAGATTAGCATTCAAAATTTGATAAAGATGACAGTGGAAAAACTAAGAAATTACTGGCAAACAATAACTTACAGTTCATACCCATGTAAATCATGTAATTTCCTTTCTCTGGAATATATAGTAAGTATTCATTTGCTCATAAAGTAAGCTTAGATTCTTTACTCATATTGTACAATATTTACACATTTTTGAAAGAACCCAAAATTGCTCTGGGGAAAAAAATGGAAGGTATTATGTAATATTTCCTGAAATATACACCTAATGTCTAACATGGCTGTGGCATTAAAAGTAATGATGGGGCCAGTGCAGTGGCTCCTGCCTGTAGTCCCAGCAATTTGGGAGGCTGAGGAGAATAGATCACAAAGTCAGGAGTTCGAAACTAGCCTGACCAACACAGTGAAACCACATCTCTACTAAAAATACAAAAATTAGCTGGGCATGGTGGTGCACGCCTGTGATCCCAGCTACTCGGGAGGCTGAGGCAGGAGAATCGCTTGAACTCGGGAGGCGGTAGTTGCAGTGAGCTGAGATCACACCATTGCATTCCAGCTTGGGCGACAGAGCGAGACTCCTTCTCAAAACAAAACAACAACAAAAAAAGTAATGATGGTAGCAGAAGCAGTGGTAGCAGCAGTAGTAAAGCTCATATTTATTGAGTGCTTGCTACATATTGGCAATTTTCTAAGAGATTTAAATATTTTTACATGCTTAATTCTCATAACAACTACTATAAATAGGCATTATTATTATTTTTGTTATTATTTTCATGACCATGATCTTCCCCACTCTACAGATAGGTAAAATGAGGCACAGTGAGCAGCCTGGATGAAATTGCTCAAGGTAGCATCAGAAATAAGTGACAGAACTGGGATTCCTCCCGAAGTGGTCTGGCTCCTAAACTTGCCATGCAATGGATATCCTTTTTTTTTTTTATTTCTCTGTATAATTTGTCATATCTTACTCATTATTTTATTGAATTATTTATTTTAGAATAAATGCTATGGATTTTAGTAGGTTTCTATTCTACTACTCTGTGTGTGTGTGTGTGTGTGTGTGTGTGTGTGTGTATGCAAAAGTTGTTGAATGTTAACTTCTATGACTCTTATTATTTTGGCAGGAACTTTTGCAAATATAATATGCTCCATCATGCATTGTCCTAAATGGCTCCATTGAAGAAATTCAATTGAGCAAACAAACGAACGTTTATAGTCATCCGCATTTTGGACAAAAACAGATCTGTCTTTTAATGGGTGAAATGCTTGTTCAATTATCACAGAGTAATAGAAAGCTTTCAAAAAAAGGATTATGATTCTATGAGAAGTTTGATTCTCTGAAAATCTAACATTTTTGAGATAACTGAGGGTTTTTTTAATATAAATGGATTTTCATTTTGCTAACTTTGGATAGAGATTTTCTAGCATGTATTGCAAATGGTATTGCATTTGAAAACCGTTTGGATTATGTCTGTGAAGATGGGAGGGACATCACTTCAGGGACAGGAATGAGAAAGTGAAGCTGCTGAGAATCAAAATAGCATGGTCGCTTATAGACATGGATTTCAATAGAGTTTATGTCACAGAACAGTGCCAGAGAAAGGTAAACATTGGTTGAAACATTTGGTACCCAGGGATTAAAAGATTTTTGTTGTTTGTTTTTTGAACAATTGTAATGCAGAGCTACTGAATAGTAGTAAGACTTTGTGTGTATTCATAAAGATAGGCTAAGCTATCTTGTAGTAAGAGATAAACTACAAAATACATGGGCTAAGAACTACATAGGATTAATTTATACTCTTTGAAACTCTATGCAGTTCAAATGTTTCTATCATTCGTTTAGTAACTAGAATATCTGGAACACAAGACCTCTGTGTTTCTCTTTTTTTTCTTTCTTTTTTTATTATTTTTTATTATTATTATACTTGAAGTTTTAGGATATGTGTGCACAATGTGCAGGTTTGTTACATATGTATCCATGTGCCATATTGGTGTGATGTACCCATTAACTCGTCATTTAGCATTAGGTATATCTCCTAATGCTGTCCCTCCCCCCTCCCCCCACCCCACAACAGTCCCCACAGTGTGATGTTCCCCTTCCTGTGTCCATGTGTTCTCATTGTTCAATTCCCACCTATGAGTGAGAACATGCGGTGTTTGGTTTTTTGTCCTCGTGATAGTTTACTGAGAATGATGGTTTCCAGTTTCATCCATGTCCCTACAAAGGACATGAACTCATCATTTTTTATGGCTGCATAGTATTCCATGGTGTATATGTGCCACATTTTCTTAATCCAGTCTATCGTTGTTGGACATTTGGGTTGGTTCCAACTCTTTGCTATTGTGAATAGTGCCGCAATAAACATACGTGTGCATGTGTCTTTATAGCAGCATGATTTATAATCCTTTGGGTATATACCCAGTAATGGGATGGCTGGGTCAAATGGTATTTCTAGTTCGAGATCCCTGAGGAATCGCCACACTGACTTCCACAATGGTTGAACTAGTTTGCAGTCCCACCAACAGTGTAAAAGTGTTCCTATTTCTCCACATCCTCTCCAGCACCTGTTGTTTCCTGACTTTTTAATGATCGCCATTCTAAATGGTGTGAGATGGTATCTCATTGTGGTTTTGATTTGCATTTCTCTGATGGCCAGGGATGATGAGCATTTTTTCATGTGTTTTTTGGCTGCATAAATGTCTTCTTTTGAGAAGTGTCTGTTCATGTCCTTCGCCTACTTTTTGATGGGGTTGTTTGTTTTTTTCTTGTAAATTTGTTTGAGCTCATTGTAGATTCTGGATATTAGCCCTTTGTCAGATGAGTAGGTTGTGAAAATTTTCTCCCATTCTGTAGGTTGCCTGTTCACTCTGATGGTAGTTTCTTTTGCTGTGCAGAAGCTCTTTAGTTTAATTAGATCCCATTTGTCAATTTTGGCTTTTGTTGCCATTGCTTTTGGTGTTTTAGACATGAAGTCCTTGCCCATTCCTATGTCCTGAATGGCATTGCCTAGGTTTTCTTCTAGGGTTTTTATGGTTTTAGGTCTAACAGGTAAGTCTCCAATCCATCTTGAATGAATTTTTGTATAAGGTGTAAGGAAGGGATCCAGTTTCAGCTTTCTACATATGGCTAGCCAGTTTTCCCAGCACCATTTATTAAATAGGGAATCCTTATCCTATTGCTTGTTTTTGTCACGTTTGTCAAAGATCAGATAGTTGTAGATATGCGGCATTATTTCTGAGGGCTCTGTTCTGTTCCATTGATCTATGTCTCTGTTGTGGTACCAGTACCATGCTGTTTTGGTTACTGTAAACTTGTTACAGTTTGAAGTCAGGTAGCGTGATGCCTCCAGCTTTGTTCTTTTGGCTTAGGATTGACTTGGCGACGCAGGCTCTTTTTTGGTTCCATATGAACTTTAAAGTAGTTTTTTCCAATTCTGTGAAGAAAGTCATTGGTAGCTTGATGGGGATGGCATTGAATCTATAAATTACCTTGGGCAGTATGGCCATTTTCAGGATATTGATTCTTCCAACCCATGAGCATGGAATGTTCTTCCATTTGTTTGTATCCTCTTTTATTTCATTGAGCAGTGGTTTGTAGTTCTCCTTGAAGAGGTCTTTCATGTCCCTTGTAAGTTGGTTTCCTAGGTATTTTATTCTCTTTGAAGCAATTGTGAATGGGAGTTCACTCATTATTTGGCCCTCTGTTTGTCTGTGATTGGTGTACAAGAATGCTTGTGATTTTTGTATATTGATTTTGTATCCTGAGACTTTGCTGAAGTTGCTTATCAGCTTAAGGAGATTTTGGGCTGAGACACTGGGGTTTTCTAGATATACACTCATGTCATCTGCAAAGAGGGACAATTTGACTTCCTCTTTTCCTAATTGAATACCCTTTATTTCCTTCTCCTGCCTGATTGCCCTGGCCAGAACTTCCAACACTATGTTGAATAGGAGTGGTGAGAGAGGGCATCCCTGTCTTGTGCCAGTTTTCAAAGGGAATGCTTCCAGTTTTTGCCCATTCAGTATGATACTGGCTGTGGCTTTGTCATAGGTAGCTCTTATTATTTTGAGATACATCCCATCAATACCTAATTTATTGAGAGTTTTTAGCATGAAGGGTTGTTGAATTTTGTCAAAGGCCTTTTCTGCATCTATTGAGATAATCATGTGGTTTTTGTCTTTGGTTCTGTTTATATGCTGGATTACATTTATGGATTTGCGTATGTTGAACCAGCCTTGCATCCCAGGGATGAAGCCCACTTGATCATGGTGGATAAGCTTTTTGATGTGCTGCTGGATTAGGTTTGACAGTATTTTATTGAGGATTTTTGCATCAATGTTCATCAAGGATATTGGTCTGAAATTCTCTGTTTTGGTTGTGTCTCTGCCAGGCTTTGGTATCAGGATGATGCTGGCCTCATAAAATGTGTTAGGGAGGATTCCCTCTTTTTCTATTGATTGGAATAGTTTCAGAAGGAATGGTAGCAGTTCCTCCTTGTACCTCTGGTAGAATTCGGCTGTGAATCCATCCGGTCCTGGACTCTTTTTGGTTGGTAACCTATTGATTATTGCCACAATTTCAGAGCCTGTTTTTGGTCTATTCAGAGATTCAAATTCTTCCTGGTTTAGTCTTGGGAGGATGTATTTCCCGAGAAATTTATCCATTTCTTCTAGATTTTCTAGTTTATTTGCATAGAGGTGTTTGTAGTATTCTCTGATGGTAGATTGTACTTCTATGGGATCAGTGGTGATATCCCCTTTATCATTTTTTATTGCGTCTATTTGATTCTTCTCTCTTCTTTATTAGTCTTGCTAGCGGTCTATCAATTTTGTTGATCGTTTCAAAAAACCAGCTCCTGGATTCATTAATTTTTTGAAGGGTTTTTTGTGTCTCTATTTCCTTCAGTTCTGCTCTGATTTTAGTTGTTTCTTGCCTTCTGCTAGCTTTTGAATGTGTTTGCTCTTGCTTTTCTAGTTCTTTTAATTGTGATGTTAGGGTGTCAATTTTGGATCTTTCCTGCTTTCTCTTGTGGGCATTTAGTGCTATAAATTTCCCTCTACACACTGCTTTGAATGTGTCCCGGAGATTCTGGTATGTTGTGTCTTTGTTCTCATTGGTTTCAAAGAACATCTTTATTTCTGCCTTCATTTCATTATGTACCCAATAGTCGTTCAGGAGCAGGTTGTTCAGTTTCCGTGTAGTTTAGCGGTTTTGAGTGAGTTTCTTAATCCTGAGTTCCAGTTTGATTGCACTGTGGTCTGAGAGACAGTTTGTTATTATTTCTGTTCTTTTACATTTGCTGAGGAGAGCTTTACTTCCAACTATGTGGTCAATTTTGGAATAGGTGTGGTGTGGTGCTGAAAAAAATGTATATTCTGTTGATTTGGGGTGGAGAGTTCTGTAGGTGTCTATTAGGTCTGCTTGGTGCAGAGCTGAGTTCAATTCCTGGGTATCCTTGTTAACTTTCTGTCTGGTTGATCTGTCTAATGTTGACAGTGGGGTGTTAAAGTCTCCCATTATTATTGTGTGGGAGTGTAAGTCACTTTGTAGGTCACTGAGGACTTACTTTATGAATCTGGGTGCTCCTGTGTTGGGTGCATATATATTTAGGATAGTTAGCTCTTCTTGTTGAATTGATCCCTTTACCATTATGTAATGGCCTTGTTTGTCTCTTTTGATCTTTGTTGGTTTAAAGTCTATTTTACCAGAGACTAGGATTGCAACCCCTGCCTTTTTTTGTTTTCCACTTGCTTGGTAGATCTTCCTCCATCCCTTTATTTTGAGTCTATGTGTGTCTCTGCACGTGAGATGGGTTTCCTGAATACGGCACACTGATGGATCTTGACTCCTTATCCAATTTGCCAGTCTGTGTCTTTTAATTGGAGCATTTAGCCTGTTTACATTTAAAGTTAATATTGTTATGTGTGAATTTGATCCTGTCATTATGATGTTAGCTGGTTATTTTACTTGTTAGTTCGTGCAGTTTCTTCCTAGCCTCGATGGTCTTTACAATTTGGCATGTTTTTGCAGTGGCTGGTACCGGTTGTTCCTTTCCATGTTTAGTGCTTCCTTCAGGAGCTCTTTTAGGGCAGGCCTGGTGGTGAAAAAATTTCTCAACATTTGCTTGTCTGTAAAGTATTCTCCTTCACTTGTGAAGCTTAGTTTGGCTGGATTTGAAATTCTGGGTTGAAAATTCTTTTCTTTAAGAATGTTGAATATTGGCCCCCACTCTCTTCTGCCTTGTAGAGTTTCTGCCGAGAGATGCGCTGTTAGTCTGATGGGCTAACCCGTCACTTTGTGGGTAACCCGACCTTTCTCTCTGGCCACCCTTAACATTTTTTCCTTCATTTCCACTTTGGTGAATCTGACAATTATGTGTCTTGGGGTTGCTCTTCTCAAGGAGTATCTTTGTGGCGTTCTCTGTATTTCCTGAATGTGAATGTTGGCCTGCCTTGCTAGATTGGGGAAGTTCTCCTGGATAATATCTTGCAGAGTGTTTTCCAACTTGGTTCCATTCTCCCCGTCACTTTCAGGTACACCAGTCGGACGTAGGTTTGGTCTTTCACATAGTCCCATATTTCTTGGAGGCCTTGTTCATTTCTTTTTATCCTTTTTTCTCTAAACTTCCCTTCTCACTTCATTTCATTCATTTCATCTTCCATCACTGATACCCTTTCTTCCAGTTGATCGCATCGGCTACTGAGTCTTCTGTAATCTTCGCATAGTTCTCAAAACTCGGCTTTCAGCTCCATCAGCTCCTTTAAGCACTTCTCTGCATTGGTCATTTTAGTTATACATTCATCTAATTTTTTTTCAAAATTTTTAACTTGTTTGCCATTGGTTTGAGTTTCCTCCCATAGCTCGGAGTAGTTTGATCGTCTGAAGCCTTCTTCTCTCAACTCGTCAAAGTCATTCTTCATCCAGCTTTGTTCCATTGCTGGTGAAGAACTGCGTTCCTTTGGAGGAGGAGAGTTGCTCTGCTTTTTAGAGTTTCCAGGTTTTCTGCTCTGTTTTCTCCCCATCTTTGTAGTTTTTTCTACTTTTGGTCTTTGATGATGGTGATGTACAGATGGGTTTTTGGTGTGGTGTCCTTTCTGTTTGTTAGTTTTCCTTCTACCAGACAGGACCCTCAGCTGCAGGTCTGTTGGAGTTTGCTAGAGGTCCACTCCAGACCCTGTTTGCCTGGCTGTCAGCAGCGGTGGCTGCAGAACAACGGGTTTTCATGAACCGCAAATTCAGCTGTCTGATCGTTCCTCTGGAAGTTTTGTCTCAGAGGAGTACCCGGCCGAGTGAGGTGTCAGTCTGTCCGTACTGAGGGGTGCCTCCCAGTGAGGCTGCTCAGGGGTCAGGGACCCACTTTAGAAGGCAGTGTGCCCATTCTCAGATCTCCAGCTGCTTGCTGGGAGAACCACTACTCTCTTCAAAGCTGTCCGACAGGGACATGTAAGTCTGCAGAGGTTACTGCTGACTTTTTGTTTGTCTGTGCCCTGCCCCCAGAGATGGAGCCTACAGAGGCAGGCAGGCCTCCTTGAGCTGTGGTGGGCTCCACCCAGTTCGAGCTTCCTGGCTGCTTTGTTTACCTAAGCAAGCCTGGGCAATGGCGGGCGCCCATCCCCCCAGCCTTGCTGCTGCCTTGCAGTTTGATCTCAGACTGCTGTGCTAGCAATCAGTGAGACACTGTAGACGTAGGACCCTCTGAGCCAGGTGCAGGACACAATCTCCTGGTGTGCCGTTTTCCAAGCCCTTTGGAAAAGCGCAGTATTAGGGTGGGAGTGACCTGATTTCCCAGGTGCCATCTGTCACCCCTTTCTTTGACTAGGAAAGGGAACTCCCTGACCCCTTGCGCTTCCCGAGTGAGACAATGCCTCGCCCTGCTTTGGCTTGGCTCGTGCAGGGTGTGCTAAACCAACTGTCCTGCACCCACTGTTTGGCACTCCCTAGTCAGATGAACCCGGTACCTCAGATGGAAATGCAGAAATCACCCGTCTTCTGCGTCACTCACACTGGGAGCTGTAGACTGGAGCTGTTCCTATTTGGCCATCTTGGCTCCACCCCCGACCTCTGTGTTTCTCAGTGGTAGGAAGACATGTTGCTGATGAAACAGATTGGCTTGTTACTGCCTCAAACCAGAATTGACGCAGGTCCTGTCATGTCACATTGCTTTGGTCGGAACTAGTTATGTGGACCCAAACATAGGGCAAAGGAGATTAAAAAAAACAGATCTGAGATACCAATTACTGACTGTCTGTACCTCACGGATTGAAAGAATAATATTTTAAAATTCTAATTCTAGATAACAGACATAGAAGATTTTATGTTTTCTAATGCTTTTTTTGCTGACAATAAGCTAGTCTTTCATAATTTATGATATTAACAATTGCATGTATCTGAAGTCATTTGAAAGTGTCTTCATGTACATGATCCATGTTCACAAAATTTTTGTATGATAGATAATTAAGATATTTTCCAATTTACAATAATGGGAAATTAGGCATAGCTTAGTAAGGGATCAAGTTAATGATACCCAATGGCCACCCAAATTCATTGTAGACTTGTCTATTTCTATTCTAGACACCTCATCTATATTTAAACAGGGAAATTCTATGCATGTAGTTACTGTGAATTTGTTGATATTTTAAAGATAATAAATACACAAATCTTAACAAATTTTCCTTTCCTATTCAATTTTAGTGTTAATATTATACCTAATTAATTTGCAACAAAGACAAAATGACACACAGTTTTGAACTTTAAATAAGTTATTTCCTATGTGGAAACCAGATTTTAGCTGAGACTTCATACGCTTATTGGGCTAAATTCTTGCTGTCAGAATTCACTGAACAAATTGCAGCTCTGCATACATAGAATTTACTCATTGCTCCCATAGCTCTAGATATTACAAAAAATATATACCTACTTAACTGGGAAATACTTAATTGCTTATAGATATCATTGTCTTCACATGAATTGGTCAATTATTATTATGAATATATATGCATTATTTCAGTGTTTTCTCCCCCCACCCCTTTTTTTTGAGTCTTGCTGTGTCACCCAGACTGGCATGCAGTGACATGATCTTGGCTCACCGCAACCTCCAGCTCCTGGATTCAAGCGATTCTCCTGCCTCAGCCTCCTGAGTAGCTGGGATTACATGCATTCGCCGTCACGCCCAGCTAATTTTGTATTTTTAGTAGAGACAGAGTTTTCTCCATCTTTAACTCATGTATTTCTCACTACCATAATTTACCATGCATTAATTCATCTATCCCTCTCATTGAGAGATCAGAAAAGCATGTTTTGTTACTCTTTGCTTGATAAAGATGGAAAAACTGAGCCACAGAGAATTTCGGTGACTTCCCCAAAGTCACAGGAAACACAGCTGGTAGTAGGAGACCAGTTTTTTTTTTTTAATGTAAACTTTCCCATTCTTAGCACAAAGATATACTTTTTTTCCCCCAGAACAATATGCTGACTCTCAATTTTCTGAAAATATATGTCGGAAACATGCAAAGACACTGTCATTGAAATATTTTGAGGAACAATGGCTAGACATCTATTACAGAGTAGAAAAGTGGGCATCTTTTATGGGGTAGAAACATAATATTTGAAGTTCTACAGCAAGGATGGGCAAGATGAGAGGCTAAAGATATTTATGTAATTTTAAGGCTCAAGAAGAGAATAAGAAAATTAATACAAATTTGTGCATAAAAATTGTCCATGTACGGTTCAAAAAGTTGTGTTAATTTATTGAAAATGACCTAGATTCTGAGTGAGTGTGTGTAGTGAAGCAAAAAAAGATTAAGAAAACACAAAAGAGAGGTGATGGGCCAATCCATCCACGCTTAAAAGGCTTTAACATTGTATAATGGTGATATAATAATACCACTGTCTGTTGTTTGGGGAAGTTTTGATCAGAAAACATTTTAAGAACAGCATGATTTAAAATTCCCTTCAATCTTCTATCATTTCAGACATGTTCATATTCAGTTCCTACTCTGCCAGCAGTAAAATATGATTTGAAATGCTTCTAAATAATAAGGAAATAGTATGTTAAAAATATTTTCGTAAAATGCCCTCTTAATGTTTCATAAATTCAGTTTGTTCTTGCATAAGGAGGATTAAATTTTTAGGAGCAATCTACTTTTTCGTATCTGATTGATATTTTGTTTAGCTCGTAGTGTATATTTAAATGTAAACATTGGCAAGATGATATCAATTATAGTAACATTCTTAATTGTATATGTGGTTACCATTGGCTAGGAAGAGCTGATACATAGCTGCTAATTATTCAGCTTCATGAAAGTGTCTAGGGATAAAGATGATTACAACTACTAGATAAGCCTGTATTTATCAAATAGACTTGATTTTATAGTTTATATTTTAAGAAAAGGTATAAGACATTCTGCATTTAGTCATTTGTTCTAGATTCTCTGCCTTATAAATATTTTTCATCTTAAGCATGCCTGTATATAGTAAAATTTTGTCATTCATATAGGTATAATATATCACTCCCCTCTTTCTATTTTACAGCATGAACATTTGTTGTAATGTAATATTACTGTGATAACGAATGAGCCGGTGTAGGTAGGGGTCAAACCACAAACAACTTTCTTTGCATTGCCTTCCTCCTTGTCGTAACAAATCTCTTTGACCTGGCAATATTTCAGGCTGATCCCATAGTTTTACTAATCACTCTCAGCTAAGAACTGAAGCTTCTTTTTCATGTCATAAATACTTCAGTCCAGCTTAATATTAAAGTTAATCTCTCACTTATAAGTGGAAGCTAAATGATGAGGACACATGGACACAAAGAGGGAAACAGCAGACACTGGGGCCTACCTTAGGGTCAGGAGTGGGAGGAGGGAGAAGATCAGAAAAAAAATAACTGTTGGCCACTAGGCTTAGTACATGTGTGATGAAACAATCTGTACAACAAACCCCCATGACTTGAATTGACCTATATAACAAACCCGCACATGTAACCCTGAAGCTAAAATACAAGTTTTTTAAAAAACCTCAACCACGTTGAAGCTACGCTTCAGTCCTACCTCCAGCCTAGCTTAGGATAAGAAGCCTGTGAAGATGAAGAATGGGGAGTCAGGTGCTTCTCAGTTCCTTTCTCCAACTCCTGACCCATTTGCTAGCTGTAGTGTCTGCTATAAAGGGTTAACTCCAGTGGTTTTGAGGCATTTCAGCAAAACAGAACAAAACAAACAAAAACAGTCACATGGCTGGTTTGGTTTTAAATTGCGTCTACGTCTGGGTGCTCAGTCAAACCCCTGAGAAGTTTTATACCTTTTGGAGGTTTCTTAGAGAAACTTTTCCTCCCCCAGTAATTTCCAACTATAGTTTCCTGGCAAGGATGTCACTCCTTCTGACCTCTGACAAATCACTCTTCACCTGCTGCTTCCAATAACCTTAAACCATACAAACTTTCTCCTGTGGTGAACTCACAATCTTCTCATCAAGCTATTTCTAGGCTGGCTGGTTCCATGAGAACTCAGATCCATCCAGCTGTAGGAGTGTGCCTTTGCCCTGCCTTGGGTGGAAGTACAATTTATTCCTATGCTGGTCATCTTTCCTTCTGGCAAAGAAGCACTAGCCAGACTCACAGGCGTTTGTTTCAGGTGGTGGACAGATTACTGATTGTCATTAAAATTAGAATTGGAAATCTATATGTTTAGCAATTAGGCTTGTGGTTATTTTCCAGTAACTGAAAACGAGCTGAGCTTTCGACAGTTGGGAGGTTTATGTTTCTCATATCGTATAAGTCTGAAGGTAGACAGTCCAAACTTGATGCTGTGGCTCAAGGACACTATCTCAGATACAGGCTCCTTCCGTTGACCTGTTCTTCCATCTTTGCTATCTGTCTCTTTTAGTTTCAGGATCACAGGGTAGCTGCTGCAGTGCTACGCATTAAGTCTCTATTTCAAACAGGAAGAATTAGGGAACCAGAAGCCAGATGGGTTGTCCCTTCATATTAGGGAAGCAATGTTATCTGGGAAACAGCCAACTTATTTCTCATTGGCAAAGTATGCATGTCATGGATACACTTAGTGGCTCAAGATTCTGCCCACAGTGAGCGTATTTCTATCTCACAAATAAAATCTAGGAAATAATAGAAAGGAAGAAGAGGCAATTACTATTTGGTAAGTACCTAGCCCTGTCTGACATGATGCTTTTCCTTCCCATTTCTTGGGAAGCAATTTTCCAATATTCTCTTTGGAAATATCCAGTGATGTTCCTTGAGACTTAGAGAAGACTCTTTTGAAAAGACGCAGTCAGTTACTAAAAGGATTCATGTAACACGTGACTTTAAATGATCAAACAGCAGCTAGACTATAGTTGGTATGGCTGTTGGGGAAAAAGTATAAATGTTTTGAAATGAGGGAGGAGATGGAAGATATTTCTACAAACTCCAATAATCCCAGATAAGACACAATTTATTCTTTCAGATGGCTTATTCCGAGAATATATGCCAGCAGTAAAACGCCAAACTTGACTGTGATGAAGGTGTCACTACAAGGCAGAAATATAATCACTCGAAATATTGAGATTCAGATATTATTGTTTTTTGTTTATTATTGGTTTTTATGTAGTCTGAACTATGACACAAATAGCCTAGACACTCTGCCATCTATAATATCAGTCTCTTGCACACCTTGATAATTTTCTTCACTTATGGAAAAATAAAACAATAATAAATTATCAGAGAAATTTAAAGACATTAAATATAATGGAAGATGAAAAACAAAACACCTTTTCTTCGACAAACATTTCCCAGTGCTGCATGAGGAATTCATTTTTTTCTGTATTCCAGTTTGGAACCTTTAATCTTATAGCTTTTAACTATATATTCATCTTAACATGTCACAATGTGCTAAACATACTATTCAGTGAAATATTGCTCCATTATATTTGGTTTGTTTGTTTGATCCAAATAAAGAGAAATGACTCAAACACATCAAACACTTCTTGCCACTTTCTGTGTGAGTAGGAATTTTCTTATTTTGAAGAAAGCATGTTTCTTATACAAAGCTACAGCATGAAGCATTTGAGGTAAAGATAAATATATCCATCATCTAGCCAGACAGAGATACCTTGGTTACCGATAGTACTAACCCTATCTGTTTTAAAGTTTGTAATATTTTTTGATTATTTTTAATTATTATGAATTTTTAAATATGTACCTGAAATTGTTAGCCTCAGCATCCAATATACTTTTAACTTTTAAGGAGGTGGTGCTCTGTGGAATTGGAGAGTTTGCCTGCTTAGGTCACTCCCTGTCACATCCTTGTGCCAAGCCATTTTAGAAGTCAAGTTCAGGGTACCTTCCCCTGGGAAATGAGGGCTCCTCTTTGCAGAATCCACTCCAGGTGTGCTTCTGGTGCCTGGGTGTTTGGTTAAATGGAACTGCCTCCCCAGATAGTGGAAAAATATCCAAACAAGAATTAAATACTGAAATGTTGTCATAAGGCTTACAGAACTGTAAGGCTGTCAATAACTTCAACTTACAGATGAGAACACTGAAGGGAATAGTTAGCATCATCTTGATGTCATTGCCCACACAGGAAGTGTCCAGGTTTCTCACCCTGCTTTAAACATATTAACATACATATTTACATATTTAGTATACCTACATATATATTTAAAATATAGATTATTTATATTTGAATGACACATTTAGAATGAACAAACTAATTTATTCTGTTTTAATATTAATTTAATAATTTACATGTCTTAAAATTCTTTATGCCACAACCGTGTCTAAAACACATGAAGAAGGCTCGTACCATTGTGGAGAGAGAAAGAGAAAGAAAGAAGATGACTTTATATAGATATGTTTTATTTTATATATACACAGAGATTTTTTAGACAGCTAGAAATATGAATGCAATTAATCTAGCTCTCTAACTAGATCAGTGAAATAAACTTTCAGTCTTTTCTTCCTATTTATAATTTTTATTAATGTATATCCTTTTATATTGTACAATGAAGCCTATTTTCTTCTCAATATTTTGATATATCAGTAAAGCAATGATGTCATGGTTAATGCTAGTGAATAGTTATGCATGTCCTATAAGAGAAGGTAAATGCTGAAGGAGTGTGGTCTCATTTTTCTGTTTATCAGTCCAGAGAGCTATGTAGTTTATCATTAGTTGTATCTCTGCTAAAACATTTGCTCTTAAAAAACAGTCTAGATGTTTCTGTGCAAGGGAGATGTTGGGGGGATTGGAGTATGCAGCAGTACAAGTCCTAACACAAAATGGGCTTCCCCTTTCTTTTTGTCTCTTCATTTCCATATTCCACAAGACCACCTAAAGTAATGCACCATGAGGAAGCTCTAAAACCTGAATTTTCCAGGCTTCATTTCTGAAATGTGAGCCCAGAGACAGCTGGAACTAGAGTCTTAAAGAAGAATAAATAGTCTTCTTTATTTATGAAATACTCTCGTAACAAATGAAAAATCCTTAGACAAGGGTCTCTGCCTTACTTGCCTTAGCTTCCCAGTTCCTGGTGTATTGTTGGTGCCAAAAATATGTGTTTTGAATGAATATATGAACATAAAAATGGATAATTGAACAAAATAATTTTCAATAAGTAATGTTAATTTTTTGATATTTCCACTAGTATTTTCCAAAGACCAACTTTTAGACAAAATACTTGTATTTTATGCTGTTAGGAAACTATGTGTGGAAAGTAGTTCAGAAATTTCTCACAGAGCTTAAAACAGAACTACCATCCAATCCAGCAAAACAATCACTGGATGTATTTCCAAAAGAAAATAACTTGTCCTACCAAAGGATACATGTACTTGTATGTTCATCACAACACTATTCATGAGAGTGAAAACATGGACTGAACCTAAGTGCCTAAGTGCCCATCAACAGTGGGTTGGATAATGAAAATGTAGTACATATACACCATGGAATACTATGCAGTCACGAAAAAGAACAAACTCGCACCCACTGCAATATCATGGATGCAGCTGGAGTCCAATATCCCAAGTGAATTAATGCAGAAACAGAAAACCAAATAGCACATGTTCTCACTTATAAGTGGGAAGTAAACATTGTGTGCTCATGGACATAAAGATGGCAACAGCAGATACTGGCAACTACTACAGAAGGGGGAGTCAGGAGCAGTAAGCTGAAAAAGTACTTGTGGGTACTATGCTCAGTATCTGGGTTCAGTTGTACCCTGAACCTCAGCATCATGGGATATAACCATGTGACTGGCCTGTATATGTATTCCCTGTATCTAAAATAAAACTTAAAATTCAAAAATAAAAATAGAAAAGGAAACTCTCTCTACAAGCTACTTTAATTTGTTCAAGATTCTGAGATTCTGAATTTCCAGTTTTTCTCATTTTTATAGAATAAAGTTGTGCATAGTAAGAGAACAGGTTGAAGAAAGCAAGAGAAAATATCATGAGGTACATTATGGAACACCTCAATTTAGTTTAATTGAGTAAAGCAATGCTTTCATAATGCAGAGAAAATAAAATTTGTTGTGAATGTCTGCATTTGCTTACATTGTTAATGAATGTATCAATCAACAGATATTATTTGTTAACTTACTACATAAAAGTTTACAATATTAAAATTAAAACAGAATGTGTGTGTATGTATGTGTAGATGGACTATAAGAAAGGTCATTAGGAATTATGAAAAGGTGTGTGTGGCGTATAATAGTGTTATCAGTGTTCCAAGATAGGAGGAGATCATTTTCAATCTGATGCTATTTATCCAAGCTTCTAGGATACCAGGAATTTATGTTTGTCTATTTGTTCATTATATACAGTATTTTAAAAATAAACATAACTATTGCATATATATGCTATATATATATATATATACACATACATATACAAATAATCAATGATACTTTTCTAAGTGGTCATACAGAAACCTGCACATATTTTAATTGGCTATGTAAAAAGTTTTAGAGAATGCCAGCATGTGTTACAAAGATAAAGGAAAACTTTGCCTTCAATTTTATAATAATGGTAAAAAAACACGCATGATTATTTCTAGAACATAAGGTGTAATTCACAATAAGAAAGAAATATTTCATCAAAAAATTGAACGAGTTGTCATTGTGAACCTTTTTATAGCCGAAAATTTTGTAGAGTAATTTAAAAATCATTCAGAGATCCACTCCTCTTTTTATAGTTTAAATTGAAATTTCAGGTACATTTTTAGGAACTAAATGATGGATCAATGGTTTTCAAACTTTTATGCCCTGGGATGCTTGCCAAACATAAAAATTCCTGAGCCTTTTCTAAAATATTTGATTTGTTAAGGCTCAGATGAGACCTGAGACCACCTGCAGATAGACTGTAGGCCACAGTCGAACAAGTAACGTTGGAGACGTTTTTTTTTTTTTTTTTTTCACTTATGCAACTACACAAAGGCTTTATATTTTTTATTTCTGCCAAGAGGTTGGCATCTGAATCAGTGAGAAAGAGATCTGGTCTTGATCATCAAAATATTTGACTAATTTCCACCTAATTTAAGTTAACTAATTCTTAGAATTAGTTGGTAATCTCATTCAACAAGTAGAACTAGATTTGTTAGCTACCTAAGAAGTACATTTGCATTTCTAGATTATTCTGATATTTTTGCAAATTTTCATTAATTTTTGGCTTGTCTCCTAAAATTTCGAAGCATGTCTTAATAGAGGCAGTGACAGAAAAAGACCACATCCCCCCAAATAAGAGTTCAAGAGACACAGATGCCTTGACACAAAACTCATTGATTTTCGAATCGGGATCTCCAGAGATACAAAACCATTAATGAACTTTGAAGGAGAGATAAAGAGAGAGAAAGACCAATTTTTTAAAAATTGCCTGGCACAACTGTAAAGCCTGGGAAGTCTAAAATCTAAGAGTTGATGTTGCAGTGTGTAGTGTGAATTCTACAGGGTAGCTGGCTGGAAGGTCAGCAGGATTTCTAGGTTTCAGCCTTGATCCAGAAATCCTTCTTTCTTGGGAAACGTCAGTGTCTGCCCCTAAGGCCTTCAACTGATTGCACAAGCTCTACTCACGTTATGGAGGGTAATCTGCTTTGCTCAAAGTGTAGATTTAAATGTTAACCTCATCTAAACAAATACCTTTGTAGCACTATCTAGGTGGGTGCTTGACTAAACAACTGGGCACCGTAGCCTAGCCAAGTGGAGAAACACCATTCGCCATCACAATAAGTAAGAAAATATTGATAGGTATGCTAGAGAATAATACTTAAAAGTTATTTTTATTCTTATTTCAAGTTATCCTTGATAGACCTTACTTGTAAAATACTACCAGGTACAAAATATATTTTTAAGAATTGTACAAGTATTGGTCTTTCTTCATTCACACTGACTTATACTGTATTTCCTTTTAATTTATACATTGCATTTCTATTTGTTAGCTGTTGGTTACTTATAACTTTATCTTAATTTATTTAGCACATTGAGCTGTGAAAAGAGGGTTTCTGTGACTCATGATAGAGGCAACTTTCAATTTAGGATGTGACTTGTTTGAAGGAGAAGCAAATGAAAGCATATGATATTATGCAAGGCAGGCCTGGTTTTTCTTTCAGATATTTCCAAGCTTTGATTTTTCAGTGCCTTGGAATGCTTCTATCATCAACACTTATTAGTGATGCTCCTGTTGAATATAATTTATCTGTTGATATATTTATGAGGGAATAGGTTGGAGGCATAGTCATTATCATTCATTTATTGTCTTGTAATGAATTAAGCTTCTCTTTTTTTTTTGAAAAATATTCACTTATCTCCCTGACCTTTCTTTCTTCGCGTCTGCTCATTCCACATAATTTATGTTTATAAAACTCTACCCCTTCTAATTGTCTCAACTTTAGGAACAAAATAATCTAATTAAGCAAATGTATTAATTATTTCTTAACATTCAGAGCCACTTGCATTTACAACAATAAAATATTATTTTATTGTTGAATGATATGAATCCACATATATCTCTAATAGATGACATTTCAGGTGGAGAGAGAAAGTGAAATATATATTTCACTGCCCACATACATTATATATACATATATGTGTATATTGCCACCACTGAAGCCCAGCAGCCTTCAAAGGTGGAGTTGACTTCCTATGTTCAGTGATGCCAGTCAGGAAATACTGTCTTGCTTTCCGCTCTTTTTCCCCTTCATCTATTTTGCTATTCATGTTTTAAAATTTATTCTTTTGGAAGAAGTATATAGACACTTAGAAGAAAATATTTCATTGAAAGCAATAGTATAGCACATTTGCTTTATAAAAAAGAAAACCAAAGTCAAAATATATTCATTTAAAAAATACTATTCAGCGCCTTCTATGCACAGATAATTTTTCTAGGGGCTTGCAATATATCGTGGTATGAAACAGAAATCTCTACCCTTTTAGGCTTACATTTCTGTGTATACTAAATATTATAAAGTTCAGGCAACATATTGTCCTATGCTTTCCAATACTTTTTTAAATTGATAAATCATGCTGTGTTTCAGTACAAAAAGTCAGTGCCATTTTGTATTACTTTGCTTAGATATAGATATATTTTTTATTTATTTATGACTGAAAAATATATAAATCTGACCAACAAATTAAGTGTTTACATTACAAAAAAGACCAGTTCTCTTGTGTATATGTAGATTTTTAAATAAAAGTAGCATTGACAGTAAGAAAGGAAGCTACCAGTGAAAATTAACATAGCATTTGGAAGAAAAATATTTGCCCTGTAAAGTTATACATAAAATATGTTCATCTCACTGAGTGTTAAACTAAGGTGTTAGAAGAAGCCAATATGTAAGGTAACGAGTAACTCTCCCTAACACTTGACTTGTAAGAGAATCTTCCAAATCATCAATAAGGAAAGGGATTTGTCTATAGATATTAAAAATGGGTGTGAGCATCTGTTAGACTTCTTCTGACTTAACAAGGAGATGCTATAGTTCTTATAGAATTTTATAACAGCTATAGAAACACAACTAATAGAAATAATAGTGATATTGTTACAATTATTTTACCTACTTTGTAAAGGATTTTGTCCCATCTGATTCTCTTCCCAATCTCTGCCCATCCTAAAAGAGGACAAGGAAATATTCATGTTAGTTGTCTCATTAGCCATGACTTAAATGTTTACCTGGCCTGTATGGCTATGCTGTGAGACTCCTGGTGCTTTTCCATTGGTAAAATACTTCCAGGTGAATTGTACAAACAAACTAAGGATCCATTGGTACATTGACTTTTTGTAGAGCAGTAAGATAAGACACTATGTAGGTCATTTTCCAAGGCCTTTCATTCCTGCAGAGATACGTGTTCAGGAAGTAAGTAGCTTTTGTTTCAAAGTAATACTATCAGCATCATCTTAGTCACTCTATGCTATTTTGCTTATTTTCATTACCTACCATTGCAAAGAATAGAATTACACTAAAGCTTGCTCGCTTGGAGTTTTTATTCCCATAGTTGCAAGGATTATAAGAATGGGAAAGCAACTCTACAGTTTTACTAGCCCATAGGCTAGAAAGTGGGTTTATAATTTATGTCATCTGAATCTCATAGAACAGATTATTGTAGCAATAAACTCTATGTCCTTCAGGGAACAACAGAAAATCATGTATTTTTAAATGAGAATGATCGTGTTTTGGAGACTGTGAATAAATAACACTTGAGTAATATTTGGCTATTACTTTAAATATAATATGTTGTTTTTCTCTGTGCCTCTGAACAAAGTGGAGCAAAAGACTCCTGGCTTGGAAACTCTAAAAATGTTTTAAACAAGGGATTGACATTAGGAGACTTGTATTGTCCTAAAATTGTTTTTGAGGAAATAATTGTGACTTATTTCAAACTATTTCCTACATCTTGCTATTTCAAATGTTATAATTTTTTCTAGAAACATTTATTAAAATACTTTAAAACATAAACTGTATGAGAAGCAGCTTGAATAATGCATCCGTCTTGAAACTTTATGAGGAATTTGTATGTGTGCATATTATATGTGTACATATTTGTGTATGTGTTTTGTTGCTTTTGCTGATTTGAAGTAAAGCTGTAATAGACTAACCCTGGAGCCAAAACATAATGACAGACTAGTTGTTACAGCAGTAGAAGCAATTTCAATATGATTTGGGGAAAGAGTTTTTGGAGGGATCTTTGTATCCCTACCCCCTCTAATCTTTTTGGAACTGTTAGTTTGATTTGAGCCACTGGACAGGATGGGAACAGAGTGTACCTTCCTGTTTATAATTTGCTAATGGCATTCTCAAATTCATACCATCTTTCTGAATTGATAGAGGAAGATTTCATACCAATATTAACTTTATTGCCTTCAGGGAGAAGAGCAACTTGCAGTTATTCATAACCACGTTTCCAGACATTCTAAATAAGATGTATGCCGCAGGTGGCTGAAGCTGTTTAGTGTCTCATACCCAGAGTATTCAGAACTTGCAGGGGCTCCAGCTATCAGAAAAGATGAGATGTGCTTTGACTGTCTCTGGACAGAGGATGAGCTATCCGAGGGCTAAGCAGATTGGAAGACGCAGGCTATCTTTTAACTAGGAAATTCTTCAAGTAAAAGTTAAAACTCAAGTACAAAGCAAATATATATATATATATGTATACACACACACATATACACTCACACACACACACACCCCTATATATATGTGTGCGCATATATGTGTGTATATATATGTGTGTGATGTTTTGGTTTATCAACTTTTTATTTGCATGTTATATATCAATTAAAAAGTTAAAAACAGAGGAATATTCACGAAGATACATTATTGTGAAACTGAAGAAAAAAGAAGAGGAAAATCTTAATTCCAGGTTTCAAAGGGCAAATGCAGCAGAAAAGAACCGATTGCTTACAAAAGAATAATCTTTAGACTGAGAGCAGACTTCACAATAGCAATAATGGGAATGGGAACTAGAAGACAGGATAACGATATCTTCAAAGTGCTAAAAGTGATTGACTGATAATCTAGAATTATGTGTCCATACTTTGTAAGAACAAAGGCAAAGATACTATAGCAACAGATTTTAGAAAAGGAACTTCTGAAGGACTTTACAGGAAGAAGAAAAACGATCCCAGAAGGAAGATAAAGCAATTTTAATTGCTTTTACTATTCTTCCCAATTTTCTGTTTCTTAATATCTTGCCTTAAATTTAAACCTCCCTTAATGTAAAGTAGTAAATATAGGGAAAAAGTGCTTAAAGTATATATTATCATTTTAATAGAAGACTTTTATTAAGAAAAACTTAAAGCTAATGCGTAAATACGTATAGTTTATTCTTAATGTGACTAATGACAAGTATATCTCGGTATTTATCTTTCTGCTCTAAGTAACTACTGTCTGTCATTTCTAATACAGTATCAAGTGTCCAAAGGAGTAGAGAGTATCTTGCAGGAGGTATGGAGATATTGATTGACTTTAGTAACAAATTGTGCCAACCTGGACTAGCTGGAATCACATTAACTCATAATTTCTTTGAAATTATCCTGTATCAAGGAAAAAAAAGTCTCTCATATGAAACTCATCTTCTTTCTCAGTACAAAGTCCTTGTTGGTTTTATTCTGATAAAGTTCTGGACATTTATGTTTAAAGACTAGTATTCATGATTGCTTTCATACTTTTAAATTAAATTTTGGAAAATAAGTAAATTTAAAATGTGAAAATTAGCTATACATTAATAGATACATGATCAGGAGGACTTCAAGATTATCCAAGACTATATTAACTATGAATACGATTGAGTCATTAGCTTTCTGTGTTATTTTTTGAAATCTACTGATTTTCTGAAG
The DNA here is from genome assembly GCF_009828535.3 of Hylobates moloch. NCBI lineage: Eukaryota > Metazoa > Chordata > Mammalia > Primates > Hylobatidae > Hylobates > Hylobates moloch. Next base: position 115,121,035 of record NW_026652283.1, read on the forward strand.
AAAGAAAATGTGGTAAGAGTGATTTGATTTATCCCCTTGGTAATTCCTAATATCTTTATGAAGTAATCTATCCCTCTTGTTAAAGAATATGGCCCTTAAAAGCTTTCGCTCGTTGACTTTATGAGCTGATTACTAAAGGAGGGAGCTTAAGGAAAAGTCATTTTTAATGACAGCTCTCAAATGGCTCTTAGGAATAATATATTAGTGGTAAGGCACTAATAATATATTAGTGGTAAGGTAAGTAAGAGTGGATTGCTGCCTCTCCTAACTTTCAGGAGAATCCTTCTGCTTAGCACTTTTCCAGTCTTTCATTAAAATTGATTCCACTTTTTCTGAGGCAGGAGAATCACTTGAACCTGGGAGACAAGGTTGCAGTGAGCCAAGAGTGCACCCCTGCACTCCAGCCTGGGTGACAGAGCAAAATTCCCTCTCAAAAAAGGACAAAAAAAAAGATTCCAGTTTTGCAGTGTATTATTCCTAAAGATACATCTCCCGTATTCTAGTATTATTATCTTACTTTTCGGATATTATTGTTAGTGCAGGTGAATTTTGAAATGTTTACATATGACGTATTCATTCTTTTACTGAACCAGCATTTGATGAGTGCCACACATGATTTTATGCCTATTTTAAATGCGAAATAAAAGAAAATAAATGTTTCCAAAAAATCCTTATCCTCATAAAACGTAGTGCACCTGAGGGAGACTGAAACGTTAGCTAACCATTACAATCTCTAGGAGCACAATAAAGGATGTGCTGGCTTCTCTACAATGGGTGGAGGAGCTGAGATACCTGTCAGGGGAGAAAACAACTGAGCAGAACCTCAGGAACTACAGGAGTTCACAGTCCTGAGAAAAGGAGATTCTCATTCTAGGAAACCTTTAAGAGGATTTACTGGGTCAGCCTTTAACCAGGCTGTCAAAAGTGGGTAAAGATAAAAATATGCTAAGGAGTTTGTAATTTTTCTTGCAGGAGGTAGGGAGATATTGATGGACTTTAAGAAAGTGATTGAACAAATTAAATACAGACTTAGAGAAATTGCACTGGCTTTAATTTTAAGGAAATGTTGGAAGAAAAAAAATAATTTGTACTGGGAGGCATTGAGAATGTATTCCAATGTGTGAGCAAGGAGGAATGAGGAGCATAAACTCGGGTAGGGGCAAAGAGAAGAGGAATTAGTTCGTTATTTCAAAAAGCATTTACTGAACCCCTGTTCTGCGGCTGTAATGACTGATGAAGCAACGGAGTAGACTCTAAGAAACTTGACATAGCAAAATCAGCAGGATATCCTGACAAACTGAAACAAGTTGGGGACAGAATGTAAGAATCTTTGGGTACGTTTCAGGATTCTGACTTGTTCAACTTGACTAGTTAAGTAGAGATCATATTGATGAAGACATACAAACATCCCACATACATACGAAAACATGCTCAACATCAATGATCATCAGAGAAATACAAATCAAACTACAATGAAATATAACCTCACACCAGTCAAAAATGACTACTAAAATGTCAAAGGATAACAAAGCTGTGGAGAAAAAAGAACACTTACACACTGATGGTAGGAATGTAAATTAGCCCCTGTGAAAAGCAGTTTGCAGACTTCTCAAAGGACTTAAAACAGAGCTACCAGCCGATGAAGCAATTTCGTTACTGGATATATACTCAAAGAAACATAATTGTTCTGCCAAAAAGATACACGTATGCATTTTTTTTGCAGCATTATTCACAATAGTAAAAATATAAAATCAACTGTGGTGCCCATTGACAGTGTGTTAGACAAAGAAAATGTGGTATATATACACCATGGAATGTTATGCAGCCATAAGAAAGAACGGAATCATGTCCTTTGCAGCAACGTGGATGCAGCTGGATGCCATTATCCTAAGCAAATTAATGCAGGAATGAAAAAACAAATACTGCATGTTCTCACTTATAAGTGGGAGCTAAACACTGAGCACATATGGATGTAAAGATGGGAACAATAGATACTGGTGACTGCTAGAGGCAGGTAGGAGGGAGAGATATGTGGGTTGAAAAACTGCCTATTTGGTACTGTGTTCGTTATCTGAGTGATGGGATCCATGCTCCAAACCCCAGCATCACACAATTTACTCGTGTAACAAGCCTGCACGTGTACCCCCTGAGTCTAAAAGTTGAAATTAAAAAAAAAAAAAAAAATGAACATAGAAAATAGAAAAGGAGAGGACAGTTTTAGAGGACATAATGAATTGAAGTGCTGGTAGAGTGTTTAGTTGACAGGGTCTAGAAGACAGACTGAATAAATCTAACTCGGCCGGGCGCTGTGGCTCACGCTTGTAATCCCAGCACTTTGGGAGGCCGAGGCGGGCGGATCACGAGGTCAGGAGATCGAGACCACGGTGAAACCCCGTCTCTATTAAAAATACAAAAAATTAGCCGGGCGTGGTGGCGGGCGCCTGTAGTCCCAGCTACTCGGAGAGGCTGAGGCAGGAGAATGGCGTGAACCTGGGAGGCAGAGCTTGCAGTGAGCCGAGATCGCGCCACTGCACTCCAGCCTGGGCGACAGAGCGAGACTCCGTCTCCAAAAAAAAAAAAAAAAAAAATTAAAATTAAAAATCTAACTCAACAGAGTCCTAGAGTAGTGATGTAAGATTTGGACTCCACATATATGGGTAGGTAAATTCAGAGGTATGAGAAATTCTTTAAGGAAAGGAGCAAAAAAATGATAGGTGGAGAGAGTGAAACACAAATCCAGAATGTATGAAAAAAAAATAGGAGATTTCAATGAAGACCAGAAGTAGAAAGAAAACTAAAATGAGAATTGTGTTCTGGAAAACAGAAAAATGGAATGACCTAGAATGTTAAATGCTGCCATTGTCAGGGAATGTAAACATTTTAAAGGGTTTGATAGGTTTAGTAATAAAATATTTCCATCAGTATTTTATTCTTCTGAGTTTCCAATATGACTTTTGTTTTCTTTTTTGTTTTAAGGCTATTTATTTAGGTGGTCTCAACTGGAACTTATGTTCAGCATTTATAGTCATTCATTCATGCAATCTCATTTAGTCATAAGGTTTAAGTTACTTCCCATACACCTGTGATACTCATATTACCTTTCTAGATATGCTTTCCTTCCTGAGCTTGTGATACTTGGATCAGCCGTCAAGTAGACCTTCCTGCTTGGTTGTCTCAATGACACCTGAAACCAAAATGCCCTAAATTGAGCTTTTATCCACAACTCACAAACCTATTGACAGCCTATTCATCTAAGCAAAAAATCTGACAAGATAGATTTTTCTATTGCCTCTTCATTTACTTATATTTAATAACACTGTCTCGAATTTACTCATTTCTCTTCATCGTCACATTTAGTTCCTAGTCAGTTCATCTAAATCTCTTGCCTTCACAGCTTAGTAAGACTAGCTGGTTGTCTCTTTTTTCTTGTTTTGAACCTATATAATCTATTCCATATATTGTGGTTAACATGATATTTCTAAAGTGAAGTGGAATCATTTTATCTTCCTCCTTAAAACCCTTCAACATCTCCTAATTGCTTTTGTGAAATAATTAAGTCTTAAGATCACTACCAACTTCTCTATAACCAAATTCAGCTTATGTCTCCCGCTTCATTTAGCAGTGTACTTCTTCTCATCCTCTATTATGCAACCACACTGAACTTACTGCAGGTCCTCAGACATTTCAAGCTTTTATTCATCTCTAGAATTTTTTTATATGCCATTTCAATTGCCCGTTTACTAGGTCAATTTCATGAAAATAATCAGGCCTAATTTGGACATCTCTTCTTTTGGAAGCCTCTTTTGATTAACCAAGCCTTCTTGGGTAGAACTTAATTGTGCCAATACAGCACCTACTATATTACTTCATAGCATGTCAGCAGCATTATAATGATCAGTTTTCTTAAATAAGGCACCATGTAAAATGTAAATTCTATAAGCAGAAATATGTATACTTTTCTCTCATTTTATCTCCAGCATCAATTACAGAATAGTAGTCTGCACTTAACATCAAAGACCCTCTGTGCATGCCTGAAACCACAGACAGTACTGAACCCATTGCTGTCAGTTGAAACACGGCTTCCACCCAGACATTTAATCCCTTTTCCATGTTTACTAAGTATGAATATGTTGGAGAAACTGAGGATTAATGTCCTGTTGGCATAAAGAGAGAATCTGTGAAATTTTACCTGCTACTCAAAGCAGCACTCAATTTAAAACTTATGAATTGTTTATTTCTGGAATTTTCCATTGAATATCTTCAGACTGTCGTTCACCACGGGTAACAAATCACGAAAAGTAAAGCACTGATAAGAGAGGACCCCTGTAGTTGTCACATAACACTTGGCTTTATACACAAATATATTAAATAAATTAGGGAGATTTTTTATTATATAAGATGAAGAATAATAGACCAAGTGAGATCACTGGTAAAATGAGAATATAGTTGGATATCTTTCTAGTACAGTTGGATATATTTCTAGTATAGTTGGATATATTTCTCATGGCTAAAAATGTGACCCTTTTTATAAGAAAGACAACAGATTGAGCAAGGAAATGGAAATAGAGATATAATTTTTATTTTCTGAAGCAGAAAAAGAATGACGAGTTGGTTTATGATGAAAATCTATTTTCTTTCATAAAATTTACTGACAGCTGTGATTGAACAGCTTGAATGAAAAGTTTGATGTGAAAATATGTGCAAAACTTGAACCTTAAAGATAAAATTTCTATATGTTTTTAAAAAATAATACTATTTCAATATAAATCAACATAATAATACATACTACTAAAATAAGCCTATGTATTAAAGTTAATTATCTCTCCAAAGAATCATTTAAATGTCATAAGGCATCGATTATACCAATAAACAATTTTAGCAATAGTTACCATGTACATATTTTTTAATAAAATTATTTTATCATACTTGGGTGATCTCTATGCATAACTCCCAAAAAAATGTGATATTCACAGATGTCAGTTATCAGCATTTAATTCCTTTCTGAATTATCTGGAAAGTAATTCTTTATTGCTTTAGGCTTTGGTATTTCTTTCTTGTTCTTAGTAAAGCCAGGAAAAAGTTTATGGGATTTTATTATTTCCACATGTGTCTGAGAGTCATTCATTCTTGTCAGGTTCCTCTTAATATCCGTAGGATATTCCAGTGAAATTGGAGTCCTCAGTGGTTTTACTCCTTCAAGGCATCTTTCTCATACAGGCATTTTGTTGATAAGTTACCTGGTTTTGCTCAACTGAGGGTTCAATGTGATTTATTTAAAAGGTTTCCACTAATATCATAAAAGAAGATTTTTATTTTAGTATTTTTCTGCAATAACTTGCTACACTGTGGTTTTAGGAAAATTTTTAATTCATATTAAGTGGCCAAATACTCACAATGTGTGGCACTGAGTCTGGGTGGTTTAAAAAATACACAACAACCACAGAAGAAAAAAAAATACAAAATAAAGAAAATGAAACCAGTATCCCTTTAAAATGGATAAAAATTTTGCATTTTTAAACAAATAACAAAGAATGCTGTTTTCCCCCCAATTTAAAATTTAGCTTGATACTATGGACACAAATCTATTAATTATAACTCATGAAAATCTGACTTTGTCAAATTGATAAAAATTGGAAGTGGCAAATAAAATCTTATTCAAAGCTTTAAATTTTTTTTTCTGAAATAGAATATCACAGCATAGCTAGCTGGTTTCTTTGAAGTGAAAATTATATAAAATGTCAAATTACATATTATCTTGACTTAAATTCTGTCTTCTTTGTCAAGATTTCTGGAAAATATATTAGAATCATTTATACTGGTAGTCTTGGATCTCAACCAAGTGCAGAAGGACTGTTAGTATTCATTTCTGGACTGCTAAAATTGACCTTTATAACTAAAAATTAGGAACCTTTTTGTTTGTTTAATGTTAAAATCGGCACAAAAGAGAGCATGTTTGTGAGGTTAAATAAATGTTCAGAACACTGGACTACTTAATTCGTCCTTCAGATTTAACTTTTAGTATCAGGTCTTTTATAATTAATGGAAATTTTGTGTATTTCTGTAAGCTCTGCATTCCTGGAGGCTAAACTTGTTGAATTAAGAGATCAAAATAAAATAAAGCTAATCTAAAATTAGAGGTATACAAATAAGTAAGAAGATCTGTTATGACTTCCCTAATTAGATAAAAACAGCTGTTTATTGTAGTCAGTGGATTTCCCTTCACCCAGAAAGTTGTGTAAAACATATTTCCTGTAATTATTTGCCAACTTTTTATTCTAGTTAGAAAGAAAGAAATGCTTGCTAATAAGTAATAAATGATTTTGCTTAAGAATATATTTATTTTGCCGGGCGTGGTGGCTCACGGTTGTAATCCCAGCACTTTGGGAGGCCGAGGCGGGCGGATCACGTGGTCAGGAGATCGAGACCACGGTGAAACCCCGTCTCTACTAAAAATACAAAAAAAAATTAGCCGGGAGTGGTGGCGGGCGCCTGTAGTCCCAGCTACTTGGAGAGGCTGAGGCAGGAGAATGGCGTGAACCCGGGAGGCGGAGCTTGCAGTGAGCCGAGATCGCACCACTGCACTCCAGCCTGGGCAACAGAGCGAGACTCCATCTTAAAAAAAAAAAAAAGAAAAGAAAAAAAAGAATATATTTATTTTGCTGAAATAACTTATTTCATGCTTGTTATATATTAAGTAATAGTTTACTTATTCAAAACAACATTTTATGCATTACTATGTCTATTTTAGAGGAAGGAAACTAAATTTCAGCAGGGCAGCAAGTGACTTCCCTGAAGTCACAGCACTAAAAATGAGAATGCTACAATTGAAACCTCATTATGTCCCACTTCAGAAATTAATTTCTTACCCAATAAACTGTAGTGTCTATATACAGAATAAAAGGACAGCAAGACATATAGAATAATGCCAGATGAATTATGCAGGTGGCAAATGTTAAAATACGTATTTATTCATGAAATGCTAATGCAATTTAACTCAACAGACATTCACGATGTTGCAAACACTTTGCAAATATCATTGCTGTGACAGTTACAAGACAGGTATAAATAGAGATTTCATGTAATTCAATCACTTCTCTACCTATTTTGGGATTAAATTATTAGTATTTCTTTTAAAATAATATACATATAATTCACTTATTAACAATGCAAAAACGTTTTTCATATTTGATATTGAATTACTGTTTGCTTACATCGTGATCATTTTTATGTAGTTTAAACAACTTTGTTGATGTATTTTATTTACCTTTATTCATTCATTTATTTCTATTTCCTCTATGCAGAATGCTGTATTAACTTTCTTCCCTTTATCTTATAGGATGATACATTTACTTTGACTTTAAATCAATATAGAAATAGAATATTGGATTTTAAAAGCAAATCAAATTTCACTTGGACTAACCTCCTGATTTCAGATGAACTGCGTGTTAAGACTTCAAAGAGATGACAGTCTGTTGTTGTATTTAAAGTGTTAATCACAGATCTGTAGAGTATTCAATAAATATTCAACTAAGAATTGTTTTTAGCTAAATTCTTTCAATTTATTTTTTCTTAGTACTATCTATCAGTGTACAGATACACATTTCACAGCTTCTTCAAAATAGTGTATTTTCTTGAAGCCACACATTGAATAACAGCAGTGAATTGCTTCAGTTTAATAAATAATAAACCCCTCATAGTAGCTACATTAAATAAGTTTTTTATTTAGCTTATCTTTCTATACATTTTCTGATTCATCCACATATTTTAATAATAGTAGATAATGCACTAAATTATAATGTAAGCACTGGGCATGGTGGCTCAGGCCTGTAATCCTAATGCTTTGGGAAGTTGATGTGGGAGAATCACTTGAGATCAGGAGTTTGAGACAAGCGTGGGCAACATAGGGAGACCTTGTCTCTTTAAAAAAATCTTAAAAACTAGCCAGGCATGGTGGTGCATGCCTGTAGTCCCAGCTATTCAGGTGGCTGAGGTGGGAGGATCATTTAAGCTCAGCAGGTCAAGGCAGCAATGAGCTGTGATTGTGCCACTGCACTCTTTCGACCTGGCATCAGAACAAGACCCTATCTCAAAATAAATCAATAAAATAAAAATAATTTAAGTACTAACAAGAAAAGTAAAATTTTTCTCTTGTAATATTGTAATAATGTAACAAACATTATGTGGTATCCACCAAATATTACTACTAAGATATGTTTCAGTTAACATTTGTTCCAATCTTAGTATTATACAAATAGTGTATTAACTGAGATTAAGAAAGTTGTTTCTTTTTAAAATAAAGCATATGTATTAAAGGCCTCTCAACTGTTTGGTGGTAGAGACATGTGAAAACATTTCCTAACTCTCAGTTCTATAATCTTTCTGCTATATTATTTGTTATATCAGATAATACTAATGGTAGACAAAGCCTATCCTCACCATAAGAGTCAGTGTCAGTGTTATTTTGTTATCTTTCAGTATTCTGTAATAGTATCTCCAGCAAGGAGGTGGGTGGAAGATATAATTGCTAGATATCACAAACGTCTTTCTGCTTTCCTCAACCTGAGACTTCAAATTCGTGGGTGTTAGTAAATGTTTAAAACCAATTATCTCTGGGCAACGGGAAGCCATGATTTGAAGTAGTTGCTAATTTCTGTGGTGTAGATCCCTCCACTATGGCTAGTTTCAAGCTACGCCATGGCACCACTCAACATGGAAGAGAAATCACAACAGGCTCTCGTGAGTAAGTACAGGTCAACTCTAGCACATCACTGATTACTCTATTTGATAGAGAATGCTCTCATTAAAGAATTCCTTTGTGTTCTGGATTATCACTACCTTTACATTAGCCGATCACTTAACCATTTCATGTTTGATCAGTTCAGACTCCTCATCCCTGAGGAGGATCCCAGTGGTAAATAACACGTTGGAGACTTGAGTGCACAATGAATAGTGCTCTTCTTACATATTGAGTTGGGAACTAATTATGAAAATAGGAAAGCAAGCCAATGGGGCATGGACATCACCTTTCTTTTTTTTATTATATATCAATTTATTTTTTATTTTTATTTTTTATTATACTTTAAGTTCTAGGGTACATGTGCACAACGTGCGGGTTTATTACATATGTATATATGTGCCATATTGGTGTGCTGTACCCATTAACTCGTCATTTACATTAGGTATCTCTCCTAAGGCTATCCCTTTCCCCTCCCCCGACTCCACATCAGGCCCCAGTGTCTGATATTCCCCATCCTGTGTCTAAGTATTCCCATTGTTCAATTCCCACCTATGAGTGAGAACATGTGCTGTTTGGTTTTCTGTCCTTGCAATAGTTTGCTCAGAATGATGGTTTCCAGCTTCATCCATGTCCCTACAAAGGACATGAACTCATCTTTTTTATGGCTGCATAGTATTCGATGGTGTATATGTGCCACATTTTCTTAATCTAGTCCATCATTGATGGACATTTGGGTTGGTTCCAAGTCTCTGCTTTTGTGAATAGTGCTGCAGTAAACATACGTATGCATGTGTCTTTATAGCAGCATGATTTATAATCCTTTGGGTATATACCCAGTAATGGGATGGCTGGGTCAAATGGTATTTCTAGTTCTAGATCCTTGAGGAATCACCACACTGTCTTCCACAATGGTTGAACTAGTTTACAGTCCCACCGACAGTGTAAAAATGTTCCTATTTCTCCACATCCTCTCCATTACAGCCAATCCTGAGAGTAGAGTGTTTTGCCATCTCTGTCCTCCAAGCCTCTCTCTTAGAACAGGCCACTAGAGGCAAGCGTTTTTCCACAGAGCAGACACAAGCAGATTTATTCCCACTAGAGAAAGCAAAAAAAAAAAAAAAATCAAAACACATGTGAAAAATACCTTTGATGAATTTGTATACCCACTTGAGGACCATACTATACTGTTACCCCACAAATGCAAAGATTCATTTTGCTTTCATGGGGAGAAGTAAATAAGGGATGAGGCAAGAAACTAACAATGCTTAAGGAAAAACCTTCCTCATGGAAATCAAGGAATGGGGAAAAGACATTTTTTTCTCTAATGTATCTGAGATAATACAAAGTATTTGACCTAACACACAAGAATCAGATATTTTACCTAGCGTCAAGATTTAGAAACAGTTTCAAAATGCAAGCCATCACAAGTGACTGCAAACACCACTCTTTAGGCCTTTGCTTGAAGCATGCTCTTTAACCCAGATTAGACATTCTAGATCTCTAAGCAATATATGTGGCTGCATTATTTATATGAAAAGGAGCTCTTTGAGTCATGAAGCATCTCAATTTTACATATTAATAGTTAACATGATTTTCCAGGTTGTTATGCTCATAAACCCATAGATTTCAGGTTTGTTTGCCATAAAAAGTCCTAAATAGACCGGATACATCCCACTAAAAGCATTCTATAGACAAGGATTCACCCTTGGACAAATACCATGGATGTGTTCGCCAGAGGTCTTTCATTTGCAGCTATGCATAGAGATTCCAACAAGTCACTTTCCACTGGCAAAGAGGACAGTGGATGGCAAGCCTGTTGCTGACTATTTACTTCCGGATATCTTACGCACTTATTATATCCCTCACAGAATCTAGACCACTACTGACTGTATAAAGGAGCTCCATAAAGTTATTTTTGATGGGTCTATTTGTACATTATAAATGCAAAAATAATTATTTCAGTAATTGTATTCATTATTCTTTATTTTTACTTGAATCTTACCTAGTAGTCACTAAAAACAATTTTTAAAAAGATCACCTATGACTATTTTTGTGGACATTAAGCTAAGTGATTTATTGATATGCAAATCACACGAAGTAAACTATTAGTAACTCCATTCTACATTGAAGTAATCGAAGTTTTGAAAGGCTGCATCATCCAGAATATGCATAACTGAAGATTGAATTCGGGTATGCCTAACTGGATATAGGGGATTAAATTTTCTGCAAAAATAAAAATAAAAAATAAAATCTTACTGATAGATTAAATTTTTCCCCAAATCTGGTCAAATTATTTTTCCTTAGTAGGGCAATTAAGGGAAATTTAACACAGCTGGTTCTTTTGCAAACATCCTGTGTTAAGTGAAAATAAGTTTGGAATTGATTACGATTCAGAAATGAGGTGAATCACAAGAGCAAAAGTACAGATGGTTTTTATTCACCACCTATATTTTCAGTTTAGTGTGGCTAAGAATTCTGAGAACCACACCGAATGGTCCAGGCTGTGTAGCCAAGGAAAGATTTAAATATACTTTGTTATTTTAAGTCAGAAGTTTGCATATTTACGTGGAAGATAAATGACCTTTTTGTGATAGCAGGGATTTCCAATTGTTAGGTTGTGAGGACATAACCAAAATGAAAAGCAGTTTGATATTAGAGGAGAGAATATTGTTTTACATTGTCTTATTTTGTCTCTTATCATTAGCTAATAGAAATTTTGCCTAATCAGCTATTTGACAAGAGCTCATCTCTTGCATTTGAAAACACAGCAATTTCAACCCATGGAACCCATTGCTTCCTTAGTTTCATATTTGAGGACTTGAGGGTAGGCCTGGGTGTAGCAGGTTTGTCTTGAGATGATTACTTTTGCAAATATTTTAACCAGTTTTTGGATCTAACTTCTACTTCTAAGAAGCTTTCTCTAGCTGTGAGCTTTGTTGTGAGTTTCCTGACATCTAGGTCAAATAGGAGAACACAGTGCTCTAATCCGATTAGAGGGAGGTTATCAGTCTGTAACATTTTCTTTCCTTATAGATAAATTAAATTTTTGAAAGTCAAGACAAATTTTAAGAGATGTATACAATATTTATTTATTTTCTGTTCAAGCTTTTTTGTGATCAAGATGGGATCTTTTTTACATGACTTGCTGAGATTTGGTACAAACAGCAACCCCCACCTTGTGAATGGATTTTTTAAAAGGTTTTTTTTGTGAAATTAAATGGCCAATGTAGCATTAAACCTGCAATCTTAATTTCCTGTTCTAGCATAACATTTAGGATTCTTCTAACGAGCAAGATGAACTGTCTGTGAGGCCTGCCTTCACTTAACTGGGCATATAATAGGAATAAACTGGGACATATTGATGTGTGGGTCTAATATCAAAGATTCTTCATATCCTCCAAACATGCAGCTGAAGCTTAAAATTATACAATAAAGGAATTAATTTATATTAGTTTCTAGACAGTGGCTTTTCCATTTAAACATGTTAATACTCCTGAAATAAGTCAATAGACAGCCAGGTTAACATCAGAGCCTCTCCTTCTCAACTTCCTAAAATGGGACTTTGAGGTCAGCAGACATATTCATGACTGCAGTCGAACAAAAATGAAGTAATTCAGTGAGTGTGAATAGGGTTTTCCCATACAGATCAGCTGAGTGTATGATGCCCCTAATCTAAGGACAATCATTCACAAATTAAAATGAGAATATTTCATAGGAAAAAAAGTGCTGAAATCTAAAATTAGTAATAACCATATATTGCTAATAATGATTTCTTGAATTATTACCATATAGTAGGAAAATGGTAAATAATGTTTTCAAGATCTCTCTATTTTATGATGCTAGAGGACTTTAAATATAGGACTCTGTGATGATAGCACAGTGGAAAATCTACCAAAATAAATAAAAACATTGGAAGTAGAAACACAATGGATCAAAAATGATCCAGCATTGAAAATTATGTATTAGATGTTCTCAACCTGGAGTCTGTATATGGATTTGAGGAGCTGATGATCCCTCCCTCCAAATTGAAGGCAAATTTTATATTTGTTTGTTAGTATATCCCAAAGATACGTTATTTTACCCCCAGAAGAGGTACTACATAAACTAAAAGTTCTGAGTGGTGTCGCCATGTAGAAAAAAGATCAAAATAGAAAGTTTATGTGCAACTTGCACACTTCCAAATGAGAAATAATTTTCAAAGAATACATATTTTCCTAGTAAATGTATCAATAATTTGTATCATAATGTAATTCAGTTATTTTCTAAATGGCATTACAAGATTATTGTCCAAATGTTAGGTTCAAGATTAAAGACATTAGCTAAGAGAATGAGACCTATTATTTGGAATGCAACTGTCGTGTGCTTTTTTACCATGCGAGGTAAACATTATTTCATTTCATCTTTATAAGATCTTGAAGCAGTAAATCGTGCTATCTCAACCTACAGATAAATGAGCCAGTTTATTAGTTTGCTACCATCACAAATTACCACAAACTAACTGGATTAAACAATAGAATTGAGGGTCTCTCAGTTCTGGAGACTAGAAATGTAAATTCAAGGTATCAGCAGCCTTGGTTCCTTCTGAGGGATGTGAGGAAGGATCTCTTTTATGCCTCTCCCTTAGAATTTGCAAGCAATTTTTCTGGTTTTTTTTGGCTTGTGGTAGCGTAAGCTGCAATCTTTTCATGATATTCTCCCTGTGTCTTTATCTTCATGTCCAAATTTCATCTTTTTATGAGGACACCAGTCAGTCATATTGGAATGGGGGCCCGCCCATTCCAGTATGACCTCATTTTTACTTCAATAGTTAAACTTGCAATGACCCCATTTTCAAATAAGTTCACAATCTGAAGAACTGTGGTTTAGAACTTCACCAGATGAATTTAGGGGAGACAAAGTTCAAATATTTGTTCATAGAACAAATATTAAACCTAAGGCCAGTGTTTTCTAAAACTAGGAGGGGAGAGAAAGTGGGAACTAAACAGTGGGAACACATGGACACAGGGAGGGGAACAACACACACAGGAGCCTGTTGAGGGGGTTGGGGGAGGGAGAGCATCAGGACAAATAGCTGATGTATGTGGGGCTTAATACCTAGGTGATGGGTTGGTAGCTGCTGCAAACCACCATGACACACGTTTACCTGTGTAACAAACCTGCCCATTGTGCACAAGTGTCTCAGAACATAAAATAAAATAAAATAAAAAGATTGAGAGATAGCAAAGAAGATATAACTCTGAGTTATGTTAATCATTTGACATTTTGTGGACTCCCATTCAGCATTTTAGGATAAAAGCCGCTCTTCCTCATATGTCTGCCCTAGCGACAGTACGCGACTGCCCCTTTTTCTTTGCAAATGGAGTTTGGCCTTGGGTGTGAAACTTTGCTGTCTAAATTAATTAGTTAATTAATTAATGTAATGCATTTTCCAAGTAGTCCAGATTATCGTGAATTCTCATTTGACCTTGTTAAAGTGATGGTAATTCTGCTGCTTTTAATGTCATCTGAAACTTACTGAACCAAGTTGTAATATATCTGTATCGCTAATGGGGTCGGAATATATGGTAAACTCCAGAATTCAAACTTGGGGAACAATTTTTGCACTGTTCACTTCTAGCCAGGTGTGCTGGCTCTTGCCTGTAATCCCGGCACTTTGGGAGGCTGAAGTGGGAGAATTACTTAATTCTAGGAGTTCAAGACCAGTCTGGGAAACCTAGTGAGACCCTGTGTTCTACAAAATAAACAAAACGAAAACAACAACAAAAAACACTACTTCTGAAATAATGTTCAGTTATTGATAAACGTCCTCTGGGTATGAAATCTCAGCTGTATTTTCCCTTCCGTATAGTCCAGCCATGTAATGCTCATGGGAGGGTAAGGACACTATACAGATGGTAAAACAATGTATCATAAAATATATATTCTGCAGTCTTGATCATAAGTTACGTGAGAATACAAATTGTCTGTTTTCCTTCTAAAAGGACTGTCCTTTGAACCAGGTGGCCGCACATCAGAAGCTGCTTCTGAAAAATGTCACTAGATGATCCATGGAGAGAAAACAGTAATTAGTTATAAAGATTTCAAATTATGCAATTTAATGAAGATTTATTGTAGTATGTTAAAAAATGTTGTAATGCTACTAAAAGAAAAATAACTTATCTTTAAGTTATGGAACACTGAACACAGTGAGCAAATCTCAATAGCAATGTATTATATTGCAACCACAGTATTATCAGTTTAACTGTCAAATAAGATGACAACAGGGACAACGTGTATGTTTATTTAGAGACATATTAAAACAACTACCTTTAAACATTTAAAAAAATGACTAACAGAAGATTATACCTAAGAAATTCATGTGTGATGAATGACCATATCTAAGGAAGAATAATTCTAAATATCAAGGAGGATCTGTACCTTTTGTGGACCCTCACTTTTAGAAAGATTGAGGTCAGAGATTTGGGGAGTGATAGCTGGGTGTGGTGGCTCATACCTGTAATCCCAGCACTTTGGGAGGCCATGGCGGGTGGATGTCCTGAGGTCAGGAGTTCAAGACCAGCCTGGCCAACATGGTGAAACCCCTCTCTACTAAAAATACAAAAATTAGCTGGGTGCAGTGGCACACATCTGTAGTGCCAGTTACTTGGCAGGCTGAGGTAGGAGAATTACCTGAGTCCGGGAGGTGGAGGTTTCAGTGAGCCGAAATCACACCACTGCACTCCAGCCTTGGTGACAGAGCAAGACTCCATCTAAAAAAAATAATAAAATTGGGGAGTGATATTTATATTTCTTTACAACTCCTTTGCTCTTATGGACGTGCGTAGAAAAAATTATTGCGCTTCTTGATATATACTGCAATGAACCCTATTAATAATCTTTATTCAGCTCTTCTATTGGTAAATGTATTTGCAAATCGATGAATTTTACTTTCTAAACTGCCAAAAAATTTGATTTGATGATAACTAAGTTGGCCGAAGAAACATTAGAACCATAAAGACATCACTTTCTTGGCATTATAAACATTGTTATTGGGGGATTCCTAAGGCTTTCAACAGAGAGGGACCTACATTTGCTGTCTTTGTGAAATCTGATATGATAAGCTATTAATGAAAATATTGCTGTACATGTGTCTCCATTGACCCTGCGGAAATTAAATATGCATATATTAAACTTGTTGAAAAATGTAAGGACTGATAGAGGCAAACAGTATTCTGGCACATAGTAAATGTTTATTAAATATATATTGAATAAAATGTAAATAAAACTGTGTTTTATCTGCCAGAAACTATGTTACGACTTTATACCTGAATCAGTTAGGGTTTAGGCTAAGCTACAGTCACAAAGCAACGCAAAATTTCAGTGTCCTAACAAAATAGTTTATTTCTCCCTCAAAGAAAAGTCCTGAAGTGGGTATTGAGTGCAGTCCAGGTGGGCAAGAAGTTCTGTTCTGGAAGGCTAGTTAGAAGCTCGGGTTCTTTTCATGTTATTGCACAGCTATGGTCTAAATTACTGACTTTCTACATGAGAAATCTGTCTCCCAGCACCCTGGTCACATGTCAACTCCAGGGAAGGGGAAAAAGTATGATAGACAAGCAGCTTGTGTTCAACAGCGGGATGCTTGCCTGCTTCTCTGGATGCTTTTTGCTTCACGCAAAGAGATGTTCCTTTTAATTACAAAAATATTCAAGTACTATTTAGGTACTTTCTCTTTATTAATTATGTTTTGGTGCAAACTAATGTGTTATGAATGTTGCTTTCCTGCTACTTAATTTGTTTTGCAAGCTTGATTTGAATTTCTAACTTTTCTTTGCATTGGTGTTATATTCATCTTGATCGGTTATTTCGTTATTATGCCTTCTGATGTATATGTGCTTTTAAATCTTAAAAAATACTTCATGGTAATACATTGATAAGTTCAAAGTGACTGAATTGATTTCTAATTAGACCCGTGAGGGTGGTGCTTGTTTTGGTCTGTTCCTGGAGAGAATTCTGCCCTCCAAGGTATCAGAAAAGCCAGGACCTTTTCGCTGCAGACATGTTCTTTCATCTCTGCCACTGAAAATATCAATAGATACATGGAGTTTTGCTTGAACAAAGGAGGAGCTTTAGGGCATTACCTACTTTTATTCAGTTCTCCACTCAGGTTACTGATATTAAAAAATGAATTGTCATTTTATTGAACTAACTATATTTTGAATTTCAAAAATAACTGGATGTCACTAATAACATCAGCGAAATTTATTTTGATTTATTATCGGCACCCTTAATCTTCTAGTTTCCTCATATACGCTTTTTACACCATTGTCACTTTACGTCATTATTTCATCCTTAATGTGTCACCCAAGGCACTTGCTAGCTTTGAGCAGCAACCTAAATTATTTTCCAATCACTTTTTAAGCTGGCTTCTAAAACATCTTGAAGGAGTGAACATTTTATTTTCAAAACAAACAAGAATAAAAGAAGATGAAGAACCATAAACAGCAACACTCTTTCAGGTGACATCTAGTTCTTGTTTTTTTGTTATTTTAATTTTGTGTAGTCTAATTAATTGGGCTTCTCTGGATACCGGTAACACTCTCAGCTAGATAATGGAAGAATATCACACTTGGAATCAGACCTCACATTTTTCAAACTCTGGGCCAGATTATAGGAAAAAGAAACAAATAAGAACATAGTCCTGACCTCAAGAAACTCATAGAAGGCTCCGATGTTTTGAAATCTTATGATCAGTTCTCAGTAGGTGTCTTATCAGCCACATTTAACAGTTACTCACTACCTCCTCCTTGATACATTCTGTGGATTTGGCTGTCAGGAGAACACATACACTAGGTTTCCCTGCAAATTCATCAATTAATCAATGTAAGTTACCATTCCTAGCTTCTCCCATGAGATAGGGCCTCTATACTGGCCTTTCTGGCTACCGGAATTTTTTTTGCTTCAAATATCTGCATGGACTCCTTCGAGTCCCAGTTCTAATCCCATTCTTTCTACAGGGCTTGCCTTGAGTAAACTGTTTTAAAATGCAATGGGCCCAATTCGACCCCTATCTCCCAAGTTAATTCTGCTCTATTTCGTTCCTCCAAAGACCTTGTATAAGACACCATATCATTTACCTCTTAATTATGCTTATTATGTTTACATTATAAAATATAAGCTTCACCAAAGTAGATATTTTTGGTTATTTTATTGTCAAGTTATTCCAAGTATCTAGAATAGTGCATGACACATGGTTTTGGCTCCATAAATATTTGTTGGATATATGAAAAGGCATGAAGTTAGCTTTTGATCTCTCCTTTAACAGACTATTTCCACTTTTCTGAGAAAAATGGAAACCCAAAGAGGTCTCTGGACTTCATGACTTTTAGTTGTTAACAGGGAAGTAATATCTATTTTATCTGCCTCTTAACGTATTGTGATAGTGAAATAAATCCACATCTGTGACTATAATTTTTCCCTTTTAAAGACACACACACACACACACAAACACACAAAAAAATTACAAAAACTTACTATTCCATATTCTTCAACACGCACTATCTTTTCCAATCACAGAGGGATTTATAATATTCCCACCCTCCTTTATTTCCATGTCTGTGTTTTCCTATCTCTTTGCATTTCAGTCTAGCTAAATACTACTCTTTCTTGAAGTCTCAGCTAAAGCCATTTCCCTAACTGGACATTTTCCCTGGGTTACCACTCCACATTTATTTCTCTGGTCTCTGAATTTCAAGTGTATTTATGGATAGGACTGTGCAAAGCTGAGAAACAAGAAGCCCTGGCTTTTTGCCAAAATACTTTTCTGAAAACAGCGTCATAAAGCTCAACATTTTAAGGCAGATAAAATTTTCTGACCAAGGACAAAGCTTAAATAAATAACAGCTATGACTAATGAGACATAATAAAAGTACAGGTAGATGAAACGTGATAATTTTGAACAGTAAAATAATCCTCCAAATATTATAAAATGGCATAAAGGCAGTGTACATATTTATGTTCCCAGGGAGCCTAATGTTGTACATATTAATAACACATGTAAGTACAATTTTCTTGTATCATACATTTGATTTTAAAAAATAAACATGAATATGCTAAGTATAAACACGTATGTTGGCAATAATTAATACTTCTTTTTACTTTCTTTGCCTTCAGAAAGGCTTTAGGGAATAAAATTGAAGACCATCAAGGGAAGCTTGAACTGATTATTTCTTTCTCTCAAAATTTAGTAGTAATAAAAATTATACTGTATTTCATAGTATTGTGTTTTATATTAAGATTTTTTCTCTTCCTAATATTTGAATTACCCCTTTTTTCTTACTGCAAATACATCAAATTATATTAAAGGAATGTGAAAACTCAGAAAAGGAATTGCTATTTTATATAGCTGGGAAATAGCAGAGAACAAACTAAAGGTAATTTTGCTGTAACTTTCCAACTAAATTTTTAACTTCCTTAAGGACAGTGCTGAGGTCATGTAAAAATAGACAAAGATAAGGGTTATATAGATTTTAAATTGCTAACAGTAAAATTTGAATTTTACTATTTTGGATGTTTTACGATGGCATTTATTTGTTATTTTCAAGGTTTTAAATTGGGATCTGGTTATATCTAGTCTAAATTAAACGTGTCCTGAAAAAAAATCAGTTGACTAACATACTCAATTTTCCGGTCTCTCTTTTTAAATAAGCGCAGTGACTGAATTCTCCCTCACCAAGTTTATTTATAAAGAGAAACTGGAAAACACCTGGACAGGGATGTTTTAGATAGTTTTTATGAATCATATAAAATTTACATTTGATGATTTTCTGTCCTGGCTAAGACTAATTTATATAATTTTTTAGATTAAAAAATACGTTTTTTTTACTGTGTAAACCTACTAGTAAAAATACAAAAATAGAGTAATTATATGCTTTTGGGAAGCTTAAAGTTTAGAGAACCAAAGTAGAGAAAATTTTACATCATTTTTATTTTTAATGTATTGTAATTGTGATCATCTGTGCGTCAGTCTAGTTCAGGGTTTTTTCTTTTTTTCTTTTTTTTTTGAGACAGAGTCTCGCTCTGTCGCCCAGGCTGGAGTGCAGTGGCGCGATCTCCACTCACTGCAAGCTCCGCCTCCTGGGTTCACACCATTCTCCTGCCTCAGCCTCCCAAGCAGCTGGGACTACAGGCGCCCACCACCACGCCCGGCTAAATTTTGTGTTTTTAGTAGAGATGAGGTTTCACTGTGTTTGCTGGGATGGTCTCGATCTTCTGACCCCGTGATCTGCCCGCCTCGGCCTCCCAACGTACTGGGATTACAGGCCTGAGCCACCGCGCCCGGCCCAGGGTTTTTCATACTACAGTCATAACCACTTAATGAGTTACTTAATCCATTATATGGCCAGAAATTATTCTAAGTGTAATAGAATGAAGTAGAATAAGATAGGAGAGAATAGGCCCAGGATAGAATTGAATGGGATGAGAGAAACAGAATTGACACTTGCACATATAATAGTTCAACATTTATACATACATATAAATGTTCCGTGTTGCGAGGTACACAGCATTTCTTACTCTAGGTTGTGATAAAACATATTTGAAACACTACTCTAGATTTACACATCTCACCCTCCCATTACAGAGTAAAAAAATGTAAACTAAAATTTCTAACATGAACGAAGTTCTGTATATGCATTAACATGGTAAACATGATTGTATTTTTCTATTTATCTCTACATCATTTTATTCAGAAAAATATTTGTAGCCTTTTATCTTTCAAGATATATCTATTAAAGACTATTTAATACTCTCCTTTTGTGAATAGTAGCTTGACTCGTCAAAATTCAAAATGCAAACTTTTCTCTCACCACCTTTGATTCTACTTCATTTTTGAGTATGTTTTATTTAAGGACATTTCCCCAAAACTTAATGTTTACAATTTTGTTTGCCAAAGACCCCGGTAGCATAGCTCTTACTGGGTTCTTCCAGGGTGGTGTTGAAAATAGTTTTAGGATCCATCATCTGTGAAAGAAATGTACAAAGTTTTCAGTGTATTTTTTCTTACTATATTCTTGATACTTGTTAAAAGAAAAACTGTAGGTAAATTAAATTTAGCAAAGTTTATTTGATCAAAGAGCTATTTATGAATCAGGCAGTGCTCGGAAGCAGAAGGGGTTCAGAGAGTTCCACCCAGCAGTTAGAGCAGTGAGCTTTTATGGGCCAGACACAGGAGCAAAGAAGGGAAATCACCTGAGTGGCAATAGCTGAGCATTTCTCTTATTTGGGGCTGGGGTGATGAGTGAGTTGCTTGTAAATGGCTGAAATCTGGCTGTTTGCTATATTCTTAGTTTGAACTAAACTATGTTAGATTGCAGTTTGTTATGTAGGAATTCAAAGTACAGAGTCAACAGATTAAGGGCCTCCTGCTTATTTAATGTAACAGTGTTATGGGAGAAAGTGTCCAAATGTAGTATAGTCATAATGTTTCTCCTTTACTGTCATAATTATGTCGACTATAAATGTTTTTTACATTGTGTTAAACTTCCACAAAATTCACTTTTAATATTTTTCTAACAGGCTTTCATACGTATATATATACAGACACACACACACACACCTATAGACACACATATATGTGTGTCTTTATGTGTATATATAAAATGATTTGTATTTATCACTATATATGAAGTGATAAAATATATCTATATAAAGTGATAAAACATGTAATGCTTGGGTCACTTTACATTTTAGTGGTCAACATTACATATAATTTGGTTTTTATTCAAATATTTTATTATTCATTTTTCTTAGTTTATTAGATGCTCTGGACTTCAAATGTATCCCCCACCACTTATGTTAACTCTCTTCACTTATCAAAAACTTATTAGTCTCTTGTTCTCTTTTATCTACACATTTTCCCTCTGTAGTCATCTCCTTTTAAAAAATTTTCTAACTCCAATTACGAACTGTTGGTAGTACCAACTCAAAAATAAAGTAGAATCAAAGGTGGTGAGAGAAAGTTTGCATTTTGAATTTTGATGAATCAAGCTACTATTCACAAAAGGAGATTATTAAATAGCCTTTAATAGATATATCTTGAAAGATAAAAGGCTACAAATATTTTTCTAAATAAAATGATGTAGAGATAAATAGAAAAATGCAATCATGTTTACCATGTTAATGCATATACAGAACTTTGTTCATGTTAGAAATTTTAGTTCACATTTTTTTACTCTGTATTGGGAGGCTGAAATGTGTAAATTTATAGGAGGCTGATATGGGAATTATATTCAGTACTGTAATTATATGGAAAAATACATTCTTCAATTTTTATTTCTTATATTTTGCTGTGCTGTTTAAAAATCCAGTAGTGTTTCAAGTTTGTTTGGAGATTTAATTCATTTTCAGTTCATAAGGTTCAAGTTTATCTCATTAGTTTCTTGACAACACATTTAATTTAGCAACGGACTTTAGGGAAATTGTTCTGGATGACATAATTTAGTGTAATGTAATCTGAACGATTAAATCTAGTGTTTGTTACATAACTCACTGTATGCTTTCAAATGACTGTGAGAGGCCTGTACTCACTGAAGGCGGTGTCTAAACTGACGTAGTTTAAACTGTCAATGAATTTAGTTTTTTAAAAAAATCGATCTGTCAATGTTATATATAAATCAGTCGTTTCATGGCAAGATAACAGCTGCTAGATTTTGAATTTTTTTTTTTTTTTTTTTTTTTTTTTACTTTCTACTGGTTTTGATAACCTCAGTTGACAGCATGTAAATAATGTGAATTGGTTGCCATTTCAATCTCGATTTCATTCCTTGAAAAGAGTGGCCAACTTCATTAAACCCCTGTTTAATCCTCACATCTTTCCTGTAACCCTTTCCATAATTCTTATCGCTAAGTCTTTGGAATTTGCAGATGATTCCAGTATATTAAAAATGATATAATTATTTTAATAGTCTTTTGCATATCATTTACATGATTTAATGGCATTTACCCCTGCAAATTCTGCATGCTCTGAAATTTAGAAGGATTTGTTTTTAATGATTGAGCATAGCAAGAAAGAATTTATCAGCTCCTGTTGCACAAGTAAAAAACAAAATACTATTTGCAAGAGTATATCACCTTCATATTGTTATTCAATACATTTCAGTTCAAGTTACCTGAATTTCATGGTACCAAAGGAGCATGATTTATAGATTTTATCTAAGAGACAATATTATACTAGGGTATTTTGCTATTTCTTTTGTTAATTATCCACCTAAAAATGGTTCCAGTCGTACATTCATAAACTTAGTAGTTTCATTCAGTTCAATAAAATCAAAATAATAGATGACATTATGTTATGTGAAATATTTTCAGGTTGGAATAGCAAAGTAGATTACATCATAAACTTTCATACTAAACATTATAAAAATTATGCTGTGACCTCTCATTTACGTCCTCCAAGGCTCTATGGAGGGCCCCCACTCAGCATGCACCCTCCCAGCAGGTTCACTCTCCTTGAGTGCCAGGTAGGGTGCATGCTGGGTGCAGGGCACAGGGTGCAGCCTCCCTCTTGTGCTCTCCTATCCCTACGATTAAGTTCTTTCCCTAGACCAGGAGGCTTTTTTTGTCTTCTTTAAAAAATTTGCTTTTTCCCGGGCGTGGTGGCTCACGCCTGTAATCCCAGCACTTTGGGAAGCCGAGGCAGGTGGATAGCCTGAGCTCAGGAGTTCGAGGCCACCCTGAGCAACATGTTGAAACCCCGTCTCTACTAAAATACAAAGAATTACCTGGATGTGATGGCACATGCTTGTAATCCCAGCAACTCGAGCAGCTGAGGCAGGAGAATCATTTGAACTTGGGAGGTGGAGGTTGCAATGAGGAGAGATCGTGCCACTGCCTTCCAGCTTGGGCTACAGAGTGAGAGTCCTTTAAAGAAAAACAAAATCAAACAAACAAAAAAAAACAAAGACAAAAAAAAAAAAAAAGCCGCGTTTTTTTTATGTAATAAACGCACATCTGGAAGCATAAAAATATCTGAATTCCTTCAATTCTATGGCCTTTGCGGGAAAATAATCTAGATTCTGACTAATCCAAGCTTTGTGGCTATAATTCCATAAACCTCTGTATTAGTCCATTCTCACACTGCTATGAAGAACTTCCCTGAGTGTGGGTAAGTTATAAAGGAAAAAAGCTTGATTGACTCACAGTTCCTTATGGCTGAGGAAACCACAGGAAACCTACAATCACGGCAGAAGGTGACAGGGAAGCAAATACCTTTTTCATAAGGGAGCAGGAGAATGAGAGGACAGAGGGAAACTGCCAAACACTTGTAAAGCATCAGACCTCATGAGAACTCATTCACTATCATGAGAACAGCATGGAGGAGACTGCCCCCATGATCCAATCACCTCTCACTAGTTCCCTCCCTCAACACATGGGGATTACAATTAGAGATGAGATTTGGGTGGGGACACAGAGCCAAACCATATCAACACCTTTCCCATCATAGGAAAAGATAAAAAAGAAAAGCCTCACTTGTGCGTATAAAAATGTACATTTTCATAGCTAATGTTTTTCAAAATCCAAATTTGAAGGACAAATGCTAAATAAATTTTTTAATGGCTTATTAATTCCTCCCTTAAAGGGACGCCTTGTCCTAGAGCGATAAGAATTACTAAGAATTTTTAAAACACAATATTTACATATCATACATACGTGTATTTTACACAGTGCAAATAGCGTATTTACTCATGAGTGACAAACTTTTGCATCAAAACAATTTTTTTCTACCCATTTAATAACTACATAGCAATCTATTGTGTTTACACACTGTATTTTATTAGTCAGTCTCCCTAATATACATTTGTATTGTTTCCAGTCTTTTGTGGCATAGGTCACATTAGGATTTCAACTACATATGGAAATATTTCTTTATGAATAATCTTGCACAAATTTTGCTGCAATTTTTTCTGTATCGGAGGTTTGTAGCTTCTGTCAAGAAAATAATGTTCCATTTGCATTTGAAGGAATGTTACACTGAAAATATTTTCCAGCAGAGGACAAAATAAATCACTCTAAATTACTGTAGGACTCTTCATTAATTGATGTTAATTTTATTTATGTATTACTGATTATTGATTTGTATAACTTTCAGCATTGAGACCAATAAAATGGAATTTAAAGCAACTCTGATACATCTTTATTCCCAGAAACAATTTTTAGAAAGCCATAATCTCTAAAAGTGTCATTTTCCCCTAGAAGCAATTTCCCAATCTATTTCATACGTTCATATACACACATAGATCGACATATTCATTTACGCTCTCCGTTTGAGATAGTGAAGATTATTTCTCAAAGAGAATAAAAATGATAGGCATTTTAATGGATTAAATATAAAGATATTTGAAAAGGATAGAGGAAAGATTCAATGTTGAGAAAGAGCAAAGTAAGTATGACTTTTCAGTCACAGATTTTAAAAATGAGAAATATATTCATAAAGCAAAGAAAATAGACATTTTAGATAATCTTAATTCATGAATCTCTATCCAGCTGATTATTATTATTTTACTATCTTCAAATAAAAGTTTCTTTATGGATTTGTGCTTTTTTAGTTATTAAAAAATAAATTTAAGTCAAGTAGCTGAGCCTATCAAACAAAACAGAAAATGTAATTTTTAAAAGGAAGAATTAATATGAAGGTTTGGAAGCATGTGGTAAAAACTATTGGGTTACAATCCATAAATATTATCTGAATATTTGACTTTCCGTATCTTCCATTCCATTCTTTAGCTTTACAACTCAATTTCTGAAGATGAAGTATCTGTGTGAACGCTTAACTATCCTATTAATTCCTTCACGTTTGAGCCTTCCCTCTCCTTGAGGCAGTGTCTGTGTGTTATGTCTTACCATAGATGCATCTTATTTTTTTCGTTTTGTGAAACATATTTTCTGCCTTATATCATCATCATTTCTATGCACCCTGTAGGGGAAGCAAAATTTTATCTCTATCCTCTTAGTGTCCAAGCTGACTCTGAGAATTAAGTTGACATGAGATAGATTAATAGAAGTAAAGCACATACATTTAAGATGAGTTTTATGTGACACAAGAGCCCTCATAAGGAGGGTTCTTGAGACCCAAATAAATGACAGAATCTACATGCTTTTGTGTTAGGTTAAACAAAAGGAGGCAATTGAGGAAATGTAAGTTGTATGTTATATGTGGAAGCTTAAAGAAGAAGAATAATTATTCTAAGAAAGTCTGTGCAGAATCCTCTCAGTTCTGTCTCCCCATCAAAGAATGATTCATTTGTCTTGTAGAGGGAGGGCGTCTTTCACATGGGAGTTTATCTCCTGTTTTCAGGGAGAAAAGGGGGACACTCAAATGCCCTTCTCACATCTGCTATTTCTCAAGTGTCTTTAGGTCAAGGTGATTCTTGTAACAACGTAATACAGATTGGGGCCACATATTCTGTCATCCAGCAAATTTACTCCCCACTTAAAAGACTGATCTCTGCAAAGTAGTTAGAAACTTGCCGCCCCAAAGATTTCCAGCAGGGCCTAGGTCGGTGGCTTAAACCTTATAAACCCCCAATTAATATGAATTGATTTAATAAGATCGTAGCAGTTGAAATCTCCCTCGTGAACAGACTTGTAACAAAAATATCAATAAGTCTTCAATTTATTTATTTTTGTTTAATTTGAGCTTATTTACTGACTCATTAAACAAATCGGGGTGCTCAAAGCTGTCATACGCATTTGTAAAAGAATAAGAAGGTCACAGATAACTCTGCTTCACATTAGCCTGCTGTTTTTTTTTTTCTCCTTCTAAATAGTTTCTCTATTGTGCTACTTAAAGAGAAATGAGAGATGTATACAAACCACTGCTCTTTTAGAAAGCACCTTTATCAGCTCAGGTACCAAATTTAGCTCTGGCTTCAGTTCTAGGTACACAAAGGACTGGAGCCTGGCATCTCCTTCCCTCTGTCTTGGTCCCCTCCAGCTTTTAGAATGATGTATCAAAAATGTTGAATTTCAAAGTGCTGAATATCATGACATCGTTCTTACCATGTCTCTGAACCCATATAGTGTTGAAAAATTGAGGAAAAAATTTACCTCTATCCTCAATTAAATTTTTCATGCAGTACTTTTCATCATGCCAGAAGGTCTAATTTAATTCAGACTTTTTTTCAAGAAATTATACTACTTGCCTAACATCTTCCTTTCAGGAATCTCAAAGTGACTTATAGACATCTGGTGACACATAGATTACTTGGAAACTTTTGTTCAAATTGTTTGGTTCTGTTCCAAGGTAATTTTCCACTGAGAAACTAATTTATTTCATTGTAATATCAGCATTGACATTATATAATAACAAATCAAAGAATAAATAAGGAAATAAATCAAACATAACCCCAGGCAAAAATTTCATTTATCTGTAAGTATTAATACAATTTTGTTATATTATTGCAATCTCAAAGGGAATCTATATTTAGCTAAAGACAACCATTGAGATCTTTATATTATCTTCCGTAAAAAAAGATACATAATTAACTAAAAGGTTTAAAATTAGTTCATCATAAAAAAAAATTTGATTGCTTTTTTCTACAAAATATGTGAAACAACAGTGAAGACAGCCTCCATCATAATAATAAATTTTAAAGGCAGAATTAATTATTCTGCTTTTTTTCCTACTCTTCTGTCACCAGAATCAAATTTTATCTAAATTGTCCTAAGAAGCCCATTATTACATGAGAGTATTAATGATGTTAGGAAAAGTTGGTTCTTCTTTGTTTTCATTTTCTTCAAAATCTTAAAATGATACACTTGCCAGTATAGTTTGAATATTTGTCCCTTCCAAGTCTCATGTTGAAATATGATCTCCAGTGTTGGATGTGGGGCCTGGTGGAATGTGTATGGGTCATGGGGGTGGATCCCCCATACCAAGCCATTTATGAGGAATCCACCCCCGTGACCCAAACACCTTCCACCAAGCCCCACCAAATGTATGTTGATGACCACTGAGAAAGACAACAGACTAAATATAATTTTAATTAATTCTTACTAATTCTTGCCTTCCCTTTGGTAATGAGTGAGTTCTTACTCACTCAGTTGACAAGACAGCTGGTTGTTTAAAGGAGCTTGGCATCTTCTCCTCTCTCTCTCTCTCTCGCCATGTGACACATCTGCCCCCCTCCCCCCGCCCCTTTGTCATGAGTAAAATTTCCTGTGGCCTCTCCAGAAGCTCAGCATACGCTGGTAACATGCTTGTGCAGCCTGCAGAACGGTGAGCCAAAGAAACCTCTTTTCTTTATAAATTTTCCAGCCTCAGGTAATTCAAAACAAACAAATACACTTGCATTTACCACACTTACAAAAAAAAAGCTTCAAAGCGCTGTAAGTTGAATGAATTTGTGGAAACCTGTATTCACATGTTATTTTCATTCCACCTTATGGAGAGTTTTGGCACTTCATTTTTAAAAAGCAGTCCATTAGCGCCTTTTTATTGTAATTATCTTTTTGTTGTGGTTTTACTTTTGTGCTGGAAGTAATAGAGGGACGTAGGAGTAAGGATATACTTTTCCTGCTGACAGTAAACAGTGACATTGTAATCTTACTTCTCTTTCTGAAAATCATGTAATCTTTCTATTATTCATTAGAAACTTTCAAATAGCTGGGTTTTGTCTCTTACAGCAGAAACAATTACTCCAAGTGGCCTGAACATATTTTTAGTACAATTTTAAAAATCATTTTTGAGTGTTACTCTAAAACCTTTTTCTAATATTGCGCAAATATATAAATGAGATTACACTGGGCACATAGGTGCAGATCGTATATGTGCTTCCATCTGTCAGTGTTAACGTAATTATCTAGAGGAGCTGAAAACCTTGTTCCTCTGGATACTTTTAACTTTATCTTTTCTTGATTGTGTAGATCCCACGGGTTGAGATCAATACTACTTTCTATCTATTTTATAATCGTCACTACCCTGCACATTTTGCTGGCACTCACAGTCTGGATGGTTAATTGAAATTGTTGTCAATTTGGGCAGCATTCAAGAGTGCATGTGGTTTATAGCTGCTGCCAAATTTTCCTGCATAAATGTTATGAAGAATCAATGTACCATATTGGAAGGGAAATGATGTCTGTTTGAAGACAGATTATTTTAACTCAGGATATGAACTAGTATTGAATTATCCAATTAATTGGATTAATAGTATAGGGCATGAAATCCATCAGGCACTTTAAAAAATAGATTTATAAAGTTATATTTAAGCAATGATTATCATAATTCAGAGATAAAAATATTAATATTGGAAATGTACAATCTGAAGGATAATTAACAATTTGGCAAAGAAAGGAGGCCAAATATATGGGGCTGACCGTTGGGAAACAAAAGACTACATTTTATTTAATTTTCAGTATATGTCTGTTGTTTTGTATGTATGTATACATTTATGGTTTTGTTCAATCTTCAAAGTAAGTCCACAAGATAAAAGTTATTATGCCCATTTTACAGATGAAAAAACTGAGGACCAGGCACAGTCAATGAATAGATGAGCCATTGTTTAAATCCAGAGCTGTTAGGTCAGTGATTTTCCCCTTTCAGTATGCTTCCTGATTATATCATGAATAAGAAAACAGTATCATGTGCTAGTAGAAGCAATAACATTAGTCTCACTCACTGAACTACATCCTGGATTTTCCACTTATCGATCAATTTACCTCATATCTCTAATACTTAATAGTCTTAACTGTAAAAACTTGACATAATCAAACAAAAAGCCATTATGATCACTAAAGATAGCAATAACAGCAACAAAAAATAAACCACATCATAGCATTTCTTCTTATTCCTTCCTCCACAAAAAGACATTCAACACTAACCACATGCCAGGCATTTTGCTGTATACTTCATGTCCTGTGGTGAACAAAATACCTGTGGACTTTTCGTTTCAGAATTTTAGTCTAGTAAGGGAAAGCGATCAAACATATTTAATTGTAATTTCTCAAAGAATGATATGACAAATGAAACAGACTACTATGATGGGGGGAAGGGACCAAGGGACTGATTTGGTTGATGTAGTCATCTAATTCCTGCCATTTAGGTGGA
Organism: Hylobates moloch; assembly: GCF_009828535.3. Lineage (NCBI taxonomy): Eukaryota > Metazoa > Chordata > Mammalia > Primates > Hylobatidae > Hylobates > Hylobates moloch. Next base: position 115,150,851 of record NW_026652283.1, read on the forward strand.
TACCAGTAGATCCAGAGTAATGAGAAGAAGCCAGAATGCTGAGAAGTTCTGGGCAAGAACTTAATATATAGTGAGAATTGCACCAAGAGTTTTGATCTTGCACCAAGATCAAGTTTTGTGTTGTTGAGGAACTAATTACAAAGCCATTGTGGCTAGAACTTGTGGTATTGAGTTGAGGGGGGTTAGGAACCAAATAAGGAGTGTAATAGAAAGGTATTAGTGAATATGAAGCAAGGAAGTGGCATAATCATATATACATGTATGTTAAAAGCAAATCAAATTATCTGTAAGATAAGGAATGGATTGGAGATCATGGGGCAATATGTAAAAGAGGGAGGAGATTGCTAATAAAAAGACTATTTTAGCAATAGTAAAGTCATGGCTATACATCGTTCCTTGGTGGTAATAGAAAAGTTGGAGAAAAATGGATGTATTCGTGTTATATTTTAAAGGTGTAATTGGCAAGACTTATAGATAAATTAGATATGGTGCTCACATAGAGAAAGGTATACAGAGAGATTATCAGTTTTTTGGCATATCATTAGAGAGTTTATAGAAACTGCCATTATTTAACTATATGTAAAGGGAGTAAAATAACATAGAACTAGGAGGGAGTGGATACTTCATCTTTTCATTTCAGCACAAAGAGCCATCTCATTCCCTCATCTATTCAGTTATTCCTTTGTATTTGCTACATAAGATTCCAGTATGTTTTCTGTTCACCTAAATCTTGACGTTTTTCTCAAAATGATCACATTACACAATTTCTAATGAAACAGTAACTATATTTGCAAATAAGAAGTGGAGTCAACACTCTCTATGATGGTTTCCCGTACATATTAAAGGAGTGAAATTCTAGAATGTACCAATTTGTGGAACCTAAAAATGAATTGAACTTAGGGAGATACAGACTGGAATGTTGGTTGCTAGAGGCTGGGCAGGATAGTGGGCATGGAGGGGCTTGGGGAGTGAGTGGTTAATGGGTACAAAAAAATAGAAAAAAAATTAATAAGATCTAGTATTTGATAGAATAACAGGGTGGCTACAGTCAATAATAATTTAAGTGCACATTTTTAAAGTAACTAAACGGGTATAATTGGATTGTTGGTAACACAAAGGATAAATGCTTGAGACGATAGATACCCCATTTGCCGTAATGTGATTGTTACACTTTGTATGCCTGAATCAAAATATCTGACGTACCCCATAAATATATACACTCGCTATGTACCCACAAAACTTAAAAAAAATTCTTTAAAAAGATTTTAAAAAGTAAAAGAAGAGTGTACTAGATGTAATTTTTAATGGAGGCACTGTTTGCTTGTTACGTTTGAATTTTACATTTCAAGGAGTCATTTTTCGAGGCAAGTAGCTGAATATTCTTCTACTGCACACTTTTAACAAATTAACAGGAGCCAGGATATAGCCCCAAATTAACAGATTAATTAGAAACAAATAATGGATTCAAATTACTGAGATTAGGTTCAATACCACAGGGCAATACTGAATATAAAAGCAGACAGTAAATGGTCATATAACATCAATTAATATTTCCGTGTTGCAAATAAAGCACTTTGACATTTGTCATTCATTAATTTAATCTCTATAGTAACTGTTACTGAAAGGTCTATTTGGAGATCAAAGGTAAGTCTTCTTATTCCAATATAAGGAGGCAGTATGACGCTGTGGTGTCTAACAGTGACTTGAGTTTCCATGGATCATTTCTTCTTTGATATCAGCAGTCACATCAAAATATATTTAAGTAAAAGTAACAATTCTCTCTTGGCTATTTTTTAAAATTTTCTGAAAGACTTACAGCAGTCTCCCTTTATAATGGGTTAGTACTGGCAACAGTATTATGAGCTGTGGCATTTTATTACTTTGACAATCATATGCTGGGGGAATGATAATCCTTTTATAGGGCAATTATCACCTCATTGCAACATGTAGTCAACAAGCCTTCTAAAAGTCAATGTACATTCTTAGAGTTTATTGTACCTGACATGACACTCATCTAGCAAGAATATGCCTATGTCTCAATAATTAAAATGAATACATATTTCAAGGTCTAGTGCACAGATAAAAAAATTCATGGCTTATAGATTGTCACCCCATTCTCCTATATGCCCATGGCAGGCATCAATAGTTGATCTTGGCGTACTTTCCTGCTGAGCCTACACTAGGCCTCACAATTGCTCTGTAAGAAAGAACTCTCCAGGCAGTTACTGACAATCGATTGAAGTTGGTGGTGAAATGCAAGTGATTTTTCATTCTTCTTCTTCTGTAAGAAGAAGAAGAAGAGTCTTCTATAAGTCTATTTCTACCTTGCTTATACAGGAAGTGGCATCCATACATTACAGTAGCATTTTTGTTATGTGTTTTATGATGTTAAAAAATAGTAACAAATGAGAGTAGTATATTTTAAATAAACAGTCACAATAGATAATTTCTCAGGGAACAAAATATGATTGTTGAGCTTTAGTTGGGACGAATTGTTAAGGATGTTGAATTATTTTTAGGGCAGTTTGCTATTTTTTTGGCATACCAACAGTGTGAGATATGTCGCTATGGAATCTTGGTTTGAAAACAAGATCAGCAGGTCAAGCATAACTAAATAATTTCATCATATTGTTTTTGAATACTTAATGTAGTCAACAATTGCATGCTTTTCTGAGGAGTGCAAAACAAAGACAGGACAAGGGTCCTGACCTCAGGAAACTAAATCATGTAACAGGGTATAATTTTTTGGGAGAAAGCAGCGACTTTATTTTACTTGAAAGCCTGTGAGAAATTAACAACAACAAATAACTGCTATCATTGAAAGTGTCAAGAAATATTAATCAATCATATCTAAATTGCATTTGTGGGTCTTTCTATCTCACCATATAAACTTTTATGAAAGTTTAAATTTTTATTTAAAAAGATGCCTAAAACCTTTATCATGATCTTGTATAAAATATCACTATTTATAAAATGCCATTAGTTTGAAGATAATTGAAGTTTCTTTCTTTTACATCTTTGGGTACCTAAGCTTCTTGGTGGTATCTTAATAAAGTTAAAAGTTGTTTTTTAGATGAAAGGCATATAAAATATCTATATAGATAACAACCATTTCCTAGCATTTTGAATAGCCTTTTTTCAACAATTATTTGCTGTGAGACATGTTCAAATGACTTAACTGGTATCTTGTTTTCAGTTCAGTTTTCCTGATTATAAAAAGTATGAGTTGAGTTACTTTTAATTTTCTATGTCTAACGTTGCTGAGTGCCTTTAATTTTCAAGGCATTTCTCTAGATCAAAAAACCTGTTTATTTCCAAGGCTAGTGGTCTTCAAGAGTGAAGGTTTAGATTGACCTAAGGGTGGCAGTATCTCATAGCCTGAGAATGCACTCCCAGGCCACTTAGCTCCTTCACAATGGGTTGCCCCCGGCATATGTCAAGTCCCCTACTAAAATCCTCCTGGTGTCTGAAGCCATGCCTGAATGTTTTCCTAGATTAAGCATGGCTCTTTTTCCCCTACTGATTCTACTTCGGCATGCCTAGTGTATGGTTTCCCAATACCCTGTGAAAACCATGCCTTGCTTATCAACTCTCCTTTTCCTTAGTTGATGGTGTTACTTCCTTTATACTCATTCCCTAAGTCTCTGCCTATGAAGCACAGTGCTTTCAGCTGAGAAGTGGTGATGAGAAGATGCCATATATACATAGTTTAAGGTTATGGCTCTCAAATGCTTAAATTCCAGTGAGGGATATTATGCTCACAGTTATAACAGACAATGACAGTGTAGAATAACAGGATATAAAATGCTGCCAGAGAAGCAGAGAGAAAGGAAAATATCAGCTCAGGTATAGAGATGGGGTTCAAAGAAGAATTGAAAGACAGATGATATTTTATTATAAAAAACCTATGTGAATTATTTAGGCTATTCATTGATATGTGCATTAATTTTTAAAATTAATTTAATTAATTAATTTGTTTTTTCACTAGAGAGAGGATCTCACTATGTTGCTCAGGCTGGCCTTGAACTCCTGGGCTCAAGTGATCCTCCCACCTCAGCCTCCCAATTACCTCCCAGGTAATTCCTCCGACCTCAGCCTCCCAATTACCTCCCGGGTAATTCCTCCCATCTGGAATTACAGGTGTGAGCCACTATGCCTGGGTGACATGTGCATTATTCATTAAACCAAGCTTACCTCACTGTCATAAATACAACTCAAATTCCTACGGTGTTTTGAGGTAAATGTTGGTTAAAACTGATAATTTTTTTAAAACCCCAGCTGTGTGACCTAGGGATAATATTTTCTCTGAAGCAGAAAAATTACCATATATCCACACCATTTTTTTTTTCTTCAGACGGAGGCTCGCTCTGTCGCCCAGGCTGGAGTGCAGTGGTGCGATCTTGGCTCACTGCAAGCTCTGCCTCCTGGGTTCACGCCATTCTCCTGCCTCAGCCTCCCGAGTAGCTGGGACTACAGGCGCCTGCCACCACACCCGGCTAATTTTTTGTATTTTTAGCAGAGACGGGGTTTCACCGCGTTAGCCAGGATGGTCTCGATCTCCTGACCTCGTGATCCGCCTGCCTCGGCCTCCCAATGTGCTGGGATTACAGGCGTGAGCCACCGTGTCCAGCCCCACATCAGAAGGTTCTAAGGATTAATTAAAGGGATGCACATAAATCTTCTAGAATAGAACTTGGAACAAAAAAGAAATGCCAGTTTTCCAGTTTCGTCACTAATGCAGCACTGAAATATATCCTTATAGATTTTCTCACATCTGCCACATTGAGGAAAAGAAAAACATTCTGCTACCAACAAGGAAAGATAATCCCAGTGAGGATTGTGTACAGACTCTGTAAACAATCAAATACCAGGTACCAACTTGTATGCTCTACGTATTAGAACAGGTTCGGGGAAGAAAATCAGCTCCTGTCACCGAACATAAAAAAACATATAAATTGTCCAAAAGATCAGCTTTACAGACATTCTTTTCAATATGTATTTTCATGATTTTCGAAAAAAAAGGAAGCAAGTTCAAGAAACTAAGTGTATTCTTCCATTTATTGTATTTTAATAACATTTAAACCTACTCTTTCACCTAAAATTGTTCTCTCTAGATATAAACCTTAGAGAATGTCTTATTTTTGTACAGAAGAAACTGTGAACTGGAATGTTTAATCAATCACTTTTTATACTAGGAAAGGAATAAAAACAAGCTACCTGTCCATCAAAAATATTGAATGTATACATTATGATTTAATCACCAATAGAATTAGCAGTGAAATGAATAAATTATAGCTGTATGTAAAATGTGACTGAATCTACCGAATAATATTAGCAGAAAAATAATCAACTTGTAAAGGGATATATACAGAATGATCAATTTTATATAAGGTATAGAATATTTATATAATTTTATACATATATAAAACGTATAAAATGTATTATAAAATGCATAAAACATATATTTTAGGGATTATATAGACATACACATTAAAAGTATAAGGAAATGTATGGAAAAAGTCATATCCTATTCAGAATCAAAATTACTTTGAGGTTAAGTTGATCAGAAGAAAATATCAGAAGGTGTGAATTCTATTTTAACGTTTTCTAAGCAAAGTGGTGGGTTCTGCTGTTGATTTAATTTGTATTAAGTACAACAATGGAGTTAATTTTATTCTTTTTTAAAACTTCATTCTTAAATACTAATATAGTACAAGGACACCTGTAATTTAAAATGATGCATATGTATTTTTTTTTAGTTGAAATCATGACACAGCCATCACAGGCTGAATCAGAGTGCAGGATGTGCTGTGATACCCTTTACCAGCAAATGCATTTACCGCTGGGTGCAGTACCTGTTGTCTGCTAATGGATTATACCTGCATCCTCCTGTGGAGAATTGTGCTTAACTAATTCCTAATAGGAATCCATATTTTCGTAACTGCCTGGGAGGTTTGACTCTCCCGCACTGAGAGAGCCCTTAACTAATGACTAAGTAATGTCAGGGTAGAGATTCCTTTCCTCTCCCCTCTGTGTAGAATAATCTCTGCAGGAGGAGATTCCAATGAGGATGTGGAGTACGCAACTCATCCAAGTAGAGATGATAGATCCCAGATTTCAGAGGAATATCTGGAGATGTACCCTTCTGAGTCATCAGTATATAGATGCCATTAAAGGAAATAGATGGAGAAATGCACAGGAATTGAGCCCAAGGGCACTCAAGGGAGTAGAGGCTGGGTGAATGCAGAAAATGTATAACAAGTACGAAGAAGACAAGGCAGGGAGGCAGACTAAGATCCAAGAGAGGGTGGTGCCCAGAAGTCCAAGTAAAGAAACCATGGAAGAAGGAATAAATAATCAGCTGGGTTAAATGCTACTACTAGATGGAATAAAATAAGGTTTTGTAATTAATTATTGATGACTTTGAATAGCTGTGTTTCCTTGCTGAGGGTAAACACCTCATAGCAATGAAGTTTGAAAGAAAATGTGAAGACTACAAAAATAATTATTTGAAGAGATTTTTTCCCATTTTTATTTTATTTTATTTTATTTTTATTTCCTATGAAGTGACGTGAGGAAATAAGGCAGCCACCGAAGATAATGTAAAGGGTGTGGAGTCTTTTGTCTGTATGATGGAAAAATATATTGCATGTTTAGAAAATGCTAGGAGATTCTTTGCAGAGAGGGAACAACTTATGATTCATAAGTGAGGAGTAATGTCAGAGCTTTAGTAAAAAGAAAGAGTAGAGGGGTTTGTTTCAGAGAGGGACACATGTGTTCATTTATTAGGAAAAGTATGGCAGAATTTATGGGTATAGATTAATATATGACTTCAGATTTAGTGAAGGGAGAGATGAGAAGCCATTTTCCAGCCTTATTCAGTTTTCTCCCAGGAGGACAAGAAGGGGCTAGATATTAGAGAAGAGAGAAAGCAGCATGAATAGCTGAGTAGAAGGGTAAATTGGCAAGAGAAAGACAAAGAGATTAAAAGCCACAGTGAGATCTGCACTTGTGAAATTAATGTGAGACCAGTCAGCGTGGCTGTGTGACTTTCCACATTTACCTGAGAATGTATGTGCTGAGTAGGCGAGAGAATTTGATTTCAGTTTAGAGGTGGTTTTGACAAGTGAATACATAAAAAGCAAGGGTAGGACAAAGGACTTTGAAATGTATACAAGGTACTGATTATAATGATAGACATTGCATCAAAAATAGGTGAGGAGGGATTTGAGGAAATAGTGGGGGTGCTAGTTGAATCATTGGAATGGAAACTTAGACAATTTTCTGAGTAGTAGTTTAAGAGATAAGAGACACTGGTCAAAGGAAGAATGTCTGAAATTGAGGAACGGAGATGAAGATGTTGTTGATGAAACAGTTTTGCATGTGATCATGCTATTGAATGAATAAGGTAGGGAAGACCACAATATCATTGGAGGAGTGGGTGTTTAGAATCTGAGATGTCTGGGTATTTTAAACATTAGATGGATATTGAAATGATCAAAAATTAATTGAGCATCTGATGAATAAAAATAAAAAGACAAAGCGAGCTTAATACTAAAATCTAAATCATGGGAGGGAGTATTGCCTGGAGTTCCCTAAATGATTGCAATAGAAAGATAGGAGTGTATAATATTTTTAAATATCTTTTTGGCTGGTACACTGCCTCATACCTATAATCTCAGCTTGTTGGCAGACCAAGTCAGGCGATTGCTTGAGCCCAGAAATTTGAGACAAGCTTGGGTAACATGGCAAAAACATATCTCTACAAAAAAATACAAAAACAATTAGCCGGGTGTGATGGCATGCCTGTAGTTCAGTTATTTGGGAAGCTGAAGTGGGAGAATCACTTGAGCCCGGGGAGTCGAGGCTGCAGTGAGGTGAGACTGCATCACTGCACTCCAGCCTGGCTACAGAGTGGACCCCTGTCTAGGAAAAAAAAAAAGCTATGTATATATAAAAATAAATATATATATATATATATAACTATGTGTGTGTGTGTATATAGAGATGGTAAAACCCCATCTCTACTATATATATATATATATATATAAATATATATATATATATATATATATATATATACACACACACATACATATATATGTATATATGTATATATGTATATGTATGTATATATGTATATATGTATATGTATGTATATATATATGTATATATGTATATATATGTATGTATATATGTATATACTATATATATATATATATATATATATATATATATATATATACACACAAAAAGTTTTTTCTCAAAACAAAGACATAAAATTAGAAGGGAACTGGCAATTAGGAAGATATTTGTAACAAATATGACTAAATGTTGGTAAACAATGTATAAAGAATGTATACAATGACATATGCAAACTCACAAGAAAACATTAAATTCAAATAGAAGTAGATTTATTGAGATACTCAAAGAGGCCATGCACGTTGCTAATAAATAAATGAAAAAAATGCCTCACTTGAAATAAAAATTATAAAATTACCAAAACATTAAAAATGATAATTCTCAACCTTCTTCCAAGTGCAATGAAATAATCATTTCATCTGAGGTGGCCATTGCACATTTTTAAAAACCGATGTAGTCATATGTAGAAAAAATTTAAGTATACTTATAATTTTTGCTCTAACTCCAATAATTTCTCCTAAAACATCAGCGGTTCAAAGATTTGTGTTCATATGTATTCTTCAAAACATTATTTGCAGTGAAGAATATGTGAAAATAATGTAAATACTGAGATGGTTGTAGCAAAAGGAATAGATTTTGTATATTTACTCTTTAGGCACAAAGCTAGAGAACAGAAAACATGACTGTACAGTTTTACTGTTATACATTGTGGTGCTCATGGTTGAGTCAACTTGTCGGGGAGAAAGACAAATAAAAAGAAATGAGGACTGACTCAGTCGCTCATGCCTGTAATCCCAGCACTCTGGGAGGCCAAGGCAGGTGGATCACCTGAGGTCAGGAGTTTGAGACCAGCCTGGCCAACACGGTAAAACCCCATCTCTACTAAAAATACAAAATTAGCAGGGCATGGTGGCGCATGCCTGTAACCCCAGCTACTCTAGAGGCTGAGACAGGGAGAAAGGGAGTGTCCCTTGAACCCAGAAGGGGGAGGTTGCGGTGAGCCAAGATCCTGCCACTGCACTGCAGCCTGGCCAAAAAGAGTGAAACTCCATTTCAAAACAAACAAACAAAAAAAGAAATGAATATTGCATTTTCCCGGACAGTTTTCCGGAAAAGAGACTTGTGTCTATAATAATCTATTTATAAATTATCTTATCTATTATTACTATCAAAAGCCCTGAATGCTACCTAAGTACTTTTTCTCTCCCATTCTAATTTAAAAATCCTTGACTTTTGTATGCCGTCCATATAGGACTTCGCATAGTGCCACACACCCAAGTTTCCTTTAAGACTGCCTACTGAATATATTGGTTGAAGAAATAAACTAGCAGCTGCTTCAATAAAGCCAGGTTTTGCTAGGAGAGTGCAATTGCAGCTTTTTTGATTTAAAATATTTTAACATATTCTAACAATAGTTGAAAATAGGAATGTCTATAGGCAGTTCATAGTTGCTTATAGTTTAACTTTTGAAAATGATGCCTACTAAACTACCTCAGCCGTTTTGAGGAAGTTATGAGTTGTTCACAATTTTCCAGTCTTATACCATGACTTAGGTTTCAGGGTTTCCCAAAGGTTGATGGCAGGTTGTTTTTGTTTTTGTCGTTGTCGTTTGTTTGTTTTCAGTTATTTATTTTTAATAGCAACGCATGGAGGATATTCTTTCTTAAAAAAATTCTGTTTCTTCAGTATTTTTTATTTTACATTAATTTCTGGGATACATGTGCAGAAAGTGCAGGTTTGTTACATAGGTATACATGTGCCATGGTGGTTTGCTGCACCTGTCAACCTGTCATCTAGGTTTTAAGCCCTGCGTGCTTTAGGTATTTGTCCTAATGCTCTCTCTCCCCTTCCCCCACCCTGCGACAGACCCTGGTGTGTGATGTTCTCCACGTGGAGGATATTCTAAACTAATCATTTAGTGTTTTTGAAATTGCTGCAGTTACTATAGTCCAAGGAAATCTTGGTTCAATTCACAAAGCAAAAAAAAAAAAAAAAAAAAAAAAAACCAGTAAATATTTTATTACCAAGACATTTCTATAACCTTTTATTATTATTTAAACCATATGAAATTGTTTATGAAAATTTAAATACAGATCTGGTATGTCAAAATGCTAATTATCCTCATTAAATGTTTAAATGATTTTTATTGCTGAATGATAAATTATAGTTCATCAAATATTTTAAGATTCAAGCCATTCATCTCTTCCTTCCTGTTTGCTCTGAGACATCGTCTATGGTATTATTATCCTACATACTAGGCAAAATTCACTTAATGCACAACCTTCTACTTTTGCCATAACCTAATTGGAGAAGCTTTGTAAAATATTTTGCCTGAACACAGTCATAAAGGGTTGCATATGGGGCTATCAATTCATTCAAATGAAAGGCCTACAAATACTGCAGAGTGTATTCTCACCCATCATTGTGACAGATACTAAGTGAGATAAAGACCACAACCTGTCTGGAGGATTCAAAGCCCATCTATCTGATGGTGGCAGGTTTTATTCTTCTTATTATTTAACAGTGTAAACTGATGAGTTAGAGGACCAACAGCTGCCTGTTTCTGTAGTGTCTTCTTAAACATGCATTTTCCATTCATTTTAAATAGATCTGTTATTTTTCCATCACATTGGACAACCTAATATTTTTTCTTCTTCAGTTAAATTGACATAGAGTCCAGGAAATTTTCTGTGTTCACATGACACAGTTGCATTCTTAAAAATGTGACAATTGTCCGAACAATTAAATTTTCCACTCAATAAGGCACCACCTGTGTTTTCCCCGTAAGTTATTATGGAAAGAATTTCTTGTTTAATTTATTTTTTTCCCTGAAGGCATTCTACCAAGGACAGGGCAGAGAATGTTAAAGGTGGAAGAGTTTTAGAAGTGAAGCATTTTGATGCCCTCATAAAGGGAGGGAAGGGAGATGAGGCTGCAAAACAAACTGGGAATTGGCTCAAGGTCAGCCAGCTGCTGATAGGAGCTCTGAGGAATCTGACAGCAGCCACAGAACTTCAGTCCAGTGTTCTATCTGCCTGACATGTTGTGTTGTTATAGTTGTGCCTATGAATCAGTTCCTTTTCTCTTTCCAGCCACCCATCAGTACATGGGGTGGGTGTGTGTGTGTGTGTGTGTGCGCGCGCGCACGTGTGTGTGTGTTTGTGCATGTTAGGTATTTATATATATGTGAGTAAAGACACAGATACATATGCACTTGTTTTGGTACCTTACCAGATTTGGCTGCATCTTGACGTTGAGGAAATATTTAATATGTTTTCTAAAAAAAAATGTTATTTTGAAATGACTTGTATTTAATCTTCCCTGAAGGGCTTTACATAAAGAGTAGTGGATGACAGTGGTTATCCAGGAGAAAAATAGTCTAGGGGGACACTTGAAAGGGTAGAACTAATTCCAGTTTCATTTGTCATCATTATTGATGTTAATACAATTTTGAGGTGATAACAAATTAGGAAGCAGTGCAGAAACAAAGCCATTTCTATAATTCAAAAAGTATTAGATGAAGTATTTTATTACAGAAAAAATATAAAATATATAACAAAGGCTTTACTAATTAGGATATGGAAATTTCTCCTTTTCTCGTTTATAAGTCTCTATTGAGTTTTCAAAAGTGACTTACAAAAATATAGCAGTGTCTGTGTAATAGAGATACAGAAAATAATATGTAATTGTTGGTAAAAAATTTTAAGAAAAACGTCTTACGTCATAACATTGCATAGTCTCTTTAATCAGGAAACACTGAATTTCTAGAATTCATGTAATAGTATTTACACACACAATCACACACATATACAAGATACCCCCAACACACAGTTATGCATATTTTATTTTTAATTTGAAAAGTAACCAATGTCCTTTTAGAGTGCCTGAAAAGTCGCAAATAAATACATCAATTAGGAGAAAAGTATCCAGAGTATCAAATAACATGACCATAGACGTAAACTGCTTGCTTCTATTAATTATGCATCATCACCATGCTTTTATACGGCTTTATAGTCCACAAGAATTATATTTTCTTGTTTGATCCTCCCAGTGTAATTGTGAGATTGGGCAGAAAGAAAACTGAAAATCACTGAAGTTAATGTATTACATAGCTAGAAAGTGACAGAAATATTATATGAACCCAAGTCTTCCAGTTTTCATGTTTTTTTTTTTTTTTTTTTATGCTACATCAGTGTTCCCTAAGGTTAGGTCCCTGGACCAGTAGCATCAACATCATCCCCAAACTTGATAAATATGCAAATCCTTGGCTGTCAAGTCAAACTTGGGAGGCAGGGTTCAGCCATTTGTATTTTATTTATTTGTTTATTTATTTATTTATTTACTTATTTATTTATTGAGATGGAGTCTTGCTCTGTTGCCCAGGCCGGAGTGCAGTGGCCTGATCTCGACTCATTGCAACCTCCACCTCCCGGGCTGAAGCAGTTCTCCCACATCAGCCTCCTGAGTAGTGGGGTCTACAGGCGTGTGCCACCACGCCTGGCTAATTTTTGTATTTTTAGTAGAGACAGGGTTTCACCATGTGGGCCAGACTCCTCTCGAACTCCTGACCTCAAGTGATCCGACCATCTCGACCTCCCAAAGTGCTGGGATTATAGGCATGAGCCACGGCACCTGGCATAGCCATTTGTATTTTAAAAAGTTCTGTAGGTGATTCTGATACACAGCCGTCTGAAAACTGCTGACTTCTCAAATAAGTACCCTTTCATCCAAATTCAGTCTATTCCCTTATGGAAGCAGTCTGGGGATAAAATTCAATCCAATATAAAATGTTTCAATATGTAATATGTTCTAATGTGTAGTTGGTTTTATTTATTGATTTTGTTTAATAATTATTTTTCATTTCCTTTGTGTAGATTTTCTTTCTTTCACATAGAAGACTTCCTAATATTTTGGAAACACTTCTACCTTCACCATTGTCGCCATCCTTTCCAAACTGAAAATTAATACCTGTGACATGAGAATCAATTTTAATTAAAATTTTCTTGGAAAGCAGGTGTGTTTGTTTCCCATTGCCGCTAAAACAAATTACTACAAACTTAGTGACTTAAAACAGATCTATTCTGTTACCATTCTGGAGATCAGAGATCTAAAATCAAGACGCCAGAAGTTCTGTGTCTGCTGGAGGGTCAAGGGGAGAATCCATGTCTTTTTCAGCTTCTACAGTCAGCCTACATTTCTTGGTTAGTAGCCTTTTCCTCAAATCCCTCCAACCACTTGCTTCTCTCATCATTATCTATCTCCTGCTACCAACGGATTCTCTTGCTTCCTTTTACAACGGAGCTTTGTGATGATCGGGGATAAACTCTATCAAGATGTCTAATTTATTCACATCTACAGAGTCCCTGTTACCACGTAAAGTAACATGTTCATAGGTTCTAGGCATTGGAACCTGGACATCTTTAGGGGTGAGGAGCTGCATTATTCAGCCAACCACGCCAGGGTAGGTGTGGTTGATATTATTTGACAATGATAATTCAGTACCAATTTAAAGGCACTAAGTCAGAGGCAACAGAAACCAACACTTGTGGTACTTTCACACAGTAGAGAAACTCAGGTTAAACTGATGTCTGAAATATCTAAAGACAAATGGATTCATACCAGTGAGCTAAGAAACATTATGTGATACTTTTTGCACTGTACTGTAATTATTTGTCTACTAGTCTGATTAAACTCTCAACACTGTTAAGATCCACTCCGATTTCCTTCAATAGTTTTGCAATGTCTGACTGATCTCAGTGTCCACTAAAAACCACTCAGTAAAATTTAGTTAGATGTTAATGTCACATGAAATGAAATGTTTCCACTAAAAGAGTCATGGAATGTTGGTAAAAGAAATTTTATTACTATTAATCTGATTTGTTTTGCTTTAAAGTTTGTTTTTTTTTTTGTTTGGTTTTACATATTTTTTTTGAATAAGGAAAGTAATAAAATATGCTAGGTGTTTTAAGACTTAATAATATGCATGAGATATACCAAGGCTGATGAAAACAAAATTGAGCATAAAAACTTGGAAGGGATAAACTTTGTAAAATTAAGAAAGAATTACATTAGAATGCCAATTGAAACTAGAATCCTGAATATGAAATGTAGCATGTATATTTTAAAGCAATGACAGTAGAAAATATATTGGACTATATCAGAATAAGATGTAAACTTTACCTCTAAAATTTATATTGTTATGAGCAAATAGCAATCTAATAAAGAAGAATATATCATTATGCTTCATTGTTGAAGATTTATTTGGAGAGACATCAAATATTCATAAATTCTTCTCCCTCTTTGTTTTAAAACTAGGAATCTAAGGCCTGGAGATAATGTGTAGTCTGAATTATGTTTAAATGAATAAATGAAAAACAACTGATTTATAGGAAACTTACCAAAACAGACGAGTGGGAAAAGCAAAATTTTCCTGGCATTGACGTTTTTCAAGTCTTTGCTATATTTTGTGAGATGATATAATGACACAACAATATTTAACGCAGCAGCTTTTATTGCTCCTTTGTAGAAAATTGTTCCAATAACTGTTTACTATCGCTGGCATCACAGGAAGAAAATTGTATACCTCAGCTGCTGTCCTCCCTGTGGCTGTAATGAAGTCCCTGTAGTAATCTAATTGTATCGACTTAGCAGGAAAGTGGAATTATAATTGACAATATAGAGCCAAGCAAATTGCACTAACAGAAGAGACATGCTGACTTAAGTCCCATTGACATGAATGTCAAAAGTGCTTTTTATAATGGCTAAAGTTTATTTTGTCTAACTGATTTAACTTTCAAGCATTAAAATTATGCAGGAAGCTTTATATCTTGAGTTAAAACTTTGAACTTTAATTTTTACTGGCATTCATTCATAGTGAAATGATTTAGAAAAATGTTAATTAATGTTATCAATAACCATTTATGCAAACATGATTCTTAAAATAAATTTGATGAATAAAATATTGTGCTTACGTCACAAACAACTATTTTGTGTATAATTTATGTTTTGAGGATAAAACATCTTTTCTAGATTTTGATCAGGGTTTTAAAATATTTTTCGTACCTTTTCAATTAAGCCTTTATATCTCAACTATTAGCAAACCTAGAAAATACACAAGCTCTAGAAATGAGCATTATGATGTGAAATATAAGATTAATAACATATCAATTCATTTGTTTAAAAGGGGCCTGGATTATTAAAGTTAGGAATTTCAGTAAAACATAGTATTTAATTTGTAAGTAGACTTAGTTTGTAACTTCCAGAGGAATCAGAAAAATATCCAAATCTTTAAAAAGAAGGATCAAATTTATAGGTAGTTTATTTGATATTGTTAAATAATTGTAATCCTTTCAACTATTTATAATCATATTTATGAAGTGAGAAAATAAAAGACATTGAATAGTGAACAAGATTTATTAGATGACTGTGGTCTCTTCTCCTGTTTCTCATTTATTATTGCACAACATTGAGCAAGTCTCTTGGAATCTCATTTTTGCCTGAAAAAAAAAGATGGCATAATATTTGTGAAAAGTGTTACATAAAGAAAAATATGTGTGTGCATATATTTATGACATTATATACATTATATAGCACATATATATGACATATATAGTATATGTACTTTATAATATATGACATATAGCACATGTACTATATAATATATGACATATATGACACATATAGTATGTACTTTATGACATATTCATAATATGAAGACATATTCATGATATATATCATATATTCATATATATTATAAAGTATATACTATATTATATATAGTATATACTATGACAGTATATAGTATATGCTATGACAGTATATGGTATATACTATGACAGTATATAGTATAATGTCATATATATAGTACATATAGTATATACTGTTTATACCTATATATGTACTAGGAAATATATGTACAAAGAGAATATACAACTCAACTGAAGATTTTAATGGTTTTGCCATTTGTTCTTTCATTGTTACAAAATACACTTTAAAACAAGCTCTAGTCCACTATTTGAATTGTAAGTAATAATGTAAAAAGAAGAAATAATAGATTAAATAATAAAAAACATAATTTTAAAGAATTAATATCACGTATCTGAGTAAAAGAACTTGATTTTATTAATTCTTTGTAGTGCATACTACTGTGCTCTACATATAATGAAACACAGACAACAATATTTCTTAACCAATTAAAATGTATACCTTACAACTTTTAGAAAAATCCTTCCAGATATTTCCAAAATATTAACAATTGCTCTGTCATGAGCTTCTTTATAATTTTTTCTTTAACTCCTGTTTATGGGCTAAGGAATTTATGACTTACCACACTATATTATTTTTGCTTTTTGTATTCATATCCTCTGTCCTAGTAGACATAAGATATTTAAATCTATTTTTTCTTGGATTTAAAGTGTCCATAGCATATTTTTGAATGATGTAAAAATATAAAAATACTTGATTATTACTGTTCATTTTCTACCCAAGAACAATCTTCATCTATTTGGGAAGTCAGTTCTTACTACTGTACACACATAAAGTGGCGAAGAAAGAGGGAAAACCCACTATTCAGCAAGGTCAGGTGAATCACTCCATAGGTCAGAGTTGGCTTCATAATCGTCAAATTGGTCTTAAAACTGGGTGAAAGGAATTACAGGAGTCAATAAAGAAACCTGGACTAAGAAGTTTCTTTCAAATTCTATCAGTGCCATATCTAGTTGGGCAAAATATGGAAGATTTCTTCTTGGCCTTAATTTCCACATATGTAAAATGAGAGTGATTGATAACATATTTCAAGATTTATCCATATACATCTCCCTAGTAGAATAGTTTGTGCTGTATATTTTTCTTTTCCTCTCATTTCTTAAGAATATTTACGGGGTTGTAGTCCACTGGAGGAGCTATGATCCTCCAAATTAAATGCAACTATTAATATTATGCATAATAATAATAAAGTTTAGATTAGTCATATTTCTTCCTCAATTTTAAAAGTAAGAAATCAAAAGTCTAAAGAGATCAAATAATTTGCTCAAGATTCATTTTTGAAAGATTGCCTGAACCAGTATTGTCTAAAATTCAGTTATGTCTGATTCCAAAGCTATATTGTCTAAATCTAATATATATTTTTTTCTTCTGACATTTCTGGTGAATGTCATTAAATTTGGTTGATATTATTAGGAAATGAGTTCTAACTCAATAGGTCATATATTAAAATTTCTATTTTTAATAAACATCACCCAAGCCGATCAGTATGCTACATTCAACAAAAGTCGTACAATTGATGGAAGGGTGAAAGAAGAATGCATATTTTAGTGGTAGGCAAAAAGAGAAAAAATTCATTATACTCATCATATACCATATCAAATGTAAGGATCTGAATTATATTTGAGAAGTTTTCCATGTCTTAGTCAGAGGTAGTATCCATTATAATTATTTTCCCTTTAATTAGAGACTAAGACTGAGAATGAGTTTATCAAATCCCAGAGGGTAAATTTAATTGATAACATTCTAAAAATAATTTATATTTTCATGTTATTAAAAAAATTCTTTGTTATCAATCTATTAGACTACACAGACTGCATTTCTTATTGAGAAATATTTTACAAGGCAGTTAAAATTCAGAGATGACATTTCTTCTATTCTGTTCCTCCTCCCTTCCTAATGTTTACATTTCTTGCTTTTTTGCCATTTTCTTTTCTTTTCTCATTTTTACTTTAATTATTTTATTTGCCCAAGTAGTTTACACATTCTGTTTGCTCATGAAAATAATGTAGCTTTGTTGTATTATTCAATCACATAAAATGTTCTAGGACAAATTTTTTAATTAGTGAACTAAATTATCATTATTGTTTATTCTGATTATTAATGTATTCACTGAATAAATAAATCAAAGTTTTCCTATATTTACTTTCAAATGATGTGTTTACCTATATCATAAATTTTGAAATCTCTTGGTGGTGTTAATTCAAGAAACTTATTTATTGATTGTGCTGATGAACACTTTCTTGGCGACATTAAATCAAGTGTATCATTTCCTGAAATCTTGATTTTATGCAAATCCACTCCTTTAAAGACAGATTGGGACTTTTAGGAGATGGATGAGGCAGTTTTTTTTTTTCTTCTGAGTAATCAATGGCCATTCCTCAAAAATTTTATCATATTCTAATTTGGTCTCATAACATAGGCACAAAATTCTTACTAATATACCTGAAACAGTGTGAATTAATGATCTCTAGCAAAAATGTTTGAAATATTTATGTATGTAAATTAATTTTGTATAAAAGTGTCTAATATTATCGCTTAATTTTTTAAACATCTTTTTTTAAAGGTGCCACTGAAATTATCGCTTAATTTTTTAAACATCTTTTTTTAAAGGTGCCACTGAAAGCCATTGAGAAACATGTTACCCATGAAGTATTCTATAAAACTGACAAGGAAACAGTGGATACAATTTTGAGTCTTTTACAAGCTTGCCCAAAAATTCAGTTTATAATACAATGCATTTGGTAAATCTAAATAGCAAAACTATTTGCTGAAATATTTTCATATTTGTTATTTTGAGCCTGTTAAAAATAAGACTTTTTGTCAGTTTCATCTTGCTGATTTATGAGTTATACTTAGTATTGAACATCATTTAAAAATCAGTGACATAAGACTTAACCAAATTAATAAAAGAGAGGTGAGGTATTAGATCCGCTTCCCATTAGACTGGATGCATATATTCTATCCATGGCTGCAAGGTTTAAAGTTCACTGCAGTAAGACTGTCACTGTGTGGCTAAGCAAAAGAGCATGTGCTGTTAAAAGAGTTACTAACAATATATAAACAAGTTGTAAGCATATCTTAAAATGAATTTTTGGTAGAGGCAGGGTCTCCCTATGTTATCCAGCTTGTCTCAAAACTCCTAGGCTTAAGCCATCTTCCTGCCTTCGTCTCCCAAAGTACTGGGATTACATCTGTGAGCCACAGCACCCAAACTTTTTTTTTTTTTTAAGCTCCAAATGCAAGTGTAGATAATTTCATATTAACACATTCATGGAATGCATTTTACAATATTTTCTTTTGCTTTTTTAATTAAACATTTTTTTTTCAATTTTTTAAAAATCTGGCTGTATCTTCTGCTAAGGTTTGGTTTAAACTTTATTATCGTTTAACAATTGTGTAAACCCTTCTCATTGTGTAATGAGGAAATTTTATATGACACATACATAAAATATGTATTAGAGACTGTATATATTAAGTCTTTAATGCTTATGCCTAACTTCAGAAATTATTCTCTTGGTTGCAAAATAAATGAATAATAAAATCCAAGTTTTTTTTTTTTAATGTAAGAAACACATATGGATATTCTGTAAATAATATGATTTTCCAAAGAGTATATTTTAGTGAATTTGTTCTATATGATGACATGACCTTGTATAATTTGCAATTTAACTAGGTACTCACCACTACCAACTTTATTAATCTGTCAAAATTTCCTCTTTTTAATTATATTCTATGTCAGTAGCATTCGAGGAAATTGGCTAAGAAAATTGGGAAGAAAACAAAGAACTAATTTATGAATAAATTTATGCATAATGCTTAAAACGTAGATATTTCATAAAAGAAATTAAAGTGAAATACATTTTTAGTACCAGTATTGTCATCCACTTAAACATGCAGTTTTGACCACAGTAGTGAGACATCCTGAGGTCCTTCCGTGGAAAGCTTTTGTTTGCCTAACTTTGCATCACTTTGCATTTATGATGACTACTTACTTTTCTTAGTAGTTTCATTTGTTTTTTAATTAAAAATGCTTAAAATGATAATATTTAAATTAATAAATCAAAGCGTATTTTGCGCTGGGCGTGGTGGCTAATGCCTGTAATCCCAAGACTTTGGAAAGCCTAGGCGGGCAGATCGCTTGAGCCCAAGAGTCAAGACCAGCCTGGCCAACGTGGAAAAACCCTGTCTCTATTAAAAACACAAAAATTAGCCTGTCGTGATGGCACATGCCTGTAGTCCTAGCTACTTGGGAGGCTGACACACAAGAATCACTTGAGCCCAGGAGGCAGA
The DNA here is from genome assembly GCF_009828535.3 of Hylobates moloch. Classification (NCBI taxonomy): domain Eukaryota; kingdom Metazoa; phylum Chordata; class Mammalia; order Primates; family Hylobatidae; genus Hylobates; species Hylobates moloch. The sequence continues at coordinate 115,171,047 of NW_026652283.1, forward strand.
GGTTGCAGTCAACAGAGATTGGGCCACTACACTCCAGCCTGGGTGACAGAGTGAGACTCTGAGGTAAAAACAAAAAAACAAAACAAACAAACAAAAACCCAAAAAGTATTTTATACATGCAGCATACATTTTCAATTAATTTAATTATTATAGCATGAAATCTAAGACAATGATGATTATGAAGTAGAATTATTCTCAGCCGCATGTATAGTTAATAGGATTAATTAGGCCGTTATCCTTTTAACTTACTATTGCTGGACATTTTGTTTAAAATAAAATTATCTGTACATGATTGCCCCCTATTCTTCTTTATTTGCTTTTGGAGGTATAATGCCACCAGATGACTTTCTTGGATATTGTTCTTTGTCTTCGAAAATTGAAATAAAAGCAATTGTGTGGCCAACTTCACCACGGCATGATTTACTGAAGGTGATTTATTAATAAATCTACTTCTTGAGTGTTCATGGTTTGCTAGGAAACAGAATTGACAATCACATTAACTTTTTGCTTTGTTTTCATTGAATCATCTTACCTCTTTTGTGGCAATAAACAATTAATCGTTGAGTATTAAATGTATTGAGAAACATTACATATTTTTTGTTAATGTTTGAACTCATTTCTAACATTAATTTCAATTGTAATTATATTTTCTTTCAGAGAATGTGTCTGATATATTTTTCATAAAATAATAACCTTTGTAGGCTGAGAGTAAAACTTTAAAAGACAATAAAATGCTTTAAAAGGTTTATTTTTGCCTTGGTTCCATTTCAAGTCTCTTAACAATTAGGAATATTGCAACCTTTGGAGAAATACCATATGCATAATATGGGAGTCATAATGTATTGAAATAGTTGTGTAGCCCTACAATGAAAATAGAAAACATAGAAAGAAGTGTAAACATTATAGTTTATCATTTTCAGAACTACAAAGGTAAAACAAATAGAGTATGAAATTTTCTTCATCCAAATCTTTGCTAAATAGTCACAGAGCTACAGCTGATGATTCAAGATGAATAGTACAAATATATTAAACAAAAACACTCTGAAGTTTTTATATGTGAGTGGGGAAAATAACTCTAGAACCAGAAGAATGTTTTTTGAAATGTACATTTAATGCCGAAGCTAAATTTTACTGAGCGTTTCCTTCTTATCATAAGAAAAAGCTAATGTTTATTAGTAGAGATTATCTAAATGCAGGGATCAGTTAAGTATTGACTTTTTCAGAATACTTCACATTTATTCTGTGATCTTGAAGCATCCTCACCCTGTAAGTTGAATGAGTTAAAATTTTTCTATTTCTTGTAGTCCAGTGTTGTATTAAGTGCGTGGGCTCAAGATTTATGCAAGCGTAGTTGCTTTATAAGTCTTAAGATTTATTTAACAAATGACTGTAAGTAAATTTCCTAACCTCACATATTCTGTTTCTTTCTGTAAAACTGAGAATAATAGTACTTATCTCTGTCATTGTGATCATACAGTGAATATTGTATGTGCTATTTCCTAGCCCAATTCCTATCACGGAAAATGTGTTTAGTAACTGTTTTCTACTTTCCCTTTTCCCTTCTTTACGTATAATTATGGAATTCTACTATATTCTAGGTACTACTCTATATACTAAGAATAAAAAAATCAAATTTAACACGCTTTTGGCCCTAAAGACCCCACAACTCTTTTATTTTCACTTATGACATCTTTGCTCAAAATAAAATTACTTTGTAATCTAATCATTTGTAATTACCTTGTTTCCTCATGTCAGATTTCTCATGTCTTCCTGTGTTTCTTATGTCAATGCTCACAATACATTAATGACATATCTGTAGTCACTAGCTCAAATTCCTCCAATATTCTCTGTTACACGTGCATTATTTATCATACATTTAAAAAATCTTAGCCTAGAATATAAGCCCTCCCAGACCTCTAACCCAAATCCACATCATAAAAATCAAGTCATACTCTCAACCTACTTACCACACAACCATAATTTGCAAATTCCAGCTTTCATGACTTTCTCATGTTACCTGTGCTTTCTGCGCCTTGAGAATCATATTCTCTCTTTTCATGATCTGTTTAAGATTTACTTATCTTTCATTGCCATATCTAACCCTTCTGCCTCTCAAGTCACCTAGTAGTTATTCCCCCTTCTGCTATTTAAATCTATGTGGTTTGTAGCAGTGATTTCATGCCTCAGTCTACAATTTTTATGAACGTTTAATATTTAAGTAAATGTTGAGCTCCTTGAGAAAAAGGATAAGACTTATATTCTTGCATCCATAACAGAGTCATGCCCAGAAAAAAAAAAAAACACACACACACAATGTTACATTTAATACCTGCCGTGTTACAAAAATAGTTTAAGGCATTATACATAATTGCATACCTCAAAATGGGAAAATAGAAATTTTTGAGATAAGAAAGACCTAAATAAGTAAGAGCTAAATTATTTGTTTATATATATATATATATATGTTTTGCCATATGAATTATTTTGAAGATAATTGAGTATTAGATGATTGGCATGCTTATTGATAAATAATAGATATTTTTACTCTCTGAAAAGTATTAAAGACAAATTATTCACGGAAGATTTTTAATCTCTACTGGAATTTTTAAGGGTGTGGTAACTTTCAGAAGTTTATCTGATTTATAAGCTCCCCTAAAAATATTTGATTACATATTATATGTGCATATATGTATGTGTATATGTGTGTAAATATGCATAAATACACACTTCATTTGTAATAATGTACAGTTGGCCCTTCAACAACAGGGTTAGGGGTGCTGACCCCCCACATAGTTGAAAATTTTCCTATAAATTTTAACTCGCCCCAAACGTAGCTACTGATAGCCTACCGATGTTAATTGACTGTTGATATGATCAGTAACGTTTCTTTTGACTGCTTATGTTATCAATAGCTTATGTTTCGTAGGTTATATATTTATATAATATATTCTTACATAATTAGAGAAATAAAATGTTACTTAAAAATCACAAGAAGGAGAAAATATATTTATTAAGCAGAAGTATATCATCATAAAGTTCTTCATTCTCATCATCACGTTGAGTAGGCTGAGGAGGAGGGAGAAGAAGAAGGATTTGTCTTTCTGTCTCAGCAGTGGCAGAGGCAGAAGAGGTGGAGAAGGTGGAATGGGAAGCATGAGAGACAGGCACACACAGTCTAACTTTTATTGAAAAAGTCTGCTTATAAGTGTGTCCACGAAATTCAAACCCCTGTTGTTCTAGCATCACCTGTGTATAAAAAGCAACTAATTAAAGAGTTTTTTTTTGTTTTTTTGAAGTAGTATACTTCAGTTTTCTTTTTGTTCACTAATTTCATTTGATGTTTCTCTTATCACTATCCTCAACCTTTTTCAACGAGCTCTGCCATAATTGACAGTTTGGGGAGTTGCAGTAAGTGCTTTGCTTTTTGTCCTTAGAGAAGAATAGTAAGTCTTGGTGATGCTTTCTGGACTCTGAAGCAACATTATGCAAAACATCAGTGATTTCATATTGCCTCTGGACAAGCTAAGGTGGTTTACTCTATGTCATTCCCAGTTGTTTATTACTTAATGTCGTGGGCTTGGGAAGGTTATTCTTCGTTTAGACTCTAAAATAAGTCAGATCTAATAATGTACAATGAGCACTGTGGGGAAAAAACAAAACAAAACAAACAAAAAAAAACCATAGTAACCAAAGGCCGGGCGCAATGGCTCATGCCTGTATTCCCAGCACTTTGGAAGGTTGAGGTGGGCTGTTCGCTTGAGGCCAGGGGATCGAGACCAGCCTGGCTAACATGGGGAAACCCCGTATCTACTAAAAATACAAAAATTAGACAGGTGTGGTGGTGGTGCTTGTAATCCCAGCTAGTCGCATGGCTGAGGCAGGAGAATCGCTTGAACCTGGGAGACAGAGGTTGCAAGTGAGCTGAGATCGCGCCACTATACTTCAGCCTGGGTGACAGAGTGAGACCGTGTCTCAAAAATAAACAAATAAATAAAAAATAATTAGTAACCAAAGTACAAGACAACCTCTTCCTTAGCCTTAGCATTTTACTATTTTAGAGGAAAGTGTCTCACAGGGTACCTGTATCACTGTAATGCGGTAGCTATGGTTCTCAAGAAAGGCATTTACTACTGAAATTGCCGTTAATTTCAACTTACTTCTCCTTTGAAAGAGAGAAAGGATTGTAAATATGAGCAAATTGTGCTTGAATGAGTGAGCCCTAATCAACCATGATGTTCCTATCCCTGGAGCCTGGGAGAAGTCTCCCTCCGTCTCTCCAAGCCACTACTACAATTTAATCAGAATAGGCATATGTGATAGTATCCACTTGCAATTTATGTGCTAAACAGTTCTTACAGCTTGGTTAAAGCATTTCTTTGTAAATGAATGAGCCATAATTATTTGCCAAAAGCTTTCCCAAAATGTTTTAAACTCTCATTTTGTCCCAATCCATGTGTTGATAAATATAACTCTTATTTCTATTATAAAAAGTCCAGTTGTATTTCCAATTTATTTTCTCCATGAAAATGAGATTTTATTTCTATTACAATTTATTTATTTGTTGGTTTGTTTATATTTATGCTAACACTATCCTCTAAATATTTCCCTTAGAATTTTTCTTCAGATAATTATCGTAAGAATAATTTTAATGTACTTGCAAGCTCTAACTTCTATTTAACTGTGTTTTAAAAGGTTTATATTATTAAATGCTTCCATTTAAAGTATTACTATTTTTTAAACTTCAAAAATGGTTTCTTGAAACTTACTCAGATAACTGAAAAATCAGAGTAGAAATTAGTACACAATTCTACAATTTATTTTAGCACTGGTAATCAAAATTATCGTGACAGCTAATAGTCCTAGTTTCAAAAGTAATAGCTCTGTGTATTCCTGTTCTACTGTTGACCCATTTTACTCTTAGGCTGCATTTGCCTTTTCTTTCATAGCCTAACTGAGCAATTCTGTATTTGTGATTATGTTATTAGGTCTGTCTTTCTCCAGGACCTTTCCTTCATACTGTATTTGTGTTGGGTAGCAGTAAAATGGGCTATTCATGAATGAACCTTCAGCCAAACAGGCCTTCATTGCTTCCGAGCCACTCGTGGTTAACTGCTCCTTAAATCACTCCAGCAGACGACCACAATACTCAACAGAACAAATATACTAATCTTAAACCTTCACACTCTCTGGCACATAAAACATCTGCTTAGACTCAGGGGAACTTACAGGGAGTTTTCAGTCTGTTTATCTAAATGTAGAACTGCACCTAACCTAGAAATACAAAAGGGAACCAAGAGAAAAATATTATGATGCCTGTGAACATAAAACTTATGTATTTGTTATGGTATGATATGCCACTCCCTTAGCCTCAACTAATTTTCTTTGCCCAGAATCCTAATTAATCTAACTGCCCAAAGCAGAGAATAGTGGGGCAATTTAACCAAACTGAAGATATAGGATGTGAATGTAGTAAAAAAGTAATTGCTAGAAAGCTAATGCTCCCTGAACCTGTATATTCTCATGCTGCCATATTTGTATAAAATGTCCCCAAAAGTTTCATTAACTTTAATAATGTAAAGAATCAGGGAAGTCATTCAGTTATCGATTCAAATAAAAGGATCAATACTGCTTCACTTGATTTAGAAAAAGTGTACAAGATACAAGGCTTGATAGATGGTGTGTTAAGGGTGTGAGTCATTGTTTCAGTATGGAATTAGAAAGAATGAGAACATGCATTTCTGATTAAGGTTTCTGTTTTATAATTTACATTCATGTGCTATTTCAGTTTGTATTTTATAAATACTTAAACATATTTAAACACAGTTGTTCCTTTGTATCTTGATAGAGTAACTGATTTAGTAAAGCATTCAACACTTGAGATGACTTTAGTAACATTGGCTGTTGACATTTTAGCTAATAGAGTATAAATAAAAAATGACAAATGGGCCTAAGATCTCAATACTTTATTTGCTCTTTCTGTTGCTGGGAAAAAAACAAAATTAATTATTTAAACATTTACTTTGAGCTTACTATGTACAAATAATGATTTACTGGAGGAATGGATAAAGGCAAAGATCATTAAATTCTGCATATTAAACCTAAACAACTTCAAAATGTAGAGAATTTATCCTTCCTAGATCCTAAAGTAAATGATAGAAGAGTAGGAAAAGAGTGATCCATAAAAAAACACAGATTTTCAACAATTAAAATTAATTAAATATAAGAAATTTACAAATTGGATGCTATTAAGTTTCACATATCTCATTTGTAAACAGAGAGACAATGTCTTAATGACTATACTAGACCCTTATATGCCTGGATTTTTCTTTATGGACTATGGACTAATGAATTCAAATTTTATTTAGGTTACCATGAATCATTTTGAAGAGATTTGTTGAAATTACAAGTAATATCCCTTATTATTCATCACTGAATTTTCTGAAATTGACCTCAGAATGTGCCCTAGAATTAATCAACAATTTTAGCACTCGTACATATTAATCTTAACTCTAATTAAGTTATATTCACTTTTTTCCAAGTCTCCCAAACTTCTTTTGAGTGGGACAATAATACATAATCTCTGTTGAAATTCTAGAAAAATAACTCTGATATGTTATTTAGTCATATGGTCAGAGAAAATGTGAGCCTACGTAGTAGCCATGACCCAAACCCAGGGAGCATGTAGGACAACTTGCAAGGGTGTGAGGTAGGGAAGAGCGCATGCTCTGGGCCAGGCTGCTCTGCTGATAACTGGTGGGCACTAGAATACTGTGACTTCTTTTCTAGGGAAGGCTGAGGACGCCTAGAAGTGGATTAGGGGAAAGGTGCATGTAGCTGTTGGCTGGTGAAATGTCACACCTGGTTGAGTCAACTGATGGCTATAGATGAATTTTATTTTCATCAGTGCTTTGCCATTTCTCCTTTTATCACCAAAATATTCGTATGTATTCCCAACATGCATATTGCTCTCCCCTCTGCCTTCACCCAGATTTGATACAATAGGCCTCATTGTTCAAGGTGGAGTGTAAGAAAGGAATTGTACACAAGGATTGTGAAGGTCTGTAATTTTTCCTGGCCCTTTGATGTACTGTACAGTTCACTTAATTGCAGTGCGTATCAAGGTCATTCTGCTGAAAATAGAAACAAAACATCAAAAATGATCATACTCTTTTGTTCATTTCCTCATTTATTAAATAAGTGTTTATTGAATATTTACATGGTCCAGCCTTGAAAATAAATAAGTATATAAAATATGATCAATCATTAAGACATGGCCTGATTGATTACAATAGACACAGAGTCTCAATGGATGCATGAAATTCAGATAAAATGATGGATGTTACTTTATTATGAGCAGATTGGAAGGACAATTGTTGAATTTCTTTCCAATTTACTATTGAAAATGTAAATTTTCAATAGTGGCTCACGGCTGTAATCCCCGCACTTTGGGAGGCTGAGGCGGGCAGATCACCTGAGGTCAGGACTTCGAGACCAGCCTGGCCAATATGGTGAAACCCTGTCTCTACTAAAACTACAAAGGTAGCCGGGCATGTTGACATGCACCTGTAGTCCCAGCTACTCGGGAGGCTGAGACAGGAGAATTGCTTGAATCCGGGAGGCACAGGTTGCAGTGAACCGAGACTGCGCCACTATACTCCAGCCTGGGTGACAGAGTGAGACTCAGTCTCAAAAAAAAAAAAAAAAAAAGATACATTTCTTTTCTTTCTTATTTCATGTAAAATTATTAAATGTTGGCTTCATTTGATAATATTGAAGATCTGTCAGATCAGATAAAAATTGAAATATTTATGACATATTTGTATTGGAGCAGAAAAACAGCAGTAAGTTGTTTTCAGTGAACTAATCTATTGTTACTGAATGGATACTAAGTCCACATAACACGATGGGCTTATTTGTCCAGTTAACTGGTATTTCTCAAACGCAAATGCACTTAATATGGCTTATAGGTTTTTAGTGTTATGTTAGTAATCCATTCCTCATTCAAATATATCTTTTGGCAATTGAAAGATCTTAGTCAAGAAATGTACAGTTTAGATATTTTCATATGGCAAATCTAAATTATGTAAATCCTCATTACTTATTTTCATGAAGGGCCTTTTGGGTGAAGACTCTTTGAATGAATGTCCTCATGGGTAATCAAATTGAGCATGAATGATTCATCGCTTTCTATCCTTCATATCTCCTTCTTACAAGGAGAGGACTGCAGTTCTCCTTATAAACCCAAAAGTAGGGATAGATGAATTACCTGTTGAGCAGCTATTACACCCTTGATGTGTGCATCTGCTCATGTTTCAAACACAATGCTTCTTCCCCTGATGTTGAATTCTGTCCAAGGAAATTGTACTAATTTGTGTTCTGTTGCTCTCTGATCAGTTAGATTAAAAAGATTATAAAGAGCAGGTGCATGAAAGAATGCCTATGGCTTTAAGCAAGTGTCTCCAGGTCCCTGTTTTGAGGAGACTGACTGCAAAAATTGTGCATCAGAGTTATAAAATCAATTCTGAAAATAATTTCATTCATATTCAATTTTCCATTTTTTTCTTTGTAACTAAATAGAAAATCTTTCATTTCACATTAACTTAGCTAACTTCTCCATGACTCTTACCACTACTACATATTACTTCATTCTACTACGTGGCTCCTCTTGTTATTCAGACTCTGGGTCCCCCCATTTCTTCCTGGACTGATTCTAAAACTCAGTTATTTCCCTCCTTTAGAGGGCTCAGTCCAGGATAGACTTTCATTGTGAAGCAGTGATAAATGACATTGACTTCTCATCATTTTTTCTCTCACCCTGTTTTCACTTTACATTGTATGTTTTCAGTATACAGACATAGACAGCACACCACCAAACCATGGGAGATTTGCGTGGCTCTCATTTTATAAGGCAGGTACCTAAAGCACAAATCTCACATACAAGTTAACAGAGATAAATTACTCTCCTTAAATACATTGGTATTTGCATTGATTATGCTTGTGAGCATGACTTACATGAATACAGATTCACATGAGGATGTTGGTACAGTATTGCCTGTTTTCTCATTTAACATATTTTGTGATCTATGAATGTCAATATATAAAAATGTAATTCAAGGCCGGGCGCTGTGGCTCACGCTTGTAATCCCAGCACTTTGGGAGGCCGAGGCGGGCGGATCACGAGGTCAGGAGATCAAGACCACAGTGAAACCCCGTCTCTACTAAAAATACAAAAAATTAGCCGGGCGTGGTGGCGGGCGCCTGTAGTCCCAGCTACTCGGAGGCTGAGGCAGGAGAATGGCGTGAACCCGGGAGGCGGAGCTTGCAGTGAGCCGAGAGTGCGCCACTGCACTCCAGCCTGGGTGACAGAGCGAGACTCCGTCTCAAAAAAAAGAAAAAAAAAAAAAGTAATTCAATTCTCTCTCTCTCTCTCTCTGTCTTTTTTCCTTTTTGTTTTTTTTTCTTTTCTTTTTTTTTTTTTTTTTTTTGGTGTTTTCGAGACAGGGTCTCACTCTGTTGCCCAGGCTGGAGTGCAATGGCACAATCTCGGCTCACTGCAACCTCCGCCTCCTGGGTTCAAGCGATTCTCCTGCCTCAGCCTCCAAAGTAGCTGAGATCACAGGCATGTTCCAGCATGCCAGGCCAATTTTTTGCATTTAGTAGAGATGGGGTTTCACCGTGTTGGTCAGGCTGATCTCGAACTCTTGACCTCAGATGATCCACCCACCTCAGCCTCCCAAAGTGCTGGGATTACAGGTGTGCACCACTGCGCCTGGCCCTCAATTCATTTTAACTGCTCTGTTTTGTTCCACTCTTTAAATAAACCACATTCTCTGTTAATGAAAATTCATGTTTTCTCCCCAATATTTTACTATTACAGAAACATATTTGAACATCTTTTCTTCTTTATAAATGTTGGGGTTTCTACAACATACATACAGAAATTATGGAAAATAAGGTATCCATATTTTCAGTTTAACAGCTATTTTCTTAATTTTTTTTTTAAAGTGGTGGTACTAATTCATACGGACACAGTTTTTAAGGATTCTGGTTTCTACTTGTATTTTCCCATCACTTGCTATTTCCATTCAACTCAAAGTAGCCATACCTGTACATCTCTTTCTGGAATCTCTATTATATTCCAATGGTTTACTTCTTTACCTCTATATAAGTGTCTGGAATAATTCAGCTTTAACAAATATTGACATCTTAAAGGGTAACTACTGATTTTACTTTTCCCAAAATTATTTATTCTCCAGTCTCCACTAATGAACATAAATTTATTTTCATTTTGAAGCAGAAAATCAGTTTGCTCTAATTCAAAGTTAGAAAAATAATTTGCTGGCTAATAAGGATATAACTATATTCTGAGAAAACAAAATTATTTTCTGTAAATATAATCACAAACCATCCTGTCTTAATGAAAACCATTGTTTTTATAAAATAATTTTATTTTTGTGTGTTTTTGATGTATTCACTTTCAAGAAGTTATTTTTAATTTCATATTTTTTCAGTGTTGCTCAGTTTTCTCCAGATTCACTGTATGAGTTTTGCATTCCTGTTTTCTTGCTTTTTCTTTGCCTGAAATACCACTGTAGTGGGTAAATTCTTTCCTTCCCATGGTAAGGATAATGGCTGACATTTCTATCACTAAAAACAAATTAACCAAAGAAAAGCATAACTAATTAATTTGACCACAGTTTTACATGACCATGGAGGGTTCAGATTGAAGCCCCAAAGATACAGTGTAAGTCGTCTGGTTTTATTCTTAGGTTCAATAAAGGAGGAACAACCGTGTAGAAATGTGATTGGAGAAAAGGGGTTCCAGCTGATGGTAACAGAGTGGGGAAACCTAGCAAGTCCTGTCTGCTCAGATTCTTCTTCGCCTCTTGTTGTGGCATTTCTTCTTCCCCGGTACATGGCAGGATCCCTCTGGAATGAGGGTCTTAATTTATTTATGGCCAGCTTACACAGAAAGCTGGGAGAAAGTTAGAGTAATACCTTTATGCTTTATGGCTGGCTTTAGGGAAAATGATTCTGGTTTCTATGAACCACTTTGAGGAAAAGGAATTGTTTCTTTGGGTTGCCTAAGGGGAGAATAAGGGTTGCAGACTGAGGGTAGGACAAAGTCAGCAAGAATCTTTGCTTCTGAGGCTGCTGCAGAGGACTTCGTTTTGGAGTATCCTTTTCTGAGCCCCAACATTCGCATCTTGGCTTATTCTTTATTCATTACAATCCTAAAGGTTGTGTGAAACCTGCATCAAATGCTTCTGTAAAGCTAGAGAGTGTTCACTCCCTTCATCACATTCCTAGAGCATCTATTACTCATGTGGAGATTATCAAGTATTTGGATTGCTGCTGTGGGACCCATAGCTCCCTGGAGTTTCAATGACTAAGCACCTCCCTAGCCCTCCCCGTAGTGTATGCACGTATCCTCTGTGCAATTTCCTTAAGGACATCTAGTTCCTAGCTCCCTTCTATGGCTTAAAGGAACTCACCTTCTCAGAGTTAGGCCATTTTATTTGTTCACGGTCTAATCAGAAAACTCTTCCATTTCTGATTTATGGTGTTTCTCGAACATTAACCAATTCCTGTAAGCTTCCTAACATTCCCCATATTCACATACTACTTATGCTATTCGCCGAATATTTTTCTTTAAATTAACTTACTACCCCTATTTAAGTAAATGCATTTAAAATAATTTTTTACACTGATGGAGGAAATTGGGAACCAGTCTCTCCTGCCGTAAGAGAACGGAAAAGATAAATACAATAAAAATAAGACAAAGTTATTATAATCCAACTAGAAAGATACTGCTTGGATGAAAAATTCTCTAATAGCTCTTTTGTTGAGGAGAAAGGTAGGAGAAATTTGTAATGTGTTTACTAGAATAAAAAAGACTTGCGGCTGGGCGTGATGGCTCACGCCTGTAATCCCAGCACTTTGGGAGGCCAAGGCGGGCGGATCACAAGGTCAGGAGATCGAGACCACGGTGAAACCCTGTCTCTACTAAAAATACAAAAAAAATTAGCCCGGCGCGGTGGCGGGCGCCTGTAGTCCCAGCTACTCGGGAGGCTGAGGCAGGAGAATGGCGTGAACCCAGGAGGCGGAGCTTGCAGTGAGCCGAGATAGCGCCACTGCACTCCAGCCTGGGCGACAGAGCGAGACTCTGTCTCAAAAAAAAAAAAAAAAAAAAAGACTTGCTACATGAAATGCTAAGAAAGCTTGGAAGCAAATTTAAAAGGGAATCGAGGTTGTTTCATGTTATGCCTATTTGCTATCTGAAATAATTACACTTGCACATATAATAACTACCTACCACCAATAGTACAAATCTCACATATGGAGAAGCACAAATTACATTCATTTGTATATTTCTTTATGGATACTAAATCTGTGACAAATGAACATTAGAGACAGTGTATTATGTGTTGTGATACTTAAAATGCTTTGCATGTGTAGGTATGTAGCAAATATTCATTGCAGAAACAAACTGACATGTTTAAGAAAACAGAAACATCGACAGTAACTCCCACATCAAAAAAACAGACCTGAATTCAAAAATCGGGTTTGTATTCATTTATGGGACTTTGAGTATGTTAAATTTTTGGAGCTTGTTGAGTATGTTATATTTTTGGAGCTTGTTCATTACTAAAAGAGTTGGTGATACTTTTATTGAGTGGTGCAGATGTATGAAGGAAATGATCTGTATAAAGGGCAGGCGTGGTACTTTGCTCATGGACTGAGTAGGGTATGGCTTTGAAAGTGAGTTCAGGAATCAAAAGGCTCCTCCTATCTCTCCTGCCCCTGCTAGTTCTTGCAAAAATTCCTTAACTTCTCCAGGTCTTATTTTCCTTACTTTATAAAAAGGGATAATAATAATAAACCTCCCTCTCTGGGTTCGGTGAGGATTAAATGAGTTAACACCTGTGAGCATTAATGCCTGGCACATGGTAATCTCATGTGATTGTTTGCTGCTAATATTACTATTGTTGTTAATTCTCTTTCTTCCCTTGAATGAAGGATTAGTCAGTGTTAAGATGTGTAGTGCTAAAAAGGATTCCTTTTCATTTTGTTACAGAAAATTACTGGGGTGGATATTAATAAATTACTTCATTTTGCTTTATTTTCAGATTACATAGGAATGGTTAGTCTTTTAGTTTAGAAATATAAAAAAAGATAAGCTTGGCATTAACTATCTGGTAGAGAGCAGTAAAAGACTGTTAAAATGCAAAATGCTGTAGAAATAAGCAGAACATGTATTAATGCAATTTCATCTTAATGCTGTACCATGAAAACAACTTAATGAATAAGTGATTTTAAATTCATCTTTAAATTCATGTAATGTTTCAAATGAATTTTAATATGTGGATTTTCAGTCTTTCAGATTTTTAAGTATTTTAAACAATAAGATAATTTTTATTATTTCTTTTCCTATTCATTCCAACCTACCTTTTCTAAAGTAATGTATACAATAAGTAAATAATATAAATAAATAAACCAGCAAGTATCAAGGACTGCATTGGCTGTTGGTATTTTAGTTATTCTCAGAACCAGCAATTGACATAATTTTAAACTATCTTGTTTTAGACGCATGTGGTCAAACTCCTTCAATATTTGTGCTGTTTCTTGATTTTAGGTTAGGTAATTTTAAACCAGTTAAATGTAATATACAAAGGTCACTAATTTATAATATGGTCAAGGCCTTTTCAGATCATTAGGTAGAAGACAGAGTTAAATATTATAGCTTGGAATATAGATTTCTAAGCCTCTGGAGAAAATGCACTTTTACAAGTAATTCATTTTGTAAAATGCAGTCAGAAAAAAAAAAACTCATACATTGAGAGTGTCTAAAATCAAGCTTTGGAAAACGTTTTGGAGCATGTGCTTTGGTCACCACACAGAGTATTAACAGGAATAATCAGATAGTTGGGCATACCACAGCCAGATCTGTATACTCAGCTAATTGCCTGCCTCAGTGGACAGGTGTTGCTAAAAACACTGACTACTTGGTTTGATTACAGCAACATTAATGCAAATACTTTTGCACTTGTTGATATGGTTTGACTCTGTGTCGCCACCCAAATCTGATCTCAAACTGTAATCCTCTTGTGCCGAGGGAGGGACCTGGTGGAAGGTGATTGGATCATGGATGCGGTTTGCCCCATGCTGTACTCATGAGATCTGCTCTTTTTGTAAGTGGCGGTTTCCCCTGCTGTCTCCCTTTCCTGCCACCTTGCGAACAAGGTACTTGCTTCTCCTTCACCTTCCACCAAGATTGTAAGTTTCCTGAGGCCTCATCAGCCATGTGGAACTGAGAGTCAAACCTCTTTCCTTTATAAACCCAGTCTCAGGTGTTCTTTATAGCAGTGTGAAAACAGACTAATACACCTGTCAAGGTAATGACTAGTCTCAGTGAATGAGAAAAGTATTAAAGTCATTTTCTTTCTTTAATATCAGTAAAATTATTGTGTTTTACATACATAACCATTTTAAATTATTTATTATCACTTCTAGTCATTTCAGATATATTAACTGATTGAAAGTTGTTTTCAATTGCACAATACTGAATTAAAATAAAACTCTTTAAAAGCTTATGGAAATAAGAGGCAGATAGGGGTTGAAAGTGAGTTATATGAAATAGTCTCTTAGGTTATTCAAATCACATTGAATATTGAATATTTTGTTACATATCCAAAATCTGGAGGTATGCATTTTTCAGCACTTTATTCTCTGATTTAAATTCTTGAAAGTCAGTAATAACAAAGCTATCAATTTCCTTCAGAAATTCTAAATATTACATAATTTTTCTTAGAAAATATATTCACTGACATGATGAAGAAGGAAAAGCTCTATGAAAAATATTTGTATCTTAGATAAGCTGTTACACATTTCCACATTTAATATTTACATAAGTTTTTAAGGTAGGTGAATCTACCCTTGCATAAACAACTCAGAAAGAACAAATACACTTAGTGTGACATAAATAGCAAGAAGAGTATTGAAATTTAAGATTTCATTAACTCCATCCTCTGACCATCACACCTTATATTCTTGTTGAAGAAGACATACCTCAAAAATTCAGGAGAAAGGACAAATTTTATTCAATCAGACCTTACTGAATACGTGCTGAATGCATAACCGCATGATGGGACAAATGGTAGCTACAAAATCATTTGTTTATTCAGTATTATTGAGCACCTACCTGTTCTGCTTGAAGGAGTTACATGTGTAAACAACCCCAAAGTCCCGGTCTTCATATGGCTTATATTCTAATGGACGTGACAGAAAATCAACAGATGCATATTTCATTTGATGCTGGGCAGAGATAAATACTTCCAAAAAGAAACAAATCAGGGAGATTAAGGTATTGAGAAATGGAGGGTTGCTATGTTATTTTGTATGAAGTTGTCATGGTAGGGCTGGCTGAAAAAAAAAAAAAAAAAGATTCCAGTGCCCTATGGGATTCTTCTGGTCCTCCTCACTTCTTTGCCCTCACTTTGGCATTTGACCTCTCTGGTCCGGCTGCACCTGCCTCCCCACTCCACCCTGAACAAGTATTTCACCCCCCACCCACCTGAAATGTTCT
Organism: Hylobates moloch; assembly: GCF_009828535.3. Classification (NCBI taxonomy): domain Eukaryota; kingdom Metazoa; phylum Chordata; class Mammalia; order Primates; family Hylobatidae; genus Hylobates; species Hylobates moloch. The sequence continues at coordinate 115,186,633 of NW_026652283.1, forward strand.
TACCCCCAATGGCTGCAAAGCTCCCTCCTTCACGTCCTCCTGGACTTTACTCAAAACTTCAGTTTTCAAAGAGGACTTGACAGGCTGCCCTATCTAAATTACAACACTTATTTTTATTTTCCTCCTTCCTTGGCATTCTTGAGCTCCTCTTACCATCTCACTTACCATATGTTTCATTTATGTTTTGTTCACTGTCTGTGTCCATCAAGAGAATGTAGACCCCATGATGACAGGGATTTTTGTTTGCTGATGTCACTATTCTATCCATAGCTTCTAGAAAAGTGCTTCCTGAGTGAAAATGCTAAGCTAATTTTTGTTTAATATATAAATAAACATGATGATATTTGTGTTTTGTAAATATATTTCTTGAAACTAGGGAACAGAAACAAGAAATAAAGCAGAAGTTGGAAAACTGTAAAATTATTTTGGTGTAACATAAATCCTGAAACAGAATGCTGACAGTAAGGACACACACAAACAGATCTATGTGAAAAGTATGAGAAATAAAAAATGATGGAGCTATTTAACTCTAAAGAAGAATATAAGATCTAAGTATCAGTCAAATTATTTGATCTTCAGCTGCAATGAATTAAAATACTGTGCACTATCAATAGAATCAGTGAAACCATATTGACTAAATAGCTCAATTTTATATATTATATATAATGTGATTCAGAAGCCTCCTAATTTAGAATACTATTGATTCAGACATGGGGGTTACATTTAAAGATAGAATGAAAGATGTTTTCAAATAAAATTGACTTGAAAAGCTTCCTTTACCAGTCCTGTTATATCATCTGGCACAATACATGATAAGAAACAGGTACAGCTTTTCCAATTTCCAAATGAAAAAAATGTCTATAATTGTGGAGTATTTTGACTCAAATACAATTTCGCTTCCTCCCACCATGTCCCGGATATGTTTCCAGTTGCTCGAATTATATTCTTTCTGCACATATTCATCCGTCCCTACAACCAACAAATATATATTGAATTATTTAATGAAGCCCATGGATGTAATGATGGAATAAATGGCGCTATAGTGATTCCCAAAATGCTCCCTTTTCTGAGTTATAATGAAAATCAGTTTAACTTTAGCTGAATTCAACAATAAAACCTCTAGGAAAATGCCTGACAGGAAGAAGCAGGCAATCAACAAAAGTGATTTTTCATCTCTTTTGCCATTTACAGAGTGCCTAGCTCTGTGTTTGCTGGTAGGAAGACTCTGAAAGAATTGCAAGCAAAGGAGTTTATAATCCTGTTGTGAGCTAAGACAAAAAAAATCATAAAGCAACAGAAAAGAGTATGACATATAAATCCTCCAAAAGTCTCGGTCAAGAAAACAACTAGGCATCTTCTTTAGTTTTTTTTTTTTTTTTTTTTCCTTTTTAATTTTTTTTTTTTTTTTTCAAAATGATCAATTCTTTCTTTCTTTTTTAAAATTTAAGTTCTAGGATACATGTGCTGAACGTGCAGGTTTGCTACATACGTATACATGTGCCATGGTGGTTTGCTGCACCTATCAACCCATAATCTAGGTTTCAAGCCCTACATGCATTAGGCATTGTCCTGATGCTCTCCCTCCCCTTTCTCCCCACCCCTTGACAGGCCCCAGTGTGTGATGTTCCCCTCCCTGGGTCCATGTGCTCTCCTTGTTGAACGCCCACTTCTGAGTGAGAACATGCAGTGTTTGGTTTTCTGTTCCTGTGATAGTTTGCTGAGGATGATGATTTCCAGCTTCATCCATGTGCCTGCAAAGGTTCTCTAGTTTCTTAATACCAACACCAAAAGGAGGTTGATCATATTGTGTCCAGAACTGGTGGGTTCTTGGTCTCACTGACTTGAAGCCGCGGACCCTCGCCGTGAGTGTTACAGTTCTTTTTTTTTTTTTTTTTAGTATTAAACAAAACTTTCCCTTTTATTTAAAAGAGAATTGGCTCTTTAAAGCAAAAATAACAATGTATTCTGGGGTTATAACATATGTAGAACAAAACATACAGCAACAATAGCTCAAAGAGGTGTAATGGAGGTATATAGGTATACTGTTGTCAGGTTCTTATAATAACTGAAGTAGTATATTTCCTGAAGATAGACTATAGTAAGTTAAAGGTGTATACTATAAGCCCTAAAGCAACCACTTAAAAAAAAAAGAACAACCCAAAAACAAAATCAAAGATTTATAGCTAATAAACCAACAAAGGAGACCCAAGTAGAGTATTAAAGAGACATAACATAAACGCTATAAACACTTACATAAAGTGAAGCATTTATGATCAGAAGTATACTTCAAGGAGATTACTTTGCACAGATTCACAAAACCTCAGCATTTAGCAGTACTTAGAGGATCATATAGTCTCATGGTATTCAGGTATGTAAACTTTTTTTTTTTTTAATTATACTTTAGGTTTTAGGGTACATGTGCACAATGTGCAGGTTTGTTACATATGTATCCATGTGACATGTTGATTTCCTGCACCCATTAACTCGTCATTTAGCATTAGGTACCCCCCTCCCCCACCCCACAACAGTCCCCGGAGTGTGATGTTCCCCTTCCTGTGTCCATGAGTTCTCATTGTTCAATTCCCACCTATGAGTGAGAACATGCGGTTTGGTTTTTTGTCCTTGCGATAGTTTACTGAGAATGATGTTTTCCAGTTTCATCCATGTCCCTACAAAGGACACGAACATAGTATTCCATGGTGTATATGTGCCACATTTTCTTAATCCAGTCTATCGTTGTTGGACATTTGGGTTGGTTCCAACTCTTTGCTATTGTGAATAGTGCCGCAATAAACATACGTGTGCATGTGTCTTTATAGCACCATGATTTATAGTCCTTTGGGTATATACCCAGTAATGGGATGGCTGGGTCAAATGGTATTTCTAGTTCGAGATCCCTGAGGAATCGCCACACTGACTTCCACAATGGTTGAACTAGTTTACAGTCCCACCAACAGTGTAAAAGTGTTCCTATTTCTCCACATCCTCTCCAGCACCTGTTGTTTCCTGATTTTTTAATGATGGCCATTCTAACTGGTGTGAGATGGTATCTCACTGTGGTTTTGATTTGCATTTGTCTGATGGCCAGTGATGATGAGCATTTCTTCATGTGTTTTCTGGCTGCATAAATGTCTTCTTTTGAGAAGTGTCTGTTCATGTCCTCTGCCCACTTTTTGATGGGGTTGTTTGTTTTTTTCTTGTAAATTTGTTTGAGTTCATTGTAGATTCTGGATATTAGCCCTTTGTCAGATGAGTAGGTTGCAAAAATTTTCTCCCATTCTGTAGGTTGCCTGTTCACTCTGATGATAGTTTCTTTTGCTGTGCAGAAGCTCTTCAGTTTAATGAGATCCCATTTGTCGATTTTGGCTTTTGTTGCCATTGCTTTTGGTGTTTTAGACATGAAGTCCTTGCCCACGCCTATGTCCTGAATGGTATTGCCTAGGTTTTCTTATAGGATTTTAATGGTTTTAGGTCTAACATATAAGTCTTTAATCCATCTTGAATTAATTTTTGTATAAGGTGTAAGGAAGGGATCCAGTTGCAGCTTTCTACATATGGCTAGCCAGTTTTCCCAGCACCATTTATTAAATAGGGAATCCTTTCCCCATTTCTTGTTTTTGTCAGGTTTGTCAAAGATCAGATAGTTGTAGCTATGCAGCATCATTTCTGAGGGCTCTGTTCTGTTCCATTGATCTATGTCTCTGTTGTGGTACCAGTACCATGCTGTTTTGGTTACTGTAGCCTTGTAGTATAGTTTAAAGTCAGGTAGCGTGATGCCTCCAGCTTTGTTCTTTTGGCTTAGGATTTACTTGGCGATGCGGGCTCTTTTTTGGTTCCATATGAACTTTAAAGTAGTTTTTTCCAATTCTGTGAAGAAAGTCATTGGTAGCTTGATGGGGATGGCATTGAATCTATAAATTACCTTGGGCAGTATGGCCATTTTCACAATATTGATTCTTCCAACCCATGAGCATGGAATGTTCTTCCATTTGTTTGTATCCTCTTTGATTTCATTGAGCAGTGGTTTGTAGTTCTCCTTGAAGAGGTCCTTCACATCCCTTGTAAGTTGGATTCCTAGGTATTTTATTCTCTTTGAAGCAATTGTGAATGGGAGTTCACTCATGATTTGGCTCTCTGTTTGTCTGTGATTGATGTACAAGAATGCTTGTGATTTTTGTACATTAATTTTGTATCCTGAGACTTTGCTGAAGTTGCTAATCAGCTTAAGGAGATTTTGGGCTGAGACAATGGGGTTTTCTAGATATACAATCATGTCATCTGCAAACAGGGACAATTTGACTTCCTCTTTTCCTAATTGAATACCCTTTATTTCCTTCTCCTGCCTGATTGCTCTGGCCAGAACTTCCAGCACTATGTTGAAAAGGAGCGGTGAGAGAGGGCATCCCTGTCTTGTGCCAGTTTTCAGAGGGAATGCTTCCAGTTTTTGCCCATTCAGTATGATATTGGCTGTGGGTTTGTCATAGATAGCTCTTATTATTTTGAGATACGTCCCATCAATACCTAATTTATTGAGAGTTTTTAGCATGAAGGGTTGTTGAATTTTGTCAAAGGCCTTTTCTGCATCTATTGAGATAATCATGTGGTTTTTGTCTTTGGTTCTGTTTATATGCTGGATTACATTTATTGATTTGCGTATGTTGAACCAGCCTTGCATCCCAGGGATGAAGCCCACTTGATCATGGTGGATAAGCTTTTTGATGTGCTGCTGGATTCGGTTTGCCAGTATTTTATTGAGGATTTTTGCATCAATGTTCATCAAGGATATTGGTCTGAAATTCTCTTTTTTGGTTATGTCTCTGCCAGGTTTTGGTATCGGGATGATGCTGGCTTCATAAAATGTGTTAGGGAGGATTCCCTCTTTTTCTATTGATTGGAATAGTTTCAGAAGGAATGGTACCAGTTCCTCCTTGTACCTCTGGTAGAATTCAGCTGTGAATCCATCAGGTCCTGGACTCTTTTTGGTTGGTAAGCTATTGATTATTGCCACAATTTCAGAACCTGTTATTGGTCTATTCAGAGATTCAACTTCTTCCTGGTTTAGTCTTGGGAGGGTGTATTTGTCGAGGAATTTATCCATTTCTTCTAGATTTTCTAGTTTATTTGCATAGAGGTGTTTGTAGTATTCTCTGATGGTAGATTGTATTTCTGTGGGATCGGTGGTGATATCCCCTTTTTCATTTTTTATTGCATCTATTTGATTCTTCTCTCTTTTCTTCTTTATTAGTCTTGCTAGCGGTCCATCAATTTTGTTGATCTTTTCAAAAAACCAGCTCCTGGATTCATTAATTTTTTGAAGGGTTTTTTGTGTCTCTATTTCCTTCAGTTCTGCTCTGATTTTAGTTATTTCTTGCCTTCTGCTAGCTTTTGAATGTGTTTGCTCTTGCTTTTCTAGTTCTTTTAATTGTGATGTGAGGGTGTCAATTTTGGATCTTTCCTGCTTTCTCTTGTGGGCATTTAGTGCTATAAATTTCCCTCTACACACTGCTTTGAATGTGTCCCAGAGATTCTGGTATGTTGTGTCTTTGTTCTCGTTGGTTTCAAAGAACATCTTTATTTCTGCCTTCATTTCATTATGTACCCAATAGTCATTCAGGAGCAGGTTGTTCTGTTTCCATGTAGTTGAGCGGTTTTGAGTGAGTTTCTTAATCCTGAGTTCTAGTTTGATTGCACTGTGGTCTGAGAGACAGTTTGTTATAATTTCTGTTCTTTTACATTTGCTGAGGAGAGCTTTACTTCCAACTATGTGGTCAATTTTGGAATAGGTGTGGTGTGGTGCTGAAAAAAATGTATATTCTGTTGACTTGGGGTGGAGAGTTCTGTAGATGTCGATTAGGTCCACTTTATGTAGAGCTGAGTTCAATTCCTGGATATCCTTGTTAACTTCTGTCTCGTTGATCTGTCTAATGCTGACAGTGGGGTGTTAAAATCTCCCATTATTATTGTGTGGGAGTTTAAGTCCCTTTGTAGGTCACTGAGGACTTGCTTTATGAATCTGGGTGCTCCTGTGTTGGGTGCATATATATTTAGGATAGTTAGCTCTTCTTGTTGAATTGATCCCTTTACCATTATGTAATGGCCTTGTTTGTCTCTTTTGATCTTTGTTGGTTTAAAGTCTATTTTATCAGAGACTAGGATTGCAACCCCTGCCTTTTTTTGTTTTCCAGTTGCTTGATAGATCTTCCTCCATCCCTTTATTTTGAGTCTATGTGTGTCTCTGCACATGAGATGGGTTTCCTGAATACAGCACACTGATGGGTCCTGACTCCTTATCCAGTTTGCCAGTCTGTGTCTTTTGATTGGAGCATTTAGCCCATTTACATTTAACGTTAATATTGTTATGTGTGAATATGATCCTGTCATTATGATGTTAGTTGGTTATTTTGCTCGTTAGTTGCTATAGTTTTTTCCTAGCCTCGATGGTCTTTACAATTTGGCAAGTTTTTGCAGTGGCTGGTACCGGTTGTTCCTTTCCATGTTTAGTGCTTCCTTCAGGAGCTCTTTTAGGGCAGGCCTGGTGGTGACAAAATCACTCAGCGTTTGCTTGTCTGTAAAGTATTTTATTTCTCCTTCACTTATGAAGCTTAGTTTGGCGGGATAGGAAATTCTGGGTTGAAAATTCTTTTCTTTAAGAATGTTGAATATCGGCCCCCACTCTCTTCTGGCTTGTAGAGTTTCTGCTGAGAGATCAGCTGTTAGTCTGATGGGCTTCCCTTTGTGGGTAACCCGACCTTTCTCTCTGGCTGCCCTTAACATTTTTTCCTTCATTTCAACTTTGGTGAATCTGACAATTATGTGTCTTGGAGTTGCCCTTCTCGAGGAGTATCTTTGTGGCGTTCTCTGTATTTCCTGAATCTGAATGCTGGCCTGCCTTGCTAGATTGGGGAAGTTCTCCTGGATAATATCTTGCAGAGTGTTTTCCAACTTGGTTCCATTCTCCCCATCATTTTCAGGTACACCAATCAGACGTAGGTTTGGTCTTTTCACATAGTCCCAAATTTCTTGGAGGCTTTGTTCATTTCTTTTTATTCTTTTTTCTCTAAACTTCCCTTCTCTCTTCACTTCATTCATTTCATCTTCCATCAGCGATACCCTTTCTTCCAGTTGATTGCATCTGCTACTGAGGCTTCTGCAATCTTCACGTAGTTCTTGAAACTTGGCTTTCAGCTCCATCAGCTCCTTTAAGCCCTTCTCTCCATTGGTTATTCTAGTTATCCATCCTTCTAATTTTTTTTCAAAGTTTTTAACTTCTTTGCTATTGTTTTGAATTTCCTCTCGTAGCTCGGAGTAGTTTGATCGTCTGAAGCCTTCTTCTCTCAACTCATCAAAGTCATCCTCCATCCAGCTTTGTTCTGTTGCTGGTGAGGAACTGCGTTCCTTTGGAGGAGGAGAGGTGCTCTGTTTTTTAGAGTTTCCAGTTTTTCTGCTCTGTTTTTTCCCCATCTTTGTGGTTTTATCTACTTTTTGTCTTTGATGATGGTGATGTACAGATGGGTTTTTGGTGTTGATGTCCTTTCTGTTTGTTAGTTCTCCTTCTACCAGACAGGACCCTCAGCTGCAGGTCTGTTGGAGTTTACTAGAGGTCCACTCCAGACCCTGTTTGGCTGGGTGTCAGCAGCGGTGGCTGCAGAACAGTGGATTTTCGTGAGACCACAAATTCAGCTGTCTGATAGTTCCTCTGAAAGTTTTGTCTCAGAGGAGTACCCGGTTGAATGAGGTGTCAGTCTGACCCTACTGGGGGGGTGCCTCCCAGTTAGGCTGCTCAGGGATGAGGGACCCACTTTAGGAGGCAGTCTGTCCGTTCTCAGATCTCCAGCTGCGTGCTGGGAGAACCACTACTCTCTTCAAAGCTGTCAGTCAGACAGGGACATTTAAGTCTGTGGAGGTTCTTGCTTAGTTTTTGTTTGTCTGTGCCCTGCCCCCAGAGGTGGAGCCTACAGAGGCAGGCAGGCCTCCTTGAGCTGTGGTGGGCTCCACCCAGTTCGAGCTTCCTGGCTGCTTTGTTTACCTAAGCAAGCCTGGGCAATGGCGGGCGCCCCTCCCCCAGCCTCGCTGCCGCCTTGCAGCTTGATCTCAGACTGCTGTGCTAGCAATCAGCGAGACTCCGTGGGCATAGGACCCTCCGAGCCAGGTGCGGGACACAATCTCCTAGTGTGCCGTTTTCCAGGCCCATTGGAAAAGCGCAGTATTAGGATGGGACTGACCCGATATTCCAGGTGCCGTCTGTTTCCCTTTTCTTTGACTAGGAAAGGGAACTCCCTGACCCCTTGCACTTCCCGAGTGAGGCAGTGCCTCGCCCTGCTTCGGCTCGCACACAGTGCGCTTCACCGACTGTCCTGCACCCGCTGTTAGGCACTCCCTAGTGAGATGAAACCAGTACCTCAAGCAGAAATGCAGAAATCACCCGTCTCCTGTGTCACTGGGGCTGGGAGCTGGAGACCGGAGCTGTTCCTATTTGGCCATCTTGGCTCCACCGAGTTTTACAGTTCTTAAAAGCGGCGCGTCTGGAGTTTGTTCCTTCTGATGTTCGGATGGGTTCGGAGTTTCTTCCTTCTGATGGGTTCGTGATCTCGCTGGCTCAGGAGTGAAGCTGCAGACCTAGGTACTGAGTGTTACAGCTCTTAAGGCGGCGCGTCTGGAGTTGTTCGTTCCTCCCGGTGGGCTCGTGGTCTCGCTGGCTTCAGGAGTGAAGCTGCAGACCTTCGCGGTGAGTGTTACAGCTCATAAAGGCAGTTTAGACCCAAAAAGTGAGCAGTAGCAAGATTTATTGCAAAGAGCAAAAGAACACATTGTGGAAGAAGACCCCAATGGGTTGCCACTGCTGGCTCAGGCAGCCTGCTTTTAATCTCTTATCTGGCCCCACCCACATCCTGCTGACTGGTCCATTTTACAGGGAGCTGATTGGTGTGTTTTGACAAGGTGCTGATTGGTCCGTTTTGACAGGGTGCTGATGGTGCGTTTACAATCCCTGAGCTAGACACAAAAGTTCTCCATGTCCCCACTAGATTAGCTAGATACAGTGTGTCCATTGGTGTATTTACAAATCTTGAGCTAGATACAGAGTGCCGATTGGTGCATTCACAATCCTGTAGCTAGACAAAGATTCTCCGAGTCCCCACTAGACTCAGGAGCTCAGCTGGCTTCAGCCAGTGGATCCCGCACCTGGGCCGCAGGTGGAGCGGCCCACCAGTCCCGCGCCTCGCGCTCGCACTCCTCAGCCCTTGGGCGATCGATGGGACCGGGCGCTGTGGAGCAGGGGACGGCGCTACTTGGAGAGGCTTGGGCGGCACAGGAGCCCATGGGGAGAGGGGAAGCTCAGGTATGGCGGGCTGCAGGTCCCGAGTCCTGCCCCGCCGGGAGGCAGCTAAGGCCCGGCGAGAAATTCAGCGCAGCGCCGGTGGACCGGCACTGCTGGGGGACCCGGCGCACCCTCTGCAGCTGCTGGCCCGGGTGCTAAGCCCCTCACTGCCCCGGGGCTGGCGGGGCCAGCCGGCCGCTCCGAGTGTGGGGTCCGCTGAGCCCACGCCCGCCCACCCGGAACTCGCGGTGGCCCGCAAGCAGCACGCACAGCCCCGGTTCCCGCTCGCGCCTCTCCCTCCACATCTCCCCGCAAGCTGAGGGAGGCTGCCAGCATGCTGTCACCTCTCACTATCAGGTAAAACAAAAGAAGAAGGTGGCATCAGTCATTTTCTCTTTTCCTTTTTCACTTTTGATGGAAAGGCAAATTGTACTCATGATATAGGTGTACCTCACCAAGGCCGGTATAAGTAATGATGAGTAAAGCTTTCACTTTTCTTGGGTCCATGGTCTCTTGTACGATCTCTACTGAGATCCACCAGTGGAGAGCAGAGAATCAGGGTCTGGCCTCAGTAGGGGATCTACCCAGAATGGATGGAGAAATCTACCCACACTGGCCCCATCTTATGATGGCCATTCGGCCACTTTTTACTTCCGCCTTGGTGCCATTGAATGCTGTACTACTTCCCATTTCCTGTCTGCCTCTAACTTGTTGTATCAATATTCAGGCTTATCTTTTTTCTCTTTTAAAATCTAAATAATTCAAGATAATAATCAAATTACTAGTCCAACTGCTTTCTCTTTATCTAAATAGTCAGCATATAATAATACTAGGATTAAACACTTATTTTAGTTAGACTTTGTTGGTCTCTGCAAGATCTTCTCTGTTTCATTTGTTTAAAGCAGTCCATTTTAAATTAAAACATATTCATTGTGAATTTGTCCTTTCATCATCTCCACCAGGGAGATAACCCAAAGCAGAACAAATATCCCATAGATTTATTACCCATTTGAAAATTTTACATCAAAATAAATTTGACTACACTACAAATAACTTACATGAATCTGGTAAAATGTAAAGAAGTTTGTCAGAGTGGAAAAAAAATGACTTTCCAATAAAGTATTTTGAAAGTTGTTTGCAAGATTTTTCATAACCATTTGTGTCTTTCACTTTATTATCAGGGTTATGGAAGCCATCCTCTATTATCTTTTTTCTCATTACCTTGTTCTGCTTGGTGTTAGAATACAAGACAATATCCCTTCCCCTTTCTGGATATGTTTTCTTACCGTTGTTTTTCAAATACGTTTTCTTGTTAATCCTTACTGTTTTAAGTAGTGTGGGCTTTCTGCTTGCCCAGTTAAGCTCTCCTGCTGTGTTTCTGGCAAATTTGTTTTTCCTTAAAGATTTTTCCTTCTTCCCCTGCTGTGAACATGCATTAGGACTCACCAATAGGTGTCTCATGCTTGCAATCTTAGTGTAAATGGTGCCTGTGGACTGTCTTTGTTGTTTTATCTCTCCAAGTTGATAACCTCTGAGCAGGCAAAAGGCTTGGGCTCCTTCAAAATTGTATTAATGGCTAAGTGTTTCCATTTTTACCAGCAGAGAAAATCTGAGAATGAAATGACTTCAAAGTTAAAAGCCCAAATTTAAACCTGTGCCTAAATAAATGTCAAAAAAAAAAAGTCATTGCATTTTCATCCAATGAAATACTGGATAACTATTTCCCATATAAAACTGTCTGATTTTGGGATGTATGAGGTATGTAAAGAAAACTAAGAATGACTGAAAAAAAATTCTTTTTTAAATGTCCACTTGTTAAATAGAAGTTGTTTTCGTCTGGGAATATTTCCCTTTTAGTGCCTATTCAGGTTTCTCTTTTCTGTCAGGCTTGGCTAGAATCATCCATTTCCTGTCTCAAGAGGCAGCACATTTGACTCAGTTATCTTTCATCATTCTTGAAATTCAGTTGCTAGGTTGCTTCTTTTCCATGCTGCAAAACCTGACTACAGCATTTTCCATAAACCAAGTAGAAAAAAAAAAATCCACTCCAAATGGCCGTTTTTCTTACATAGCAAATTTTGACTATCATTATGCTGAAATGTGCCTTTGAGCATTATGTATCATAGATAGGGAGAAGTTTAAATTGCCATGGTAAGTAGACTTTACTGTATTGTTTCAATCTCTCTCAACATTAGTGGCTGTTTAGAGACTCATTTTGTTGGAGCAGAAAACAAAACGCCTTTCTGGTATGGAAAGTTCACACCACATAATTTGGACCCTTCAAGCATTATGTTTTAAAAATTCTATTTCAACTGTGTCTTTAAAAGTTAATTCCAATAAAAATACTTCTACAGCACTTAAGTAGGGGATCACTAGCTAAGGGGTAGATGACACATTTTAAAAATGAGTACTTCTACTAGTTAAAATGAGAAGGGCACTTTAACATCCTCCTTTTCTCCTCCGAGATTGCCTTTATATATGTCCATGTAATATGCCTTTGAGCTTTGAGGAAACTAGGACAGAGAGAGGCTAAGTGCCTTTCCCTAAGATGCACAGAAGGCAATAGACAAGCTGGGATCTGAACTCAGTATGTCTAGGACTGCATTTTAAACTATTGTGTTGCGTTCCTTGCCTGAATAAACAACAGATAACTGATATTGTAGTGTTAAATCTAATATGATCAACACCTAATGAACAGTGACACCAACATGATTTACCACTTCTCCTAGAATATTAACACTCCCAGTGAGGAATTGAAGAGGTTTTGGAATCCAGATTAAATTTGTATGGTCAGGGGGATGTTGCATGTTGCTATTTCAGCATGCCAAATGCTAGCTTCATCGTCAGGAATTAAAAGCAATTTCCCAAATTAGCTTGCTATCCAGGACTCACATGTATCTCTTTTATATTCGTATTTCCTATAACAGGGAACACAGGTCTAAGCAGAAATTAGAGGCTCAATTTATATTTTAATTTTAAGGAATCAAATTAGTGAGTGAGAAGAGCAAATAATTTACTGTTCACCTCCAGCGTTTGTTCATGTCTCTCCACATTATATTCAGGGTTTATGTGAGTAATATTATAAAATTGTTAAATGTAATATTTTTAAAAAATTACATCAATTGGCCGGGCGCGGTGGCTCACGCTTGTAATCCCAGCACTTTGGGAGGCTCAGGCGGGCGGATCACGATGTCAGGAGATCGAGACCACGGTGAAACCCCGTCTCTACTAAAAATACAAAAAATTAGCCGGGCGTGGTGGCGGGTGCCTGTAGTCCCAGCCACTCGGAGAGGCTGAGGCAGGAGAATGGCATGAACCCGGAAGGAGGAGCTTGCAGTGAGCCGAGATCGTGCCACTGCACTCCAGCCTGGGCGACAGAGCGAGACTCCGTCTCAAAAAAAAAAAAAATTACATCAATTATATTTTTCAATACACAATTGCATTCTGTTTTTGACTTTATCTTTTATTGACTATTTAGTGATAAAATTTGGACTGAAGATAATTGGTTCTCAATAGCTGGACTTAAATTAACTTTATTACTTCCTCAAGCTTTTGTATAAATCTTGAGAGTTCTTTTTGTCTTCTTGATGAAACTTGGATTTTTAAAAGCTGTGTACCAGATCTCACCTCCAAACTTAGTTCTTACTACCAGTTTTAAATTGTTCAAATCCCTACACTTACAGGGTTATGAAGAAGCAAACCTGTGGCACACACTTAGGTAGGATCATTTATTCATCCTTTCAGACTGTATTTCTCCCTTACAGAAAATAAAACAAGGCATTCCATTGATAGTTTTATTTAGACCCTTAATATAGCCAACAACAACTTAAAGGAATTATCTTAGGCGTTGTACATTTCCTTAACGTCTTTTTTCTTTCTGTCCACTCACGCCTATTAACAGGAGTCATTTATTTTAGCCTTTGCTGTCTATCCAGAAAGAAGCCATATCTCATAATATTCTCTTATGCCCTCCTTCCACTTCCATTTTAGAAAATAAAAATAAAACCTCACTGAAGGAATGGAAAGACTCTTGGGGTAGAAAAGGTGAAGACTATAGTTTTACCTGCACGTATCCTAAATCTCAGACACTGAAATCCACACAGAGCAAGCTTGGGGTAATGAGCCTCTGAGGAAGCACACTGTGGAGGAGGCGACACTCAGTACCACTCGTCCCGGAGCCGGGCTCCTGCAAACTTTAGCCACAGCACAGCTATCTTCAGTTTTTCATAAGCTACTGTGAGTCCTCCATGTCAGTGTAGTAGTGTATAAGATCAAGGAATATTCTCTTTGAATTATTATAATTATTACCTGTCTATATTATTCCTCCTTTGGGTGGCCCAGCTGACTGGGTGATCTGCTGACATTGTCTCTAGTTCCTCTGCTACCACACCTCTAAGATCACGTGACTTCTCTCTTGATCCCAGCTTCGTCACTTCAATTATTGATCTCACATTCATTTTCCTCATTTCTTTTCAGTTTTCTATTATCTTTTGTATACGTTGGTATTGGTCCTGGGTTTAATACTGCAATACAAGACCCCCAGACACTCATCTATAATTCCATTTATTTGATTTTATCTCTCAAAAATTGCCTACACTTGCTGTCTCCACTTTTTAATTTTTAAAATTTTTTATTTATCCCACTCCAATTAGGCCTTCAGATACAAACCTCTTTTATGTCTCTTCTTCATTTTATTCTCATCTCAGGTGTCGCTTGCTCTGAAAGTCTTTCTCTTTCTACCATTTTAAAAGTAGTCCCTGATTATATTACCATGCCCATTATATTTGTAGCATCTGTCACTAATTAACATTATATTGCTTATATAATGTATTTCTTATATTACTGTATTTATCATCTTCAGAGCATGTTACTATTTGATATGCTGTTATTTATTTTTCTATGTGCATATCGTGTTTTCACCAAACTTGTGAGATTCATAATGCATCAATCTTGACCTCTACCTTCCAATAGTTTTCACTCACAAATACTTTATTAAATGAAAACCATCTTCTGCCCGGAGCCTCAACTACTATTCCCAACCCTGAATACTTATATAAAAATACTGAAGTAATGATTCTAGCTAGTTTGGAATTATTAGTAAATTTCCTGGGCCCTAATATTTTGAACTATTTTCCCCTTACGTGAGGCAAGGGACTAAGGTACCAAGTGATCTCTGCTAGCCTTTCTAGTTATTTTTTCTCCCATGCCATCCAGATCAGTAGAAGTCACCAGAATTCTCTAGGGCTAGATTATTAGTGATGAACCATGTTTAGGTGACTCCAAATTAATTCATTCTCTTCTGGTGTCTTTATGCTGTGTTTTTAAATTTGCCAGCAAACTAACCCTGTCTGAAAACCAGATTTTCCACACCTTTGGAGAAAAATGTCCAAAAATTGACATGTAATTCTATTTGATCAGGCATCTTTCATTGAACCTTATAACATCTTGCCAGAAATGTTATTTACATTATTAGATAAAATACTGCACTGGAAAGTGTATTCCTTTGTAGAGAAATTTCAAAGTGCAAATTTAAACCAGCTCTTCCCTGAATTGCAGGAGGATCCAAGTAAATGCATTTAAAGTAATATAAGCAATGTGGATACTCATTTTGATCCAAGAATGCTGAAAACTTCCTTAGTATTAGCTAAGAAACATTAGACTTTAGAAGTCATTTGATTCTAATGAATGCTTTTTAAACATAAAATGTGATATGAAACAGAATGGCAAAACTAAAATAAAAAGGGTCCTAGTTACCGTAAGTAGCCAAGAAAACCAAGATAATTGTAACAAACAGATTTTGAGGGCATTGAATTAACATCACAAGGGAGGTACAGCAATATTATGAAGCCAGAGAAACATCTTGGTACTATGATACTGTCTCTCAGAAAATTGTGATTAACTCTCTGAAATCCACTTAACTGTTCTGAGAAAATCAGTACCTCTGCAATTGCAGCATTGTTTCGTTGATTCCATTAGAATGACAACAGGCAGTTAGTAAAAAATTCTTTTATTTATAGAAGTTTCATAATGCCAAAGAAAGCAATAAATTTCAGAATATATTTAATGCTTAAAAATGGCTATATTAAACATTCAAGGCTAAAGTTGTAAAGTTTCAAATGTAGGATAGTTTGCGTAATCACTTAGAATTATGTTTTTATTATTCTGCTAGTACTACTATTGCACTAAAACAGCCACTGAAAGCTTTTGTGATCTTGAAAAACACTCAGATTTAACAGAGAAAAGAGGAACTTTTAAAAGAAAAGTCTAACCTTGTCTTACTGCAGCGTAGATGCTCTAAAGCATTTTGTGGTGGAGACAGTTTATAAAATAATAATGTTACACTGAGCTTTATTAAAGAAAATGATATTGAATTTCTTGATGAGATAAACATAGCTTTAATTCTGTAACTTTTTTTGTTTTTTTTTCACAACTTTTCTTTTAGCCTCTTGTTATCTCATTTGCTTGTCAAAATTGTTAGTAGCATTTGCTATAGTTACCAAATCTCTGTTGCGTTACCAAAAAAAATTTCAATCTTATTGCTGAAAGACAATTTTCTTTGTAGTTGTGTATGTTTTATTTCAGAGATTTAGTAAGTTTTCATTTCTAACGCACATTAATTTCACCTTCATATTGAAATATAATTTGTAGAAATAGAACATTCTAGAAAATAAGTTTGCTTTAATATGAGATAAAGGGGATTCGATGATCTGAAGAGTCATAGCACTTAACTTGGAATTTTCAGAGACCAACTCTACAAGGGGAAGGTCTCCTACTTGCCAGTGAGGAACATTCAGTCTCCTGGTTTCTCCTATGCTCCTCCTACATCGGCATTCTTCCCCCTCTCCCGTCCTCCTTGTTCTTCCCATTAAATGTGATCATCCCCAGAGCTCCTTTAATCCTCTTCATTTTTAAAATTCTGCTTTTTACAAATATATATATATATAGCTCTTTTGTAATATACAATAAATTATTGTTAACTATAGTTTCCCTACTGTTCTGCTGAAATACTAGAACTGATCCCTTCTATTGAACTGTATTTTGTACACCTTAACCAAATTCTCTTCATCCTATTCTCTTTTTATGTTTTCTCTACTATATTATCAAAACCACTGTCACAACCATGAAATTCCTCCCAAATTCCTCAGGCAAAGTCAGTTCCTTGGCAACTTATCATCTGTTACAACAGTTATGTTACATAACATAATGGGTTTCACATCTACACCAAATCAGAGTTTAATTAAGGAATAAAGCTTTATGGTCAGTTTTAAGGAAATTGTAAATGTTAACTTAAATAATAATGATAATAAATAGGATTATTTACATTCTGAGAGAACTTGCTATGAATCATCTACTGTTATCAGCATTTCCAATTCATTTAAAATTATGATATTTTAATAGCTTATCCAACTATTTTTATTGTATGAATCATAGCATGCCTCATGTTAAAAAATTGTAAAAAAATGGAAACATAAGATTTAACAGTACATTAATGTAGTTTGAAATTACAGTAGTTTTGAAATTAAAACAAAAAGAGGAAAACCCAAATAATTTTTATAAAAATTTCTCAACATTGAATTTGTAGGTTGCTTTGGTAAGTACGGTCATTTTCACAATATGGATTCTACCCATCCATGAGCATGGGATGTGTTTCCATTTTTTTGTGTCATCTATGATTTCTTTCAGTAGTGTTTTGTAGTTTTTCTTGTAAAGGTCTTTCACCTCCTTGGTTAGGTATATTTCTAAGTATTTTATTTTATTTTTTGCAGCTATAGTAAAAGGGGTCGAGTTCTTGATTTGATTCTCAGCTTGGTCACTGTCAGTGTATAGCAGAACTACTGATTTGTGTACATTAATTTTGTATCCTGAAACTGCTGAATTCATTCCTCAGTTCTAGGAGCTTTTTAGAGGGGTCTTTACGGTTTTCTAGGTATACAATCATATCATCAGCAAACAGTGAAAGTTTGACTTTCTCTTTACCAATTTGGATGTCCTTTATTTCTTTTTCTTGTCTGATTGCTCTGGCTAGGACTTCCAGTACTCTGTTGAAGAGGAATAGTGAGAGTGGGCATTCTTGTCTTGTTCCAGTTCTGAGAGGGAATGCTTTCAACTTTTCTCTATTCACTGTTATGTTGACTGAGGGTTTGTCATAGATGGCTTTTATTACATTGAGGTATGTCCCTTCTGTGCTAGTTTTGTTGAGGGTTTTAATCATAAAGGGATGCTAATATTGTCAAATGTGTTTTCTGCCTCTATTGGGATGATTATGTGATTTTTGTTTTTGATTATCTTTATGTGGTGTATCACATTCTTTATTGACTTGCATATCACTGCATTCCTGGTATGAAACCCACTTGGTCATGGTGAATTATCTTTTTGATATACTATTAGATTTGGTTAGCGAGTATTTTTTTAAGGATTTTAACATTTATCAAGAATATTGGTCTGTAGTTTCTTGCTGTCATTGTTATGTCCTTTCCTGGTTTTGGCATTAGGGTGATACTGGCTTAATATAATTATTTATGGAAGATTTTCTCTCTCTCTCTCTCTCTCTCTGAGAGTGAGTCTCATTCTGTCACCCAGGCTGGAGTGCAGTGGCATGATCTCTGCTCACTGAAACCTCTGCCTTCCAGATTCAAGCAATTCTTCTGCCTTAGCCTCCCAAGTAGCTGAGATTATAGGCACCCACCACCACACCCAACTAATTTTTGTATTTTTGGTAGAGATGGGATTTTACCACGTTGGCCAGGCTGATCTCGAACTCCTGACCTCAAGTGATCCACCTGCCTTGGCTTCCGAAAGTACCAGGATTACAGGTGTGAGCCACTGTGCCTAGCTCCCTCTTACTGTATCTTTTGGAATAGTGTCAACAGGATTGATACCAATTCTTCTTTGACTATGTGGTAGAATTCAGCTGTGAATCCAGCTGGTCTTGGACTCTTTTTGTTGGTAATTTTTTATTACGGTTTCAATCTTCCTGCTTGTTATTGGTCTGTTCAGGGTTTCTAATTCTTCCTGAATTAAACTAGGAGGGTTGTATCTTTTTGGTAATTGATCCATGTCCTCTAGGTTTTATAGTCTATGCACTTAAAGTGTTCATAGTAGCCTTAAATGATCTTTTGTATTTCTGTGGTGTCGGGTGTATTAGCTCCCATTTCATTTCTAATTGTGCTTATTTGGAGCTTTGCTATTCTTTTCTTGGTTAATCTTGCCAATGGCTTATCAATTTTATTTATCTTTTCAAAGAACCAGCTTTGTGTTTCATTTATCTTTTGTATTTTTGTTTGTTTCAATTTCATTTACTTCTGCTCTGATCTTGGTTATTTTCTTTCTTCTGCTGGGTTTGGGTTTGGTTTTTCTTGTTTCTCTAGTTCCATGAGGTGTAACCTTAGATTCTCTATTTGTGTTCAACAAAGCAAACAGAAACACGAAGCAGGGAAAGGACACCCTATTCAACAAATGGTGTAGGGATAATTGGCAAGCCATGTGTAGGTTAATTAAACTAGATCCTCATCTCCCACCTTATACAAAAATCAACTCAAGTTGGATCAAGGACTTAAATCTAAGACCCGAAATTACGAAAATTCTAGAAGATAACATCAGAAAATCCCTTCCAGACATTGACTTAAGCAAGGATTTCATGAGGAAGAGCCCAAAAGCAAATGCAATAAAAACAAAGATAAATAGCTGGGACTTAAACTGAAGAGCTTTTGCATGACAAAAGGAACACTCAGGAAGGTAAACAGACAACCCACAGAGTGGGAGAAAATCTTCGCAATCTATACATCCAACAAAAGACTATTATCCAGAATCTACAAGGAACTCAAACAAAGTAGCAAGAAAAATAAATCCCATCAAAAAGTGGGCTAAGGACATAAATAGACAATTCTCAAAAAAAAAGATATACAAATGACCAACAAACACATGAAAAAATGCTCAACATCACTAATGATCATGGAAATGCAAATGAAAACCACGATGCAATACTACCTTACTACCTCAAAAATGGCCATAATCAAAAAATCAAAAATAATAGGCATTGATGTAGATGCGGTGAAAAGGGAATACTTCTACGCCACTGGTAGGAATGTAAACTAGTACAACCATTATGGAAAACAGTGGGGAGATTCCTTAAATAATTAAAAGTAGAACTACCATTTGATCTAGCAATCCCACTACTGGGTACCTACCCAGAGGAAAAGAAGTCATTATACAAAAAAGACACTTCACTTTCATGTTTATAGCAGCACAATTCACAATTACAAAAATATGGAACCAGCCCAAATTTCCATCTTTCGATAAGCTGTGGTATATATATGTGCAGTGGAATACTACTCAGCCATAAAAAGGAATGAATTAATGGCATTCGCAGCAACCTGGATGGGATTGGAGACTATTATTCTAAGTGAAGTAGAAGTAACTTAGGAATGGAAAACCAAACATTCCATGTTCTCACTCATAAGTGGGAGCTAAGCTGTGAGGACGCAAAAGAATAAGAATGGTACAATGGACTTGGGGCACTCGGGGGAAGTGGTGAGAAGTGAGTGAAGGAGAAAAGGCTACAAATTGGTTCAGTATATACTGCTTAGGTGATGGATGCATAAAAATCTCACAAATCACCACTAAAGAACTTACTCTTATAACCAAATATCACCTGTTTCCCAAAAACCTATGGAAAAAAAAATTCTCAACATTTTATCTACAGTAGGATTTAGTCAATGAATATTATAATGATAATTTTATAGTACATATGCTTTATATTACTTAACATACAATTTAATTACTTATTAATACTAATTTTATTTGTGTATAATTTATTCAGAAGTATTTCTGTTAGATTAGTCATCTAATAAATATAAAAGCAATCAGAAAAAACTAAAGAAATAATAACGAACAATTATTGTCTTATAGAAAATTATATTTTATGAAAATCAGTTAACATCCTTCTGGTAATAAATATGTTATTCTGAAAATTGTACACTTAAGACATATTCAGTGCTTATTCATATTGTTTGACTCTTCTTATCCATATTTCTAAGTTGTGTAAGACAGTAAAAAATGCATTTGCTTATTGAAAGAATTCTAGAACCTGAATTTATGCATTATCAAAGAATATCATCTTCACTTTTTCAGAACTGACTTCTAATTTCATTACATTATGAAATAGTATGCTATAATATATAGTGTTCTTAGAGTTAAATGTTTTTTTCTGATTACTCATTGAAACACAACTAAAATAACCAACATAATTCTGAATAAAACTTAATTTGATAGCTATCGTTTACATAAATCCACACAAATGTGAATTTTCTTTCCCCAGGTTCTTGCAAATACACTAATATTTTTACTGAAGCATATGTACTGAACCATTTGTATCCTGCATTTTTAGAGAAAGGTACGGAAAATCCTTGTGATACAGTCAGTCTCTCTCTACTGCAAAGAACGGGTAAAGCATAGTCTAAGAGTAGCTTGGTGCATTCATCCATTCTTGCTCTGGTATAAAAAAAACCGGAGATGGGGTAATTGACAAAGAAAAGAAGTTTAATTGTCTCCTAGTATACAGGCTGTACAGGAAGCATAGCGGCTTTTGCTTCTGGGGAAGCCTCAGGAAACTTACAGTCATGGCGGAAGGCAAAGGGGAAACAGACATGTCTTACATGGCAGGAGCAGGTCCGAGAGAGTGGGGAAGTGTCACCCACTTAAAAAACCAAGTCCTATGAGAACTCTATTACCAGAACAGCACCAAAGGGGAAAATTCACTGCCATGATCTCATCACCTTTCACCAGGCGCCACCTCCAGCATTGGAGAGTACAATTCAACATGAGATTTGGGTGGGAATACAGATCCAAACTATACCACTTGGATATGAGTAGATTTCTTTGGTTACCGGTAACTGGAGGTAGACCTTAGCATCCGAAGAGAAAAAACTTATTGTTGAAATGGGACACATCTGACTGGAAATAATATATATAGTGGATATAACAATGAATTACCCATCTCTAAAAAACTATATTGAAAATGATTTGAAGATTTCCATAACATTTTAATTACACAACAGTAGTTATTTGAATGCTCACTGCCAATTATTTTAAGGTACATTTTGTCTTTTGTTTCAAAAAAATCATGGGTTTATTTTTTTTAATGCTTCTTTTTTTTCCTTCTTTCTCTTTCTTTCTTTTTTCTTTTTCAGATGACACGAGAACAATACATACTAGCAACCCAACAGAATAACCTGCCAAGGACTGAGAATGCACAGCTTTACCCAGTGGGAATTTATGGATGGCGAAAGAGGTGCTTATACTTCTTTGTCCTTCTGCTGTTGGTTACCATGATAGTTAACTTAGCCATGACAATATGGATATTGAAAGTTATGAATTTCACTGTGGTAAGTACCACTATGATTTTACATCTTCTTGCTCTTGGTTGAAAGACGATCTATCTCTGTTACTTTAATTTTTTAATCAAAAGTTATTCATTATCAATATTTACAAGTGTGTGTTTTTAAATCCCAAAGACAATAATATTTTAAGACTATATTCAGTAGGTTCAGTCCTGACACACGTGTGCTATTACTACCTGCCATTTAAGTGTGGGAAATTTAGATCACGAGACCGCACAGTACATTGATTCATTAGAACGTTTGAAGAACATTTAACCAGTAAGTATCAACTATTACTTACTGTGCCTTAAAATCTAAGAAATTAGCCTGCTTTTAGAAGTGATACTTCACATTAAAATTAATATTAATTTTATAAATCATATGTGCCTTTGAATTACTTCATATAACATATATACCTCTATATATCTCTGTATCTGCTTTCTATGTAACACACTGCATGACTGAATCTAAAAGCCTGGAATTTCTCCTGAAGTACATTGACTAATGCCTATAATTGCCATCAGCTGGTGACCCCATTCTTTCATAGCACATCCCTTGTAAATGGAAGATAAACCAGCAATTAAATCACTCTTTTATAAAAATAACTAATTACAAAATGATTCTATAATGTATTAATGAAGTTTGTTGCAGTTTACTGAATGTTTATAATAAGTTTATGAGCATGACTTACCTGGGAAAATTTTGTGGCTTCAGCAAAGTCCAGTTTAGCTCATTTTATATTTTCTGGCTGATGCCTTCAGTTTCTCTACTCTGCTTTTAAACCATTCTGCCTTTCCCTGGGGACTTCAGATATCTCCACATACAAGCAAGTATCTTTCACTGCTGACCAGACTGCTATTATTCTTTAGAACTCTACATCCTCAGGAGTGAGTCTAAAACTGGGTGTTTAACTTCACTGATATTCCTATACTGCGCTGTTTAAGTTTGTTTGTTTTTTAAACCCCACTGGGTATTGATTTAGCAAGAATCATCTCTTTCTGACTTCACTAACACTTAATTCTAACTTGGAAACAGAATACCAAAAGGGAAAATTACCCTAGCTTCCGTCCATGTTGTAAGGCAGCACAATTACGTGAGCAAGGAGCCTGCGTGGGCAGGTGGCCTTACCTTCCAGAGAGGAAACACTGTCACTGTGCACATCAAGATAAAACAGCATGTGCTCGTGGAGGGAAATGAGCCACAGTTCCAGTATTTTTCCAATAAATTATAATTTTGAAAAGTATTCATCAAATACGAAACTAAAGGCAAAGAAAAGTTGGCCAAGAGTCAATATTTTTGCAGACTTCGAAAATAATAACTGTTGCCTAGACATTGATATGTGTCCCAGGCCGGGGATCAAGGCATGAGGCCACTTGTGGGTGGCTAGAAGTTGAGTTGAAGGCTTGTAGGTACTTTCTCCCTTACGAGATTCTCTGGGAATGCATCTGAATCACTTCTTTGTCTAAGAGTTGCCTCACTTTGCCCTCTCATTTGGGAATATTTTGACACAAATATCAACAACTGTAGCCGTCATGTTTCTGTTCTCAGCTCTGCTCCTACCTTCTCTGACTATTGTCTGGGTGTCCTTCAGTAGTTATTTATCATATGGTAGGAGCAATGTTTATGCTCCTGCACATTCTTTTGTTCTGCTTTAAATAGCAACCAGACTATCAGTTGCAGAAAACACTTTTGGCCCCATTTTTTAACTAAAAATTAATATTATAAAAGAGGTAAAGCGTATTCTCCAAATTTTGAAATTTCAGTAGTATGATTTTCCCTTTCAAAGGCATCTTTCAAAAGCTCGTGAGTGATGGGACTGGCTCTCTCACTTCAGGGAGCGTTGATTCCATCCAATGACTAGACTCCAGGAATTTTCAGGTTCAAGCCTTGTAAGCTTTTCAGGCATATTTAAATTAATTAGGAAAATATACTTAAATGAGTAATTACATGGCTACATGCATCAGACTCCCAATACTTTGCCCCATGCTGACACCAAGTCTGGATAAGCCAACCCTGGGAAATCATTGACACTGTCACCTGTGTCCTCAGGATCCTCATGGGCCTCAGGGTTCCTGTCACCCATGGAGCTATTTAATTTGAACCTCAGCTGGCCAGAATGTAAATTATAAGGCAACATGGTCCTGGGAATAATTAAAAGGGGTTGTTTACATAGGAGTGTTAGTATTTATTTATTTTTTTTACATTTTCCTTTGAGGCATATCGTTTGAAAAATTATGTTTTGACCTTTTTATAATCAGAAGGAAAACTGTCCTTCCTTCAGCCAGAAAAATTATTTTCATGTAGCTGAAGTAAAATGCACGGATGAAGATTTCAGAAATGTATCACACTGTACGGTAACACACTGTTTGTAAGGTAACACACTTTCTAGCTCAATGTAGTCATTCGTAGCTGTTCAGAAATAATTCAGAATTCTTTATATAGTCGCAGACTTTAGCAATCCTGAATACTGGAGATTATGTTGTATATACTTGAAGGGTGTGAAATAATTTATAATCGTCTTCCATCAGAGCAGTAAAATAAAACCAATTTTGTGTTTTTACTAGTGCATTATGTTCGTTTTCATATCTACAGAGAATACCAAAGACTAGTTGCCATACTATAGTAAGAAGTAGAAAATCATGTGTCAGTTGTTTGGGGAGTACTATTGATCTGCACAAAATGTATTTCACTTTTATTATAACTATTACCATCCAACACAGGGAAATCTGTGGCTGTTAACATCTCATTTGAGCAAACTGGGCATGTTATTTTTTTCAAAATATTGTATTTTTAGCATAGCAAGGATAGCTGCCAACATGTTTTATGCTGTTTGTTGAAGTCCATCATTATGACCGATATTGTGCATGATGTGTATGATTGATATGCCCTTGTATTTTTGGAAATACTTTGTGTTTTTCATTTTGTAGAAAATAAAATTATTCTACTTATTGAGATACCCAGTTGTAGAAAACCAAAAAAAAAAAAAAGGAAATGACTTTGTACTACAAGATGAAAGACTTAGGATAGAAATAAATAATTTCCTGGCTATGAGAGCAGATACATACATATATACATATATATATATGAAATAGTTGAAGAGGGAAATTTTGAATCATCAGTTTGTTGAGGTCGGTACAACCCATTTCCATGTTATCAATTGCTATTTGGTTGATTACTATAACATCTTTGTGGTTTAGTTAATAGACTAGTCTAGCAGGTCTCTCAAATCTAGGCATTCTACTGAGGCAGTATTCTTTTCTAGCCTCGACACTCATTCTAAGTAAATTAGTTCTATATTTGAGAATTGAAGATTGTTACAATAATAAAGTACTGATTTTAAGAACAAAAGTACCAACTAAGGTTTGGTGGCCTCTAGCTGATGGATATGCTAACTAGCCAGTGAAAAAAAAAAGAATGAAAATATAAATAATATTTATTAAGTAAATGGGGAGAGCAAATTCATTAATGCTGTGACTTAAAGAGAAGTCAAGAACACCCAGATCTGGGTAATAATTGAATCAATTGATTCATTGAACATATTGGGGAAATAAATCTTGCATGATCAGTGGGATGAAAGTTGGCTGAAAGAAAATCCCAAGAAAAGAATTGAGTATCATCGTCATTTTGGATTGAAAGGGAATTGGGAAATTTTAGAACAACTGTCTGTACATTACAAGAGGTCATTTTACAATATTTTCTCCATTTGGTCACTTGGCATCTGCTTAAACCCTGAAAGGCAACTAATTTTTTATGGCATTATGATGTATGTCCTTCTAAAGGGCCATCTTGAGTTGGGAAGAATTGATGGCAAGGACTACCAGCAATCTCAGGTCTCCTATTGCTGGTTAAGACCTCGTAAGCACAGGAGATGCTCCTCTGATCTATGCAATGGCATTTATTAAGTTGGAAAAAACAGTTTTGGGTTCTGAACACCAAGGTTCATAATTCTCAGCAGATCCTGCATTTAGACCCCACACATAGCAGTAGTACAGCCAGCTGTCATCATTGACACTTTAAACTATTTATTATGAAATATTTCATCTTACAAAAGAAAAAGCAAACTTTACCAGTATCTTGTAACTCTATATAGATAACCACAATCCTGAATACTTTTCCTGCTTTTATTTATATGCCTATTTAATGCATAAATATAAATTTTATATAAAATAATTATTTATATAAATTATATAAAAGAAATGCATAGATATAAATATTTATATGCATGTGTATGTGTATTTGTTTGTATACAATTCAACCATCGTATTGTTTTTATCACATAATATGTATTATCCCTTGTGCAGCTGTAATTCGTTTATTTAATGCTACACATTTCATTGAATGAACAAATCTCATTTATGTATCTCTTCTCCTAAGTTGTTTCCAATGTATTTTTGTTGTTTAATTTGCTATCACAACCAAAGATCTTATGAACATTCTTGTATGTCAGTGTTGGTCATTACATTTGCACAAGTACAAGAGTTTCTCTAGGCTCTGGCGTCTAGAAGGAAGTCTAGGAATCTTAACCTTTAATGCCACCTTTTTTTTCCCCAATGTGATTGTATCAATTGATAACACCACTAGCAACCTGTAAGAGTTTCTTTTGTTGACCTTACCAACTTAACTCTTAACAATTAATTCCCATCTAAACTAACTTGTTACCTCCTAAGCTACAAATCTGATCACCTATCTATCTCATAATCATCTTCCTTATTGACTTGTTTCTTTTCTTATTTATGTGGCCTTTTCTGGCAGATTTATTCTTTTATTTGTCTGTATTCATATATGTCTGTATTCATATATCTCATCCCTGTGACAGGATTTACTATGTTGTATTAGAAATATAATTATATGATTCATCCGAATATGTACCTCTTCTCCTCTATCAACCTCCCCCCATTTCCTTGTCCCTTTGAAGTGTAAATTCCCTAAGGAGCAGAAGCTGTTCTTATTTATCTTGATATCTTGGTTGAGCACATAGTAGGTGATACATTATATTTGCTGACTTTTTTTAAGTTTTAAAAGTGTAGGTTCACTTTCAGTAGAGAGATATTCAAATTTAATGTTTTATTTTTTTCACTTGTTCTCTCAGTAAAGTATTTCAGATACTGATCCGTTCCCATTTTTAGCTGAATGTACTCGTCTCCTATGAACAAAGTGGCATTACTCAAGTCTCTTCACATCTTTCATCTAGGGTGGCTAGCTTCCCCTGATAAGAAGAAATACAGCATAATTTCTCTCCGAATCCGAAAGCACTTTGGTAAGATAGTTTTTCAGTGAAAGTACAGTCCTTTGAAGCTCCAATTACTAGCTCTAACTTAGTCAGTAATAACTACTGTAAAACCTGTCTATTATTTTTTAGACTCACACACACGGACACACACACACACACAAATTTGATTTTTACTTAAAGTAGCTATTTTCTATACTACTCTACGTTAAGGCAAGATACGCTGGTAATTAACAGGCAGCATTGGCCAGCAATTAACTGGTAAATTACTACCAACCACCAGAGCCTGTGTGCTAACACTTCTTTATAACCCCTCTAGGAAAAGTAATCTGGCCTTTAACAGGAAGAGAAAATAACTGTGTTTCAGGACTTCCAGCCTCACCAACTGCAGTAGAGCCTCAGCCTGCCCAGCAAAATCAGACATAATTCCCGCCAAATCCCTCTTCACTTAACAACTGAAGTCAATGGAGTAGAACAATTTCTTGAGAAAATTGTTGACCCAATTTGGTCTCATATGCAGGATATTTTGATTTTTCTGAACTCACTTTGATTTTTAAAAATACACATGCATATCCACAGGCACATACACCAAACAAAATAAGCCCCCACTAATTATAATCTAATTTTCAGTTACTGAATGAAAGCTGAAAAAGGTCAGTAACAGCAGAAATTAGAAAACAGGAGAAACTTAATTTAAATAGCTCGCAGGGATAAAATCAGGGGCGTATGTTTTGTTATGTGCATTTCTCATGGAATTTTGATAGAACATAGACTCCAAATTTTTAAAATTCAGAACCTCATGCTTTTACCTGTAAGCATTCATTTTTCTCAAAAGCCCACGAATAAATCAGGATTTTTTTATATGCAACAACTTAAGAACATAAAATGAATTCATTTTTATATTCATAAATGTTATATAAGCAGGGAATAAAACAGGACCCTGACTTCCCTGCCCGTGGGGTATTTTCTTATACAAAATTAGTGTTGATTGCAAGAATTCGTCAGGTTGCTGGTACTGCTAAAACTGTCTTCAACCAACCTTTCAGCAGTGGTTCAAAGTATGAACCCTGGAGCTAAACCTTTTGGTCCAAGTGCTGGCTTTCCTATTTATTAGCTCTATTACCTAATGCCAGTTATTTAAACTGTTGCTCAGTTTCTTGTTCTGTAGAATGGGTGTGATCTATTTCATCAGGCTGATGTAGAAATCAAAAGAATTAAAATAATAAAAGTGTTCCAGAAGTACCTGACATATACTGACAACTAATTAACAATGTATACTATCAGACTTATCAATATTCGGCCCTTCCATCTTCAAAAAGATCCTATCCACCACGTGAATGAAATCGGCTCTTTCTATTAAGGTTGAGCATCAAACAATCCTAGACACATAAAAAGATCTCAATAAATATGCATTAACAAAAATAAGTGAAGGGGTTTATAATTTTGTCAATACAGATGATATTAACAAGATTGTTAATGCAGATGATAGTAACAAGATTGTTAATACAGATGATATTAACAAGCTTGATGATGTTAACCTGATTGAAGGTTTTGGACATGAGCTTTGGAGACAAATAGCCTGATTCACATTATGGCTCCAAGACTAGCTTCTTAGCAGGGTTACCTTGTGCTAATTACTGAACTTCTCTGGCTTCAGTTCTTCATCTGTAAAATGGTGATAATGATGTTGATCTCATGGAGATATTCGAAGCATTAAGTGAGTGAACGCTTACAAAAGCTCTTTAAAACAGACCTTAAACACTCAATTAGTGCCGGTAAAGTACAAGAACAACTATTATTTCCATGCATTATTAGCTGTGACTAATGAAAATTATTCTATATGGTACATTTTGCCAGGAAAAATGTCTTATGTCATTGATGAAGGCATAAAAAAGATTCTTTACGAAATTCTAATTTAGTGCTGAGATATAGAAAGCGTTTACATAAACTTCTAAGAGGAACAGTTTACCTGTCAGCCTTCATTGTTATTTGATGACCCTAAGCAGATTATGAAAACCTGTATCACCTGTCAGCAACGTTTCTGGCCTGTCTGAATGAGGGAGCTTATTTGTCAGAGAGAGCTAATCTTCTTTTGAAACATCTTGAAAAATGTAATACTTACAAATTGTCTGGATAATAGATTGGAATTTCTGTGTTGATTCTAAATATTCTGAGTTTCTTTAATGAACAGAGTATCAAATTATTACCTGATTAAGATATTATATTGTGAATTATTTTGTAAAATACCCTGAATTATAACGTTCAGGCTATAACCATTTGAATATGAGAGGAAAGTTTAAGATTCCAGAGAGCCCATATTTATTTAGCAGGTGGTTTTTTTTTCAGCAAGGTTACATGGATTATAGACCAGGCTTTATGGAGTTTCACAATAACACTGTAAAGAAAATATCGTATCCCCTTTGGCAGATGAAAAGGCAGAAACTTAGGGAAATTAAATAAACTTCCCAAGGTCACACAGATGAGCAAGATTAAAAGCATGGGCTGTATAGTTTCAGAGATTCCACCACATTTCATTGTATTAATGCTACTAAATTTAAATTTAAATTCTTTTTAAAAATATTCTTCATTAAATGGTTTACTTCCTTTACATGGTATAACTCAGTGCTTTCATATAACACCATTAAATATATAAATACAATATTACTGCTTATTAATTATATTTTGAACTTGGGCAAAAGATATCTTAATACCCTCAAACTTTATTAATTAAATGGAAGAATGTACCTAATCTCTCATGGTTAGTGTGTAATTAGAATGGTTAAAACTGATCTGTAAGTGCCAAGTATGATTACACTTTTGAGGTTAGCAGAATGGGCATAGGTTTAATTTCTGGACAGTACAATGACATTTGTTAATGGCAACTTTATAAAAGAAACAATGATTTTCACAATCCTATTTTATCCCTGTGATTGCAATTTAGTCTTTGCAATGGTAAAACTATATTTCGCTGAGTAGTAACTCATTGCCCATGATAAGAAAGTACTCTGGAGGTGACTTAAGCCCGTAGTTTTTGTCCGCCTTTCTGAGCTGCCATTTCCATTTTCCCAGTTTATTCCTCAGCACACACAGCATGGCACTTGCCCTGGAGATGAGACAGGGCTCCACCTTCTAGGGCGTGACTACAGCTCTGCCTGTGAGCACCAGCAGCAGAGACTGCACTGCCCCTCAGTGTGGTGTGTGTGTGGATTTATTACACGATTGATGAGAGTGAATGATATCATTAATGTTGCAAGACTGCTTCCATTATACCCTTCCGTATGCACCTCCTCGTGATTTTCTGACAAATTGTCCCTCTCAGATGAAATCTTTCATGCTTAGTCTTAGCCCGGCAGTACATTTCGTTTCCTTGACTTTATAAAGAAAAATTCAGTCATTTTTATCCAAGTGCAAACAACTACCAAGTGATAAGTTCTTTTTCCTGAAGTAAACTACAAGAATTGCGACATAAGATAAATCACAAAATCATTCATAGCAAGTGCAAAATGAAGTTCATTAGAGTACTAGAAATGTTGCCAGAGAAAATGAAGGATTATGAAATTAGCTGTTGAATAAAAAAATGCATAAATTACAGACTTGTTAGTTGATAGGTTTGATATATTGTACAATAGCCTAGAGTTGGGGGGGTGGGTGGGAAACTTTAGTTCAGTGCCCTTTTTTATCTATAAGAAGTGACAGAAGTCCAGAAAATTAAAACAATTTGCCCTTGTGGATGGCTAATAGCCAGGACATAGAATAGATTAAACACGTTGAACTTAATGAGATATATGTGTTATCTCCATATATAAACTTATTTTCAAGTAATAGCATATAGTATATCTTAAATAATATGATGCTTTTAGGAGGACATTTAGAAAAAGAATTTTAAGTTTTAAAATGAAATAAAAGTAATAATCTTAAGAATGGTTTATGCTTTTGCTATTTTGTAAAAAAAAAATAGTAAGCATTTGCTTTTCAAAAGTATAATTGAAATATTGTCTTACTGGTTATTTCCAAGCAAAGATAGTATTATCTTAATAAAAATAATCTTATTGGGCAAGAATTTCTATGAATTTATTATTTTGAATAATAATAGCATCACTGTCCTTTTTATTGCCAGTTAGTAAACTCATCCTCAGACCTAATAAGTATTTCTACCATTTATTAAAATTAGATTTAGTTTTCAGTCTGTGTCAGTGTTTATTGGGGGACACGCCCCCAGTATTTCAATGTAGGTTCTTTCTATTTTCCATATGTGTCAGCTGACTGAGAAATAAAGAGAGACAGTACAAAGAGAGGAATTTTACAGCTGGGACACTAGGGGTGACGTCACATATTGGTAGGACTGTGATGCCTGCCTGAGTCTCAGACTAGCGAATTTTTATTAAGGGTTTCAAAAGGGGAGTGGGTGTAGGTACAAAGATCACATGCTTCAAAGGGCAAAAAGCAGAACCACTAATAAGGGTCTGATAAAGATCACCTGCTTCTGAGGGAACAGGACAAAGGGCAAAAGCAGGACCACTGATAAGGGCCCAACAAAGATCACAAGGCAAAGGGCAAAAATAGAACCACTTTGATAAGGGTCTGTGTTCAGCTGTGCATGTATTGTCTTGATAAACATCTTAAACAACAGAAAACAGGGTTTGAGAGCAGGGAACTGGTCTGACCACAAATTTACCAGGGTGGAGTTTTCCCCACCCTAGTAAGCCTGAGGTTTCCGCAGGCGACCAGAGCGTATCTCAGTCCTTATCTCAACTGCACAAGACAGCCATTCCCAGAGCAACCGTTTATAGATCTCCCCTCAGGAACGCATTCCTTTCCCAGGGTATTCATATTAATATTCCTTGCTAGGAAAAAATTTAGCAATATCTCTCCTACTTGCACGTCCGTTTATAGGCTCTCTGCAAGAACAAATATATGGCTCTTTTTGCGTGACCCCGGAAGCAGTCAGACCTTATGGTTGTCTTCCCTTGTTCCGTAAAAATTGCTATTATTGTGTTCTTTTTCAAGGTGCACTCATTCCATATTGTTCACACACACATGTTTTAGACTCAATTTGTACAGTTAACATAATTATCACAGTGGTCCTGAGGTGATGTACATCCTCAGCTTATGAAGATAACAAGATTAAGAGATTAAAGACAGGCGTAAGAAATTATAAAAGTATTATTTGGGAACTTATAAATGTCCATATTAAGATGAAATCTTCAGAATTTATGTTCCTCTGCCACGGCTCCAGCCAGTCCCTCCGTTCAGGGTCCCTGACTTCCCACAAGTGTTTTTTAATATTTCTGGGAAATCACCATTAAAGCCCTCCTGCAAATAATTACTCTGTGCTTGGGGCTCCTTATATCTGCTTATAGTGGAAGCTTTGGGGTAGATAACCACTCCGTTCCCAGAAACACTGGTGATGGGCCATGACACATCTCTAAGAGTATTTAACAGTAATTGATCCTGTCTTTCAAATTCTGTAATGAAATTATGCCATTGAAAGAGTCCATATTTGCTTTCTCACAATTTACAAATTTTTCCATCAAAAATTTTGTATTTTTCTGGGCTTAGGAAATTTTCAAATATGCTAAGCCTCTGTTAGCTCTGATATCTCTTTATTCTTTCTTGACTTAAACTAAACTGCCAAGGCATCTACGTTTGTTAAAATCCTTTGCATAAATGGATCCGGTTTTTCTCACTAGTGTAATTTAATGAAAGGAAGTATGAAGTCTAAATATCTATTTCTATGTGACCTACATAGGTGTGAGTGTGAGTATGCATTACCAATTGAGGTGTTTGTTTTTAATGTGCATTATTGTTCAATATACATGATTTTACAAAGCAATATAATTGCTTAAAGAACATTTAAAATGCATCTATCTCTATTATAATATGCATTTTAATTCAGCTCCTATTAAGTCGCAATTTTATCAATGGAAGTTATTTTTCAATTAGTTTATTTTCAGATGTGTTTCATTCCTGATTGATCACTTAAAATAAATATTGACACTTTGTGTTTCTCTAGGAGCTTTGCTGTCAAGTAATTAGTGTGCCACATAAAATAAACAAAATTCCCATTAGACTACAACAGCTTTTTTGTTGTTGTTGTTGTTAGATGGAGTCTTGCTCTGTCACCCAGTCTGGAGTGCACTGGTGCGATCTCCGCTCACTGCAAGCTCCACCTCCTGGGTTCACGCTATCCTCCTGCCTCAGCCTCCTGAGTAGCTGGGACTAAAGTCTGCTGCCACCATGCCCAGCTAATTTTTTTTTTTTTTTTTTTTTTTTTTAGTAGAGATGGGGTTTCACCGTGTGTTAGCCAGGATGGTCTGGATCTGCTGACCTTGTGATCTGCCCGCCTCAGTCTCCCAAAGTGCTGGGATTACAGGCGTGAGCCACTGCGCCTGGCAACAGCTTTTATAAATGTATGTAAAGTGTATGAATACTTAGGCACTTGAAGAAACAGAATACTAATGTTAGTCAAGAAGGAAAAGGAAGAAGTACTCCCGAAAGTACGCTTCACCTCTTTTTTCTGACGTTCCTATGAGATATGTATTAGTATCTATCTCCATATCTAAAATAATTTTTTTTGGCAATTTAACATGGTTAATAAGTGAATTAGTTAATGTGTGAATCCTTCATAGTCTAACACATAGACCAGATTTGTTCTGCCTCCTTAGGAATCATTCTTCTGTTGATATTATTCATAAGTTCAATGAGCCAAAAGGCAGTTTTCCTACCTGGCAGTGTTCTCTTATTTGAAAATTACTTAATAAATTCACATATAAGTTCTTGTAAATTTTTATGGAGAAATGAAATCAATTTTTTCTATTAATTTTTCAATGGGAATAATTTAATGTCTTTTTTAACATTATTTCATATTCTGTTGCCACATTTTTTTCTTGAGATTCGTTATCTACTATCAATATCATATTAATTTATACTAAATTATACAGTAATGGTACTTTCTATAATTTTGCTGACTTTCATGCATATAAAGAAATAGTATATTACACAAGTGTTTCAATAGTCTATGAAATTGTAGGCATGCTCAACTTTTTGTATAATACCTGGAGTTTTAAGTAGGTAGAATGCCAGAATGGCATGTAAAAATCACGAATCCCAGTGGCTTACATCAGTGAACATTCATTTAGCTCAGGAATCTGTAGGTGAACTGGGCAGTGCCTACAGACTTAGCTGATGTTGGCAGGGTCTCCTTTATGGGTGTGCAGTAAGCTTTCTGCTCGTCTTGGGGCTAGCTGGTTTAAATGGCCTCATTTGTACATTTGGCAATAATTACACTGTTGGCTTCAGTGATTGAGTGTCATGTCTTTCATCCTCCAGTACACTATCCATTTTAAGCAGATTTAAAGTTCCAAGAAAAGGTATAGAAATATGTAAGATCCGTAGATGCCTACACCTACTGGTCTGCCTCAACATCTGGCATTATACTGGCCAAAGAAAGTCAGAAGTGCAGTCAAGATTCAGGGGATGCGTAGACTCCACTAGTATCCTAATCATGCAAACTAAAACCACAGTTAAATACTTTTTTTAAGGATTTGAAATATACTTTATTTTTTAGAGCAGTATTAGTTTTGCAGCAATATTGAATGGTTAGTACAGAGATGTTCCATATACTCACTGTCATCTCACAACCACAGCCCGAACCACTATCAACATCCCATACCAAAGTGATATGTTGTCACAATGGATGCACCTACGTTGACACATCAGTGTCACCCAATGTCCAGGGTTTATATTAAGCTTCACTCTTTGTATTAAATATTCTATGGGTTTGAAATAGGTATGACATGAGTCCACCATTATAGTCCATTATAGAATAGTTTCACTGCCCTAAAAATCCTCTGTGCTCTATTCATCACTGTCCTCTCCAACCCCTGGCAACCACAGATTATTTTACTCTCTCCAAAGTTTTGCCCTTTCCAGAATGTCATATAGTTGAAGTCACACAGTATGTAGCCTTTTCTGATTGGCTTCTTTCAATCAGCAATTGCTTTTACAGTTTCTCCATATCTTTTTATGGCTTGATATCTCATTTGTTTTCTGCACTGAATAATATTCTATCATCTTGATGTCCCATAGGTTTTTATCCACTCTCCTAATTGAGCGCATCTTGGTTGCTTCCAGATTTTGTTAATTATAAGTACAGCTATCACAAATATCCACATGTAGATATTTGTATGGAAATAAGTATTTAACTTCTTTGAGTAAATACAAAAAAGCACAGTTGTTGCATTACATGGTTAGAGTATTTTCAGTTTTGTGAGAAACTGTCAACTGTCTTCCGAAGTGGCTGTACCATTTTACATTCCCATTAGTAATGAATGAGAGTTCCCATTGCCTCACATTCCCATCAGCATTTGGCGTTGTTAGTGTTTTAAATACTACTTTCAAGCTTCTCAAATTAGCAAATACGTTTTTTTCCTTTCTTAACACTAATTTTAGTCACAAAAATAAGACATCTTTCAAAAGCTCTGCCTTAAATATGTATGTGTATATACATACTTGTGTGTGTATTTATATTTAGATACAAATATACAGCACATATACTTTCCAATTAACTGATGTACCACCGTCTAAAGTTAACTACTCTGAAATCTTATTTAAAATAATGACAATACATGATTGTTTAGCCATGTTTGGTAATGCAAGTGAATTTTTCCTTATGTTTTTGAAGAACAACTTGAAATTTATACCATTCTTAGAATATCAGTTCTTAAAAGAGTAATTACAATATCATGTATTACCCTAAAAAGTAATTACGAAGGTGAAGAAAAAAAATTTATGTCCAAAAAAGTGTATCTCATTTTTATATGAGGCAATGTAAAGATCTAAACAAGGAGAATAAT
Source organism: Hylobates moloch (assembly GCF_009828535.3). Taxonomy (NCBI): domain Eukaryota; kingdom Metazoa; phylum Chordata; class Mammalia; order Primates; family Hylobatidae; genus Hylobates; species Hylobates moloch. The sequence goes on from NW_026652283.1 coordinate 115,222,408, forward strand.
TAAAGATGCAATAATGCATTTATATGTTTAAAATTAATCATTAAAATTGATTGTACAAGGAATATTAATAGTTTTGAATAAGTATTTGTGGGACAGCACAAAATGAAAAAATGAGATTCAAAATAATGTATGCAATATCACTTCAAGCCTCTACAAATAATTGATCAGAAAAAGATATTAAGCAAAATACTAAATGTTAAATAGTAAATATCTTATTAGTACTCTTAGAAGTTATTTTTTTCAATTCTTTGCTTGTATTTTTGGTCATTTATATTCAATTAATATGTGTTTTATAATCCAAAAATAAAAAGCAAAATGTATTTGGAAATCTGTGAATTTAACTCCACCACGTTTGTTATAAAATGGCCTTATTTTCTTTTCTCTAACTAAAATTTAGAAAGTGTTATTGGTGAAAATCTAAATGTTTTACAGGTCTTATGAAGTAATAATAATACTTACAAATAATACTATGCTAATTAAAGCCCATGTTTCTGTGCTATTGGCTACATTTTACTTAAGACAATTAGAAATAAGTATTCAATTTTCAAAGCAAACAAACTATTTTCTTCAAGATGAAAGGAGATTTTCAAACCTGCCAAGGTGAGATTAATCCATATTTTACTAAAGATACAGCTGATTTCAGACCAGCAAAATTTCCCTTTTCTGATGTCTATCTGCAAAAATTTGTATCAAGCACAGGAAGAAAAATTCTCACCAACCTGGGAAAACCTATATATGAACCCAGTCTTCAGTTATGAAGCATTGGATATTTGATAAATAAGTATTTTAATGCTGTTCATCAATTATTTGCATATTAAAATGAATTTAGTCCCTAAGAAACAGGCTAAGTAACTAGCAGTTTGCAACCTGTATTTTCCTATTGGGTGCCAAGAAGCCAAACTTGGCCATCCTGATTTTGTTTCCTTTGGTACTATAAGGATGAAAGAACTTGACTCTCCTTCTCAATAATCAGGTCTCATTCTTGCACCTCCTGTGGTATATTTATACCATCCTATGTTGCTTAACAATTGGGCTACATTCTGAGAAATGTGTTATTAGACAATGTTATCCTTTTATGAACATCATTGAGTATACTTACACAAATCTATATGGTATAGCGTCCTAAGGGCCTAGGCTGTATGGTCTAGCCTTTTGCTCCTAGGCTAAAAACCGGGATAGTATGTTACTATACCAATACTGTACGCAATTGTAATCCAATGGTATTTGTGTATCTAAACATATCTAAGTATGGATAAGGTATAGTAAATAGATGGTATAAATGATAAAAAATGGTATACCTGTATAGGCGCTTACCGTGAATGGAGATTGCAAGACTAGGAGTTGACCTGGGAGAGTCAGCGAGTGAGTGGTGAGTAACTGTGAGGCCTAGGACATTACTGCCTGCTACAGTAGACTTCATAAATATCACATATGTTGACTACAGTAAATTCATAAGAAAATGTTATCTTTCATCCATAATGAATTAACCTTTATCTTATTATAACTTGTTATATTTTATAAACATTTTTATTTTTAACACTTGTTTCTATTTTGTAATAACACTTATCTTAATACACAAAAAATATTGTACGGCTGTATTTGGATTTATATTCCGTAAGTTTTTTTTCTATTTTCTCTTCTTTGTTTTCCTCTTTTGCTTTCTAAATCTTTTTTTTTGAGATGGAATTTCACTTTTGTTGCCCAGGCTGGAGTGCAATGGCATGATCTCAGCAGCTCACCGCAACCTCCACCTCCTGGGTTCAAGTGATTCTCCTGCCTCAGCTTCCAAGTAGCTGGGATTACAGGCATGTGCCACCATGCCCAGCTAATTTTGTATTTTTAGTAGAGACGGGGTTTCTCCATGTTGGTCAGGCTGGTCTCGAACTCCCAGCGTAAAGTGATCCTCCCGCCTTGGCCTCCCAAAGTGCTAGGATTACAGGTTTGAGCCACCGTGCCTGGCCAACCTTTTTTTTAAATCAAAACACAAACACACACATTAGTCTAGGCCTACACAGAATCAGGATAATCAATATCACTGTCACCCACTTCCGCATCTTGTCCCATTGAAGGTCTTTAGGGCCAATAAGATGCGTGGAACTGTTATCTCCTAGGATAACAATGCCTTCTTCTGGGTTGCCAGAACAATGCCTCCTGAAGGACTTGTGGGAGGCTGTTATACAGTTAACTATCTTTTTTAATAAGTAGAAAGAGTATACTCTAAAACAATGATAAAACGTGTAGTACAGTGAATACATGAACCAGTAACATAGCTATTTGTTATCGTTATTAAGTATGATGTATTGTATATAATTGTATGTGATATACTTTTATACAACTGATAGCAAAGGAGGTTTGTTTAGACCAGCATCACAACAAACGTGTGACTAATGCATTGCACTATGATGTTATTACAGTTATAATGTCAGTACTATGCCACAGGAATTTTTCAGCCCTTATGAGACCACCGTTGTGTATATAACCCATCATTAACTGAAATGTTGTATGCAGTGCATGACTGTATATGCATATTTTAAAACAGGGCATTGCTTTCTCAGTTGGTAAGCTTCATTCATTTAATTTGCCTTGGTAATTTTCTTTTGCATATCCTTTACTTTTGGTTAAATGCAAAAGAAACTTATAAGTCTTATAAAATGGCAAACTCATGTGGTTCTACTATAACCTATATAAGGACAACCTCTTTCATTTAATTTTTGATGTATTTTACCCAATCAAGATTTCTACTTGGAATTCAATCTATGTGTTATATGAAGAGATGTCTTCGTGTGCCCACTGGAAAAGAGATATACGTTCAGGTCTTCCTAAAGCTCACCTTTAAAGTAGCAAGTGCAATATACTATGCTATTATACTGAAATAATTTCTGAATATGTCTTATTTTCATGAAAATTTGTGACAGACATAACATTTATTGACTCATCACATTTATTTGGATATGCTCCACTCCTAAAAATAAATCACTGCGGTCTATTTCATTAGAATTGCGAATAAAATCCTTCCTGAGTTTTATTAACCTCAGTGTCTATTAGATTTCCTACTGCTAATTCCCCTAGTTCTTAAGTAATTCTGTACTCATTTGCCTACACTTTTTAAATAATTTTTTCAGTAATTATTTCTCAAATGGAGAAATACTGAGATTAAAGGCAGACAAATACTTAAAAACTGCAGACGCCTTGCAAACTTTCACCCATATAAAAATCAACCAAAACCAAATGCCTGCATTTAGAAGAGATCTGGCCTTCTCTTTTGAGAACATCAAACATATAATATCTTGCTCAGTCACATCTAAAGTAAATAATAAATATGTTCACTTCACTTGTTCACTGAATTACATGTAATGAGTTATTCCACAGGCATGCGTAGTGTTAAAGCTAATTCAATACAACTCTCTGTATTATTCATTGGAGACTATATAGAAAGTAAATGTCTGATTTCTCTGTTTCTTAGTTAAAGAAAATGTATTCTAAGTATTTTCTAGTCAGCTGTTGACAGTTTGAATATTGCTATGTTACCTGAAACAAATGATTATTAAAAAGTTAGACCAACTTTTTGGTCATTCCCCCTGTTGAATGTTGTCCCCAAAATTGTTCTCTTTCATTTTTAAATCTTGAATTAAAGACTTTAATTCAAGTCTTTGTGTTAGAAACCTATACATGCAGAGCTCTGCTTGGAGATATGATAAGCTATACCAGTATGGCCATAATTTTTCAAATGCTATGGCTAGTGGAAGAAACAAATTTGTGACTCAAATTAATTCTTCTTTTTTTTTTTTTTTTTCTATAGGTAGTTTCTAGACACATTCTTTGCTCTTCTTGTCCTGGGGGTGTGGGGACTGCTATCATATCAACTTTCCATTGCAGGCAATTCACCGTCTTATTTAGGGCCAACTGTATTATGTAACTAAAACAAAGCTTTGAGATTTTGGTTCATTTGTATAGCTCTACATTCTAAATAAGTGGTAAATTCAGTAAGACATCTGACAGTGAGATACATCAAAGCATTTTCCCTTACTATTTTGTTTTATAGACATGTATCTGTAAATTTTGTTTTATACAACTTTTGTTTCATAAAATATTTACCTGTAAACAAATACAGAAATTATCAATCTGAAGTCTATGTCTGACGCCTGGTGTCATGTCTTCAGAGTATTGGTGGTGATATCAGAAGACATTTGTTTTCAAAATGCTCGTGTGAGTACTGATATTATTACTTCTAAAAATAAGTCACTGTAAGCTGTTTCATGAATATTGTGGGTAAAATTCTTTCCTGAGAGTTATTCGCCTCAGTCTATACCATTCCCTACTGCTAATTCCCTAGCTCTTAGATAATTTTGTATTCATTTGGCCTGCACTTTTTAAGTGTCCTTAAGTAGAGAAATATCAAGACTGGAAGCTTGCTATTTGGTGTTTTCAGTAGCAAAATTGTATCTTTAGATCATCTGTCCTTGAAATCCAGAGTGATCCTGGCAGCCTCCTGATAGCAAAGTAGTGTTTGCCCACAAACTCTCATCCATAAACACACACATACACAACAGGAAAAAAAAAAAAAAACCTCTTATTTTAGTGAATTTGGAAATTAAATATTGAAAACTACCCTCCTGTGCTCCAAATAGTGACCTGAATCTGAATTCTGAAGCTCCAAGGAGAATTTCACAGTTTCAGCAATCAGGACCTTTCCTGACCTTTTGTTCTTATTTGGTCTCTCAACTACAACACAGAAACTAATTGGCCAGTGTTTGTGCCTGGCAGGGAGTAGGATAAAGAACAGTTTATGATGTGTATTTTCTAAAGTGCAGGTGTCTTACATCTGTCTTGGGTTCCATTGCTTTTTCTATGTAGATGAGAACCTAAATAGAAATTACCTCTCAGAGAAAGCTGAGTGTGTTGCTAAAATTTGGGTCAGGTAAGTTTTGAATGGAAAACATTAGAAGAGCAGGGATGAGAAGTATCCACTGCTATTTTGAATTTACTGTTAATGTTTTCAAAGATGTTTATTTTCTGTGTGTTCTGACTTCATACAATTCTATTCATATTGAAAGTAGGCACATTCATTTTATTACATCCCTATTCGTGGATTTGTTAATTTGATAAATATTTAAACTACTGCAAAAACAAATTCTTTGAAGACTGATGTGGGAAGATTCACCTAAAATCAGTGGAAGCAATATTATATAAAAAGAGCTTTTTGGTTATTAAATATTGATAGCCAACCGTTATAATCTAAGATTTCATGAATCTAAAATCATGATTGCATTGAATTATTTTTTAAAATTTCTTTGAAAAAACAACATTGAACTTATATATGAGCTGTCTTTTTAAAAAGTAAATCTGCAAAATTAATAAAGAAGACTTAGTTATGCATTAATGATGGGGGCATGACACTAAAATTAAATTTGAATTTAATAATAATAATAATAATAATAATTTAATGATAATAATTTAAAAAGAATGACACTAAAATTAAATTTGATCATATAAAGTAGCTTGAATATCAAATGTAAAATATTTTTTCTTTATGCATTGTATTTGTGTCTTTATTTATTAATTGGTACTTCATAATATTGTCATTGTAAGACCAATCATATTTACCCACATAAATATTCTGGAAAATTATCTGAGAGACTTGACTTGGAATTCAGTATATTCATCTCAGCGATTGAGCCAATGATTTAATTTTACTTATAGTAATCCCCTCCTTATTGTGTACTTGAATGTTGTATTTAAACCTGCTTTTTTTTATCTTTATTTTTTTGAAATGAAGTCTTGCTCTATTGCCCATTCTGTAGTGCAGTGGCGTGATCTTGACTGACTACAACCTCCGTCTCCCGGGTTCAAGTGATTCTCCTGTCTCAGTCTCCCAAGTTTCTGGGATTACAGGTGAACACCAGCATGCCCAGCTAATTTTTGTATTTTTACTAGAGATGGGGTTTCACCTTGTTGGCCAGGCTGGTCAAGAACTCCTGACTTCCAGTGATCTGCCCACCTCGGCTTCCCAAAGTGCTAGGATTACAGGTGTGAGCCACCGCACCCAGCCCATAAACCTACTTATAAGAATACAACATACACTACATCAATAATCAAGAATAAAATTTTTGAAATTTTCATTGCTGAAGGATGTAGGCCATTTGGTTAATAATGTAATAGTAAGTGTGTCTTTTTTGAATTTTTAGTGGAATCAGTAATGAATATATAAAAATTGTCATAGTGCTCTGTTCTGTGGTAAATAGTATAAAAATATTTACTTATTTTTGATTCAAAATTATGTACTTATTTATGTCTAAGAGGACATATGAATATTGAATATAAATGGACAATTTCCACTAGAGATAAATAGAAATTCTGTTTCCAAGTAAACATAGTCTGAGACAATGACTGTTAATATAGATGTATCTATTCAAAAGCAGTAAATATAATCAAATGCTTTTAGTTTTCCAAAGACAACTTTTGATTTTCTTAAATGGTAGCTTTATTTACTCCATTTATACGAATCCATATGTTATCATAGGTGGGCAGAATCATATAATATTGTATGGTTAGAACTATATCTTTTTATTCAAAAAGCATCTAGTACAATCTCTTCTTTGGTGGATAACTTTAATGAGGAAATTATTTCATTGCAGTTACTGAAATAACCAAATAATAAATTGCATAATTATGACAAGTATGTCATAATTATAGCTAATGAGACTATTCACATTAACTCATTTCTCTTAAAATCCCAGTGAAAGAGTTGTCATTATTATCCTCTCTTAGAAGTTAAATTAACTTACCCAACGGCACACAGCTACTAAGTAATCAAATACATAGTCAAACAGAATTTGAACTCAGTCCGAAAATGCTATATTACTATGGTACTTATGTGTCATTTACGGGATAGATCTAAGATTATTTATTCATTTATTATTTTATAGAGAGGTGATAATTTTAAAGATCTTGCCTTGCCAGTACTAAATAACCAGTGTAGTCCAAGTTCTTAAATAAGATGACAAAGTAGGATCCGTGATTCCTTACTTTTTACAGTAAATATCTTTTGTGATCAAACCTAAAGATCACCTTGAGAAATTTATCTTAAGTGATTACAGCACCATGGACAAGGATGGAGATTTGGTCTCATTACGCAATACTTTTTGTGCCCTTGTAACTTGTAGGTGAACTGGTTATTTTAAATTACATTTCCAGGATAATGATGGAGGCTATCTAGACTTCATATTTACCCAATCATTGTGTAATAATGAGTTTAGTGAAGGGTAAAGTGTGTTTTAAGAACTCAGCAGAGTCACAGGATACTTAGAAATGTCCAGACCATAATTAATATACGTCACCATTTTGAAAGTTAAATAACAGATGAGAAAGAATGTTTGAACAAATTTCTAGGAGGAGTCTGAATGGAGAAAGTCTGAAAGAAGTCAAAGTATATAATCACACTAGTATAGTGTTAGGAGCAAGAAACCAAAGCATTCTGAAGTACTTACATAGTTTTATTTTAATCATACTTAGAACAATTGTGAAAATACATGTAATATATAATTATGTTATATTACATATAATGGTGTCAATGTTCCTAAATAAAGTATCCAAGCAGAACAGACAGATTAAAGCAAAACCATTCAATATAACACAAAGTGTAATAGCTCAGTGTTTGCACTTAAGCTTGTTTACAATCACTGGTTTTCCCCCTTTCTAGCTGAATGAATTTGAAGAAGTTTTTAAGGCCCTATATATGTCAGTGTTATTAACTTCATTTGTTAAAGAAAAGGTAATAGTAGCTAACTCATTGGATACTTCAATGATTAAATGTAAATAGCACCCTTAGCAGAGAGATCTAAAAATGATGGCTGTTTCAGATATTTTTAAAATATGAAATATACCAATAAAAAATCCATAATAACAACCCAAAATGATGCAAATAAAAACACATAAACCAAAACACTGCAAAAGTTTCTACAATTATCCTAATTAATGGAGAGAAGTGATGTAATAGCTTTTAAAACTATGTGCCAGGAATACCAACTCGGTTTAAGAGAGTCCACAATCTATTCCCTTACTGCCCCTAGCTCAGAAATAGGAAAGAGAATCTGTGTATAAATAGCTCAGTGCTCTAAGTAACAGGATGGACAAATCTCCTTTATGCTTCTAAGGCCAAATATTAGTACAGGATAGAAAATTTAGTCAAAGTGTGTCTATAAGGTTTCCTTTTGTTTCTCTGTTTCTTTTCCAAAATATACTAAAAAGTTATTAGTGAATAAAAGAATTTTTATCTTCTTCTTTATTCCATAATTCTGCAATTTTGTTGATAGTGCCCTTTTCTCCTGGTGGGGATGAAATTAAAGAGGCAAATGTAATGTCTGCATTTCTTGGGGATTATAAATGAGGGTTAAGATATTAGAAAGAAAACTATAAAAACCCTAGAAGACGACCTAGGCGATACCATTCAGGAAACAGGCATGGGCAAAGACTTCATGACTAAAACACCAAAAGCAATAATAACAAAAGCCAAAATTGACAAATGGGATCTAATTAAACTAAAGAGCTTCTGCTCAGCAAAAGAAAATATCATCGGAGCGAACAGGCAACCTACAGAATGGGAGAAAATTTTTGCAATCTGCCCATCTGACAAAGGGCTAATATGCAGAATCTACAAGGAACTTAAACAAATTTACAAGAAAAAAAACAAAAAAAGCTCATCAAAAAGTGGGCGAAGGATATGAACAGACACTTTTCAAAAGAAGACATATTTGCGGCCAACAAACATGAAAAAAAGCTCATCATCACTGGTCATTGGAGAAATGGAAATCAAAACCACAATGAGATACTATTTCACACCAGTTAGAATGACAATCATTAAAAAGTCAGGAAACAACAGATGCTGGAGAGGATGTGGAGAAATAGGACGGCTTTTACACTGTTAGTGGGAGTGTAAATTAGTTCAACCATTGTGGAACACAGTGTGGCATTTCCTCAAGAATCTAGAATCAGAACTACCATTTGACCCAGCAATCCCATTATTGGGCACATACCCAAAGGATTATGTATCATTTTACTAATAAGACACATGCACACATATGTTTATTACAATAGCAATGACTTGGAACCAACCCAAATACCCATCAATGATAGACTGGATAAAGAAAATGTGGCACAGATTCACCATGGAATACTACGCAGCCATAAAAAAGAATGAGTTAATGTCCTTTGTGGGGACATGGATGAAGCTGGAAACTGTCATCCTCAGCAAACACAGGAACAGAAAACCAAACCCCTCATGTTCTCACTCGTTGTGGGAGCTGAACAATGAGAACACATGGACACAGGGAGGGGAACATCACACACCAGGGTCTGCCAGGGTGTGGGGGTAAAGGGGAGGGAGGGCATTAGGACAAATACCTAATGCATTCAGAGCTTAAAACCTAGATCTTGGGTTGATAGGTGCAGCAAACCACCATGGCACATGTATGCTGATGTAACGAACCTGCACATTCAGTACATATATCCCAGAACTTAAAAAAAAAATTAGAGAAAATGACACCTGTTTATTTATATCTGATAAAGATATATATGTGTGTGTGTTATGTTCTTATATATACACATATGTTAATTTTCTTATGTATGTATACATATGTATGTTCTCATCTCTATATATACATATATACATAAGAACATTAACTTTACTTGTTTTGATATAACTGTGAAGAAATGAAGTTAACATCAACTAAACAATCATAACAGGCAGTAAAGAACAGTTAAGGTAAATATAAATATTTCTTTGTTCATGAATAAGAAAAACTCCAAAATTGAACATGTGACAAGTAAAAAGTTTGTTTTACAAGAGAACAATGTACTACTTATCAGGATAAAAATTCTTTCCATGAGACAATATAATTATTTTATGAAGCAGAACACTTTACAAATGACTACTATCCTCAATATAAAATCAAAAGGAATTATGTAATAAGATATGTGATCACCAACATAAGGACATTATGAAATTAAAGTAGTTAAACAGATAGTGAAAATGTGATCAAGTTGCATACACTAAAAAATAGATGTTATTGGAGAAAAATTAAATAAATGAGACAGAAATAAAGCCATTGAAACAACCCCCAAACTCTGGGAATCAGTGGAAGAGTTAGATAAAGATTGTAAAAAGGAAAGAAGTAGAGAAATAATGTAACAGATACTCAGTCTAAAATATAAATTTTTAAAATAAGAAACAAAGCAAAAAGCTCAAAGGCAGGTGAAAGTTTATAGTAGAAAGGTAATATTCAGCCATAAAAAATTCTCATTGTAGATATTAATACTCATGATAACTCTAATGAAAAAAGATCAACACCAAGACGAGATTGATAATAATTTATAAACCTAACAAAAAGACAGAAATTTGTAAAAAAAAAAAAAAAATTAAGCAGAGAAAAAAGCCATTATTTTCTAGGAATAAAAACATAGTACCAGTCTTTGAATGAAAAGCATTGTGCACTACAGAGTCATAGATACACAGAGGACCTACTCTGCCGGGATAGTTTCTTTTATGTCATTTCCTCTGGATTTCCCTTGAATTTTAAATTCTTCATAGTTTATTTTATAGGCTCTTTCCTTGTCAGGCTTCTTAAATTTTGTCTCAGCGTGTTGTATTCACCTGTTTCTCTTTTCACTGTACGTGTTCTTCCTAGGTGATCTCATCAACTGGTCCACCTCTATTTTTAAATTAAAGCAAACAAACCAACAAAGGACTTCTATCTGACATCTCTGCATTCCAGGCTGGTATGGAACTGGAGGCCGTTATCCTCCAAACTAACAGAGGAACGGAAAACAAAATACTTCATGTTCTCACTTATAAATAGGAGCTAAATCATGAGAACACGTGGACACATAGAGGGGAACAACACACACTGGGGCCTTTTGGAGAGTGGAGGATGGAAGGAGGAAGAAGATCAAGAAAAGTAACTAACAAGTACTAGGCTTAATACCTGGAGGATAAAATAATCTCTACAACAAACCTCCATGGCACAGGTTTACCTGTGTACCAAATGGGTGCTTGTACCCCTGAAGTTAAAATAAGTTTTAAAAACAAAGCAAAAAGCAAAAAACAAACAAGCACACAAACAAACAAACAAAAAAAAACAGGTGCTGGAGAACCCCACCAATCTGCCCCCAGTATCCTCTTGTTTGGAAGTTGCCCAGAATAAAATTTGCCTCCTTTTCTCCCTAGGCTTTCCTGAACCCTGAGTTCCCTAATTTTATTGAGGATATTCACATGGTCTCTTCTATGGTTCTTTTTATTAATTAGGGTTCTCCAGACAAACAGAAGCAATAGGATGTATATAGAGAAAGAGAGACAAGGAGAGATGTTACAGAATTGGTTCACATGGTTGTGTATTAGAGGCTGAAAAGTCCCAAATCTTCAGGTTAGGCCATTTGGCGGGAGGCCCAGGGAAGATACGACGCTTTAGTTCCAGTCCGATGATACTCTGCTGGCAGAATTCTATGTTCCTTTGGGGAAGTCAGTCTTCTTTCTTTTAAATTCTTTAACTGATTGGATGAGGCCCACTCATATTATGGAAGATAATCTGCTTTCCTCAAAGTCTGTTGATTTAGATGTTGATCTTATCTGAAATATATTTCTTTAGCACCACCACACCAGTGTTTGACAAAATACCTGGGTACTTTGGCCCAGCCAAGTTGACACATGAAATTAACCATCACATAATTTAAATAGCTTTCTAATTGACCTACTTCAAATCCATCCTTCCTATTGCAATTAGAGGGAACCATCTAGAATGAACACTTGGTCTATCTTAAAATATTTGTCAGAGTCTTCGTTGCCTAACAGATAAAGTCCAGCTGGCTCCTTAACACAGCGTACAACATCTTTTACAACCTAATTCATGCCTAACTCTTCTGCCTCACTTACACCACTCAATAGCCAAGATTTTATGCTCCAGTAATGAACAGCTGCTGGTAGATGCTTTTGCTTTTACAAGAAAGGCCTTATTGTGTTATGCTTAAGGAGAAAAGTTATAATCATTCTTCTAACATCTGCTATGACACTTTCTCCATAGAAAGTATATTAGCTATTTAGGTTCACAAACACCTTTTCTTATGTTAGTAATTTCACCATAGAAACCCTAGAAGAGGGCCACAGTCCTCACTTCTACAGGTTGGGTTAAGTTTCTCTTGGTTCGCCCATGGCATCTAGAATGTTCTACTCTTGCTTCATTTACGTCATATTGAATGCATCTGTTGATGTTTTATTCATTCCCACTTGACTGTAGAGTTTCTGAAAACAAGCCATGTTATTTATATTTCTATTCCCAAGGATTTAGATACAGCCTGACATAAAGTTGTGCACAAAAAATCCATTTTAAGGATTGCCTTCCCTAAACATCAAAAGCATTCAGAGACATGATAAAAATAAGTAAAAATAGCAAATACAAATGTAGGATGGGGACAAGCTGACATGTTTCAATAATTATAATTATTCTAACAGCAGAGAAGGGATATTTTGAAATATGCACCAGATAGAACATCTATGCATATGCTTTAAAATTATATTCTCTCGCAGTGAAAGATGTCCAGTGGGCCTAATTAACTTTAGTGGTATTCATCTTGAATCATTTAGAATGGAGAGTACAGCAATCAGATGTATGACTGAGTTAAAAATATCTGTGATGGATAAAACAAAGCACAGCAAACAAAAGAGTTGTACCTGGAGATGGAGGATCTCTTTCTATTTTTATCCATTCATTTCTCCATGCCCCTTCCTCCTGATAAGGGCATAGAATTCACCCTCCCACATTTACATCTTCTCTATAGAAACTATAACAGCTCTTTAGCGTTCACAAACACGTTTTCTCATGGTAGCAATTTCCCTGTACAAACCTTACATGAGGGGGGAACGTTCAATGATATAGTTGAGCTTGATAAAACTGATATTATTAGCATGTTTTCTTTTAGTAAGTCATGGTAAGAGATAGAGAACAGTATTAAATCTCTGATGGATGGGAAGGAGAAAGTAAAGAGATTTTCAACTGTTCCAGGAGAAGAGCTCAAGAAGTGAAAAAAAAAAGAAAAGAAAGGAAGAGAAGAGAGAGAAGAGAAGAGAAGAGAAGAGAAAGAAGAGAAGAGAAGAGAAGAGAAGAGAAGAGAAGAGAAGTCAGATACTAGGGTTCTTAAACTTTCCTAGGGGAAGAATGAGGCCAAATATTGAAGTATTATCTTTATTGAAGAAATAGCTTATAACTTGTAATTATTTTTCTCTGTCTTGTTTGGATCTTTTGTAGCAAAGTGCCTTGTAGAGGGCCCCCACATTGACATAGGTTGCCCCAAAACTGAGTGGAAATATGGTTGTCATATTTAGACAGAGATACGCACTGATACTGCCCTAGACGACCCCCCACCCCGGCCTTGAAAAGGAAGTAATAGTGAGGAAATGCAGTTCATGTGTGCTCCCAAGATGAAAGAAATTAGTTATAATGAGAGTCAGTAGACTCCGATTAGAGTTCTGAAGCCGTGCAGGAGATAACTCTATTGCAGAGCTTACGGAGTGGACATCTTTAACCAGGAGATGGGTAGTGAATACTGCTGGGTATTCAGAAGAGCTGTTGGAGTCATGATGGGACTGTGTCAGCAGCAGGAGCAATTGCATTGCCTGGCTTGTGTTAAAATCACAACTCTTGCAATTCATACTCCCTTCGTAGTTCTCAAGAAGGTATTTTGAATTTCCTTTTTATAGAATCTTGGCTTAAGACTTACTTAATTTTTTATAGCTTCCTAGTGACGAAAATGCTTTATAGTAGGTCACTTCTCTGCTCAACAGTGAAGACTAACAAGTATTAAAATAATTGTTGCTATTTTCTTTTTTGTGGCACTTGTATCTTCACATTAACCCATGATGAAATTAAGGTTGAATGGGAAAAAAATGGAAAGCCCTTAGTTTTGTTAAAATATTCGTCATGATCTTCTACCCTTATACATGGACACACAGGCTGCTTTGAGCAGCATATACCAGGGTCAAAGGAATTATATTTAAGTGCTTCTATTTCCATGCTACCCAAGGGAAAAAAAATCACCAGTTGAAACCTTTTTGGAGATTTTCAGTTGGCTTAAATTATAGAAATTCCTCTAAAATTCCTTTCAGGTTTTTTTCATTAAAATTTTATTTAGTAATAATTTCTATATGCTAAGGAGCTGGTTTTATTTGATCTGAAGCATGAAAAGAAATCAAAAGTAGATCTAGTTCAAATAACTTTAATTTTAGATCACATTTAGATAGCATTTGCTCTTTGTATATGTTGTATGTTTACAGTGCGATACAGAAGTCTTCATAAAATCAATGATTCCAGATCTTTTTTCTGACTTTATAGCAATTTTGAGCTTAATTTAATAATTCTTTTTACTTTTTACAAGATATATTTTCTTATCAACATAAATGAATTGTTTCTTTTATCTATGCCATATTTGACCCAGCATCCTTTGCTAGAAATGTACCTTTTCATTAGAGTATAATTGCAAAGACAAAAATGTGATATACTTCAAAATACTTTACATATGTATACGCTAAACAAAATGCAGAATTTCTAGGGCATTTTGAGACTTAGTGTTTATTTTGAGTGTATTTAATATGAGTGTATTTCCCCAGTTTTGTTCATTTTAAACTGATATCTGCCAAAGCTCCAATTTACCACCTAAGCTTACTGACTTATCATTTTATTAATTTATATTTTGAAACAATGTAAGATCGTCAATAATTTGTAAAATAGTATAGAATTCCCGTGTACCCTCACACACATTCCCTGAATGTTAATATTTTTCATGCCATCATGGTTTTTAATATTACTTCATGAATTTTTCTCTAACTTGCATAATTAAAATACAAATATCTCTTGCTTTGTTTCCATACAACCCTAATCCATTCTCCAAAATGGTTCCAGAAACATCTTTAGAAATTTTGGTGTCACTCTTCTTAATAAAATTGTGTGCGATCTTAGAATGATAGAATAAGATGCTATTTATAAATGAAAGCAAAAATTAAGTGACTTATGTAAATCTAATAAATTTTATTTCCCTTTTCATAAAAGTTATGAAGGCTTAACACTGCAAAAGAAGTTTAATAATAATAGGATTTCTTTCCTATGTATTTAAGTTGTATTTTGGGGTAGATGAAATAATTTTAATTACAGCTTGTGTGGGGCACAGGAGGAAATAATAAAGATTGTCATTGCTAATCAAGTGAAATCTATGATGTGACCTTTTACCAGATGTAATCTTTTTTCTTATTATGGCCCATTGCATTTACTTTACTAATATTATTCTGAGATGCATTTTTAGTCATATAGAGTTTTTAGGAGAAAACAAGGAGACTTTTTTTTCCTGTTCATGGAAATATATTAAACTTTCTTTTAGCCCACATAGATGGCTTACAATTAAAAATAAGAAAACAGTGCATTTTTTAAAACACAGAACATTTGAAATCTTTACTAATCAAATTTAAGTAATCAAATCTAAATAACTTATAATTTTGATAATATCAGTTAAGCCCTAAACAAAATATTCATACTGCTTTAGTTGAATCAAATGTTTGCGTACAGTTAGTGCATAAACAGATGCAGAAAAGCAGGTACAAATTATTAGATGAAGTTTTTATACTAACGAATAAAAAATCACAGAATATGATTAATCAAATCTAGAAGGTCCAGGGACGTTATTGAAGAGATATGTTATTCTCACATTATCGATTTAAGTGTGAAATATCTAAGAACAATAATGTTGATCTGAGAAACTACATTCTTTCCCTTATGCTTATTCATCAGATGGTACAGTATTAGATGGTCTGGGCAAACATTTTCAAAAATCACAATATTAGTAATATCAGCCTAAAATATTTAGGATTCTGTGATGTGCATCAGATATTGAAAAAGACATAAAAGTTGTACTTTCTTTCAATGAGTTTATACTTGGTTTGAAGGTGACAGAATTGCATATTCTTACCCTTGTACCCTTTCTCTCCCCTGAAGGCAGATGGCCAGTTTTGATTAAGGTTCCTCCTCCCTCCTGTGTGGTAATTAGCTATTTCCTCAACAGTCTCCTGTCCCAGATCATGAGCACCTCAAAAATAAGACTGTTTCTTATTTGGTTTATTTCCCAGGCCTGTAAAATTCTCCTCATATATTAGATGATCAACAAATATTTAGTTACTGACTGGATAAACGAAAGAGTGAAGGTTAATAATGCAAGATGACAATGCTAGAAACTAAATATACAGTTCTACTTAGAAACTTTCCAGTAAGAAGAAATAGTCACTCATTTCCTCTCAAATATTAAAAGTTTCAGAGAATTTAGACAGAAAGAGCTCTACAAAACAGCTTATCTCCCCAGCATTTTCACTGAACACCAATGAGTCCTTCTTCTGTTTCTGCACCCGCTTCCCTCTTCTCTGTGCCAGCCAGGTCTTCTCTTCTCCCTCATATTTCCTGCTACCTCATAACTTCAGCTTTCACCTGGCATCTTAAAACTTCTCTGGCCTCAACATTTCAGCTCTGGTTTCCAACTCCAAGTGGCTAGATTCTCGAAGGATGTATTGGGATCTTTTTAGCCCAAATAACATTTGTCTGACTACACACTTGAATCTATTGCTGCAGCCCCTGTAGAGTTTTTGCCCTCTCTTGAGCACATACCCCTGGTAGAATGAGTCTTGCTTCTGTGTCCCCACACTCCTCAGCTGTCTTTCTTCATTATGCTTGCTCTCTTTTTTGTTTTCACAGTTCTACCAACATGCTGTCATTTTGAAGGTATTCATTCACCATGACAGCATGAAAACTGACGGCTGTGTAACCATATCTCACACAGAAATTCTTCCAAAACTTTTCTGATCACTCTTCACATAAAATTAATAATTATTCCTGTTTGGAGGAAAGATATATTTTGATTAATGGTGTTTAAACTTATCATCTGCCATGAATTACAGAAATTGTAATGTAAAAGCAGAAAAGCCTTTTGGTGGTGGATAAAAGAGTACACTTGAATATCAGAAAAGAGCCTGGCTGATCCTAGATTGGAATCGTCTCCACTCTTTCAAATTTTGCACTTAGATCTTCAAAAGTATGTCATTATGAGTTTCTTTGAAACAAAAACCACATTTAGAATATATCTAAATGTTCTATTTGCTATCATAGGGTAATTTAAATCTAATAATCTTTTTCTTCCACATTATTCATTAGCATAGAATGTTTTTAAAAATCTCAATCAATAATGAATATAATTCAATAAACTCTTCAAAAATTAAAATAAAAGATTTCCACTGGGCCTTTAAATATTTTAATTAGATAAGAATAGGTCCAATTTTTTTTAGTGTTGCTAATACAAAAATGTAACAAATTCTTAAATTTTACAAAGACACATTAGATGTACACAAATAAAATTTGGAAAGAAAGTAATGGAATTTTGTTCTCACTCATAGGTGGGAACTGAACAATGAGAACACTTGGACACAGGGTGGGGAACACCACACACCAGGGCCTTGTTGTGGGGTGGGGGAAGGGGGAAGGATAGCATTAGGAGATATAAATTGCAGTCAATTTAAGTGAAATAGTTTAGTCTTCTTTTTCACTTATTCTATCCTATGGTAACACCCCCCTCTGCCCCCTCCCCCTCCACACACACAAAGCAAGTTTTCACTGTAAGGCATAAATGCTAGACACATTTTCCCTAAACTCTCAATGAGCCAGCTTCAAAGTTCAGATTGTGATAGTTTCCTCTTACATTTTTGTGTATTATCATTTCCTAGGAAGTGGATGCTATTCCACTTGCTCCCACAAAGCATAAGAACTGTTAGCTCTCTTTGTCTTGCTGCTTATTCCTCTTCTGAAACACCACAGTTTTAAAATTCCAAGTCATTTCAGTGTCTGTCTCTTTCATTTATCAAATCTGTGTAGTAATCGTTGAGGACACAGAGAGGAATTATGTTATTGGTGGCTCCAAAGACCATTATCCACTTTCTACCTGCTAAAGACCACTAGTTAGCTTTACTAAGACTCCATTCAGCTTTACTGGAAGGTTTACTCTAACCAGCTTCTGCTGCTGCAAAGTAAATATATTCTTGTAATTGAAATTTTTTTTTCAGATTCTGGGGCTCAAATTAATTTCTTTATCATCTGGGTATCTCTGTGATTTTTAGTGCCTTACTTTGATCACACAAGCATACCTCAATCTCCGGGTCTTTATAAAATACCATTCTGGTATTTCCACAGTATTTTCAATAGTTCTTTAACTAAAACAACTACATGGAAAGATTTAAAATGTACTGATTGCTAAAGAAAAATGATTTTCTATTTTGAAAGCATTAAATCAACTACTTTTACATTTGTTTGACAAAATTAGCTGTTTTAATTTATGTTTTATATGTAGAATTTTAATTGTGATATCCAATTAAATTAACGCTGGTTTCATGGGTCCTAGCAAATTCTTACTTAAGGACCCAAATAGCTATCAAACTTATTTAATCTCTTGCTTCCTTACATATGATAACATTAATTACATTATTCAAATTATAATCTACTAGACATTCCTAGTAGATGGTCTTAGAAGTTTGGGATATGGTTAGGATTTGAAGAGGAAAGGAAATAAACTAGTAGGGAAGGAGACAGTATTGAGGTTTGAGGGGTAGAAAAAAGAGGGAAGAATCTATTAAGTGACATATATCAAGTTACTCTTTATTATCTTCATGGCTATCCTGTGTATCCTTTCATAACTCATAAATTCTCAGGGTTATTTTAGAATTCTTACATTTTTAGAAACTTCTGGACTGCCAGCTACTGGGAAATCTCAGGTCTTTCGTTTGTGGCTTCTTCACCCTTGCAGTTTGGTGAGAAGAAGGAAGTGGTGCCCACTGGTTTCTTCACTCTGGTAGCTCAGCAAGTGGGAGGGAATGTTACAGCTTTTTCATTCCCACAGTTCAGTGAGTTTCAATTTCTAGTCTTGTGACCAAGAGGAATGAGGTATGTAGACACTGGAGAATGAGTAAGGCAGAGTAGAATTTTATTGAGCAACAGAAAGAATGCTCTCAGCAGCAAAAGGGGACCCGAAAATAGGTTGCCAGCTAAGAGGCTGAGTCTGGGGTTTTTATGGGCTTAGAATGGGGAAATGCATGCTGACTGGTTTATGAATAGGCTTGGAAAAAGCAGCATTTAGAAAGAGGTATGATAGTGTAAAGAACCAATGCAGGGCTGAAGTGAAGATCCTGGTACTAATCAGGGGCTGAGTATACCAAACAAGAATGGAAGTTCTCAGTCTGGTCCATGGACTCTATCTGGAGCTCATAGTTTGGTGTTCAGACTTTACACTGTCCTTGACTTGAAGGTCAAGTTTCACCAGGAACCCCTCCCTGTCTGCCTAGGCACTTGTCTGCCTCCTGTTGCTATCATTTCTATACATATAGTAGAGCCTCACTTACCTGTTATGATCAAGCAATGGATTTTTCCATATAAGTGAATTGTCCTGATAATTTTACCACTACAAGAACTATTAAAAATCATTCTTTTTTTAAAAGAGATGTGGTGTCACTATGTGGCCCAGGTCAGACTGAGCTTCTGGGCTAAAGCGATGGTCCAGCCTCAGCCTCCAGAGTAGTTGGAGCTATAGGCAACCACTACTGTGCCAGGGATATAAATCATTCTTGATAAAAATATTTTAACCTATAGAGTTCTGAAGTCATTTAGCTGGTTTTTGATGATTCATTTTACATTAAAATATTCAGTAGTGAACCACACAGTTTTACTGCTGTGTGCCAATCTCATTGTACTTTTAAAGAAGTTACAAGAGCACTCCTGTATGTGATACATTTAAATGATGGCCAGACATTCAAGAATTCTCTAAAATGTGAATATGAAGGCAGAAATGCTCAGAAAATACTTGATCAATCAACCGAAAGTATTAACAAATAAAAACATGATCAGAGAGATAAGAGTCTTCATGACAGAAAAATAAAGTGTAAATTATAAATAATAGTGTTATCATATGTTTGATGTATGATCTATCAGCAAGTCATAAGTTAAAAGATTTTCATATTAGATTACTTATATTTTGAGACTGACTGGAAGACCAAAAGGCATTACTCTATTTTAGGGTAGTATATTTTTAAAAAAAAAACTTCCCTATAATTTTTAGCTTAGGCCTCTTAAGAATAGACATGTAATTTTTCTGGGAGTTCAGATGATTATCTGTAGTACCATAATACACTAATGCATGTTTTTGTATACTGGAAAATGTGGAAATATTTATTTAGCATCTTTCAGATTAAGGATGTGGCAGATTAAGGATATTTAAATATTTAAATTTGTTTATGTGTTAAAAGTCTAAAGTGATTCATTGTTTATTATGCAGCACTTGTGCATTCTGAATGTATAAAATAATTTTTCTTTAATTACAATGCCTGATAAACTCAAATGGATCCAATTTCAAAGTGCATTTCATATTTTAGAAATGTGTTTCAACAAATGCACACTAATATATTTAAATTTTATTATCTTTACAATAAAGATGAGAATAGGGGGCTGCTTAAGGAGTTAAAGTCAAAAGAGTTCATCGAGGACTCCAGAGAAGCATTTTAAGGAGGAAGATAGACATACAGTAGTTGCTAAAATTGTGCTATTTGTCCTGAGAGACATACTTAACCTTCAGATCTCATGAAACACTGGTAGAAATATTAGGGCAAAACTGGCGAATTTCTCTTTTTGTAATATGGGTACATTAGCATAAAACCTCTCCATTGCATACCCAAATGCTTTCCTATGTAGGTGTAATCATGGAAAGTACAATCCTAGATGAGGGTTAATGTATCTTACTGGAGTTCAGTACCAAGCTGATTGAAGATGGCAGCCCTGTGCTTTTTGCAAAGAAAACTTCATGGGGAGTTAGGAACAGATGCTAAACAATATGGCACATTTGCTTTCTTGCTGATCACGCATGCCAGCCCCTGGCAGTCTTTATGAGGTCAGAGGATTAGTAAAATTGTAGTCAGCAGGAATACAGGGCATGTAATTAGAAGGAGTCAAGTAGGTGTGCTGGAATGAGTTAGGTATGGGCTTTCCCCAGGTGTGTCTTACTTGCCCTTCAGCATATGGCTGTAGGAGCATGAGGGAGAAAAACTAAAGCTCAAATAATTCAGTCCAAATCATGCAAGTACTTATGACTTTATACGTGTTGAATATGAAGTGGACATACATGCTGGACTACACATGTGATGAACTTAATATTTCTTTATAAAAATAATGATTAGTCATAAAAGTGGTTGGTGAGCGATATAGATCAGTATGAAGGAGAGAAATATGTTGATGAGAAAGAATTGAATGGGATCATAAGCCATTTTTGGTTTAGTTGGTTATGATTTTCTAGGTCTCAGCTGATTGATCTGTAAAATTAGGATGTTACAGTGGATGATGTCTGAGATCCCTTCTAAATATGAAAAAAATGCTTCTTTTATAAATTTGAAGATTTTGGCACTTTCTCTTTTTTTGTTTTTGTTTTTTTTTTTGGCTGGTCAGTGATGTTGTATTACTACCTAAGACAGTAGTGCGAGGAATTAAGTGCTTATTAACTGGCAGGAAAGAGGCAGCCCAGAAATAGAAATTGGGCCAGGGCAGAGGAGGAGGACATCCTCAGCTTCTTCCCACTGCAAGTATCAGTTTTCTCATATAAGTGATTAATGGAAGTTGATTCTGTAGTTTGGTTATGTTGGAACAGGGGATTCGGAGGATCAAACTGACAACCACAGAGAAAGTCTATTTTAAATAAAAGAAAACTAAGGCCCAGAATGGCCAACCAGACTTACTCAATGTCACAAAGCTAGGTCTAACAAAGTGGGACTTTTTATGGCATTTATTTGGTACATTTAACTCTATACGATGCTGCCTGTTTTAATGTTTTTGAGATTCTGAACTAAGAGAGGAGCAATCTGGAGGGATGCGAACACACACACAGATGTTCGTATAAACTTGACGTGACACAGTTACTGAAGTCCTGTCCTGTCTTTTTAATCCATCGCGTGCTTTCTCATATCCCAGATGGTATAATTCATTTATAACTTCGTCATTGTCAAAAATTGATACTTCCTTCTTTCCCAAACTTGAGAAGATTCTGCATTTACAATGGTTTCTTTGGTATATAGTGAATAATTTGGTATCAATCTTTTTTTTATGTTTCTGTTCTGTATGAAAACATACAACATAGAGGACTCTAAACAGAAGTATTATGTGTACAAGCAAGGTCTACATTTGAATCTAGTTTGCTGAGACTAAGAAATTAGATCAACATATGAGATGACTGAGGCATCACCTCCCATCTGTACTATTAGCTAATTTTGAAACATGTAAGTTCACTCTTATAATAAATAAACTCTCAAGTGTTCCTGCTCACAGTATGTTTTTGCATGGTATTACTCCCCCACCTCCCACTTTTTGTGGACTATTTTCCTAATTTATAGAATACTCATAAAGAAACTAAACAATGATCACCTCAGCAATATAAGAACCTAAGAATTGTTATGGACATGGGTTACTCAATAGGACTGGCTGAGATGAAAAAATATACTCTAATCTGGGGCTGTTTGATGCAGTGGTAATTAACACATGTGCTTATTGAGCACTTGATATGTTACTAGCATGATGGAGGAACTGAGTTTTTTGGTTTAATTTCATTTTAATTAAAATTTAAGCTTAAATGTTATGTGTAGCTTGTGGCTACCACTGCCAGAAGCATAATGACAATGACATGGCATTTTTAAGGGTTATTTATTTTTTTTTAAAAAAGGTGAATATTTTAAATGCTTGCTCACCCTGGGCAAAATAGTAAGAACTTATCACCCCAAAAAATAGTTTAAAAATTAGCTAGGGTGTGATGGCAACATCTGTAGTCCCAGCTACTTATGAGGCTGTGGCGGGAGGACTGCTTGAGCCGAGGAGTTTGAGGTTGCAGTGAGCCATATTCGCACCACTGCACTCTAGCCTGGATGACAGAACAAGACCCCACCTATCAAACAAATAAACAAACTGAAAAACAAATGCTCCTAACAGGAATTATACATCATGGAAAATACCTACCTCATCATATCTACTGATAATTTCATATTTACTGAAGCTTGCTTCGTATTAAACATATTAATACTTTCTTTTGTAGTCTGATTTGCATAGTCTGTGAAAAGAAGAGCTGCTAACCTTGGAAGAGTATGCCATGGATTTTCTTAACTTCATGTCACATGTGAAATTCATACACGTGCTAGTGAGGGCCGGGGTCTTTTTATATTAAGAAGGCAATGACAAGGTGTCTCAAAATATTGAGAAAGCAACTCAATTTTAAATATTTAAAAATATTAATGAGTACAAGTGGGCAGTTGTCTGTTGTTGTGCCCAGTAGATAACTAGGTAACAATCTTCTTTGCAAAAGTCCTTGCAGCCACCAACCATCTTTTAAACTAAATTTGATCACATAGTGGAGGTTGCTGGAAGCTGAGTTTTGTGAAATGTGATATGAATCTGTGATAGATAAATTCTCCTGTTTCAGGATAAGTAGAGAAGACATAAACCTCTGCAGAAGAAAGAAGTTCCCACACTAGGAGTTGATGTGATATGCATTTCACACTCTCAGAACAATGAAACTACTAGAAACAGTCAAAAGCTTTACTGAAATATTCCCTGAGTAACAAAAAGATTATAAGAAATCAAGAAATGCGCTAACATGAAAAATAGATATGTATTTTTTGTTCAAAGGTAAATAATTTCCTATCAATTGTGTAGAAATAAATATAATCAAAGAAGCAGTATACGTGTGCTTTAACTTTGAAAACATTGTAATTCAAACATAACATTGTTATAAATGATGTTTTTTAAAATGTATGTTTATAATTTCCTATGTAATTGAACTGTTCGTACAACCGTAGCTTAATCATTTTTGTTAAGCTAAAATTCTGATCTTTGGGACGGCTGTCATCAAATAGAAAAGAACTCTGACT
Source organism: Hylobates moloch (assembly GCF_009828535.3). NCBI lineage: Eukaryota > Metazoa > Chordata > Mammalia > Primates > Hylobatidae > Hylobates > Hylobates moloch. Next base: position 115,246,418 of record NW_026652283.1, read on the forward strand.
ATTGCCACATCAACAGTGAAGTTTTGCCATGTACTGACAGACCTAGAAATAGAGAAGAGGCATAGCATGTCAACATATCAAAGTTATGTAAAAATTTTATGATTTCTCATAACATTGCTGTCAAATATTACACTTATGTAATATTGGCTTCGGGCATGAGAAATTACGGTTGGTAAGTTTTATAGGTGATAAAAACAATTAATTGGCTTAAATTTGTCATTATAAGAAGAACTACTCTATTGTGCACTTTCAGCAAAGTTTCTGTAAAGTATCAAAATACTTTTTTGAATATGGAGAGATAAAATATCTTACAGAAAACAATTATTACAGAAACCTAATACTGCTACTGCTTTTTTTTTTCCTAACTGAAGATTTGCTTAGACTATCTCTAACTTTGGCACTTTCATATTCACTATATTTATACTGAGAAATAAGTCAAATACTCTGCATCATATTTTTGTTCTGTGAATAATGATGCCCCAGGACTGCATGTCCAGTTTCCGCAGCACACTGTGTTCATTTACATCCTGTGCCTGTCTGGCTAGCTCCTACAACCTGCTACCTCTCTTAAAGTTTATTCTAGTTTAACAGTGATTGATCTGCTTCACATTTGAAATGAGCTTGAAGACAATATTTCTTCTTTACAAAGGCCCACTAATTTGGTTGAAATTTTCTTTTTAGTGTGTTAATGTTTTCTTGTCTTTCGTGTGACTAGGTCAAGAAGTATATATGAGTGGAGGTATGTGCAACTAAAGTGAAATTGCAGAGAGTGGAATCTGAAATGAGAAATATATAATCTTTCTCATAATCATGGCAATTATCTTTACATGAAATGATATTGCTTTAATATTTTTCAATTAATAATGATATAGTAAAAGTGTCACCAAAAGATGAAAACAAAGTATAACATATGTAATAATCTTTTTTAAAAGAAATATTCAGTTGCTTCCAAATTCTTGGAATCAGCTCCTTAGAAGACAGAACAAAACATTATTTTTAGTCCAGGAACACAGGATGGCAGGACTATCTATCTCTTTCTTTTTTTTTTTTTTTTTTTTTGAGACAGAGCCTTACTCAGTTGCCCAGGCTGGAGTGCAGTGGCGGGATCTCGGCTCACTGCAAGCTCGACCTTCGGGGTTCATGCCATTCTCCTGCCTCAGCCTCCCGAGTAGCTGGGACTACAGGTGCTCGCCACTGCGCCCAGCTAATTTTTTGTATTTTTAGTAGAGACGGGGTTTCACCGTGGTCTCGATCTCCTGACTTCATGATCCGCCCACCTCTGCCTCCCAAACTGCTGGGATTACAGGCGTGAGCCACCGCGCCCGGCCTAAGAATATCTATCTCGAAGAGCAGGGAGCAAAGCAAAGTAGGCAATTGAATTTCCAGGTTTCACCTAGCTAAAGATGAACCTATTTGTCACTTGATAATGGAAACATCTGTCTGTCCATCTACTTATCTATTATCTATCTATCTATCTATCTATCTACCTATCATCTATCTGTGTGTCTATCTGTCTATCTATGTATCTATCTATCTATCTATCTATCTATCATCTATCTATCTATCTATCATCATCATCATCATCATCATCATCATCTGTCTCTCTACCTATCAATCTATCTATCTGTGAATAAAGGACAAAATCTCTAGCCAGAATAGTGGTGAGGCAAAGAGACACTTGAAGTAGTAATTAATGTCTTGAACTCTATGATAAGAAAGCTTGACAGTGGACCCAGAATTTGGAGCAGAAAAAGACCTGGACCAAACATGTCAGAATTATATTACTTTCAGACATGCTACAGTTATTCACTTTAAAAAAAACAAAAAGGAAATATATGCAATGATTATTGAAATCCATTATACAGACTTCCGCTTCCAGGAAGATGGAGAAGAAGCACTTTTCCTTATTCCTGCCACTAAGTACGATTGAAAACCGTGCAAAGAAGGTTTCTTCAAAGGTAAATCGTTTCCTATCAATTGTGTAGAAGTAAATATGATCCAAGAAGGAGTACACAACATGTGCTTTAAGTTTGAAAATATAGTAATTCAAAGGTAACATTGTTATAAATAATGTTTTTTAAAATGTGTGTTTATAATTTCCCATGTAATTGAGCTCTTCGTACCTTTATAGAGGATTGAGTAGGAGGCTGGCTGGGACTTTCTTTCTTGCATGTTGGGAAGGAGACCCCTGCTACAGTGTCACTGAAGGTCATATAAAGAGCAGCAGCCAAGAACTTCAAACCTTCTCCACTAGGAAGCTGTCACTGGAGACCTAGCCTAGTGTGGACCTAGATTCCTCCACCCCAATCCAGGAGCAATGAGAACTTTGCCTCAGGTTTCAATGGACAGGATCCTGGACTTCCACTCCTGCCAGGAATCAGTGAGGCAGCACCTACTCTTTCTCTTTCTCCTGTGGTGCCAGAGAAAAAAAAACTAAAACAGAAAGTTGAAAGAGAGGTTTGTAGGCAATAACATAGTAGCCCAGATGATCAGGTTGCAGTACAAAATCACTCATGCTGCGAATATTCAAGAAGATGTCAAAACTGATTGTAAAATAATCACTAGATACCAACTTTGCCTTACATGTGTAATTTTACCTGACAAAAATGTAGTAAAAGAAGTAAACCCAATGAATGTTTTCAACAGTAGAATGATGAGTAGATAAGAAAGTATCAGTAAACTCAAAGATAGAAGAATGAAGGGAAATTAGAATTAATCAGTAAACTCAAAGATAGAAATTACCTAATCTGAGCAATAGAAAGAAAACAGAGTGGGGAAAAAATAACAGAAGTTTAGGGACCCACCCAATTCAAACAATAGATCTATCATTCATGTCATCAGAAGTTTTTAAAGGAAAGAAGAAAGTGGATGGGGCTGAAAATCACTGGAACAAAGAGTGGCTGAAAACTTTTTAAATTTGGTAAAACAAAAACAAACAAAAAACATGTACTTACATATTCAAGAAGTTGAACAAATCCAAAATGAGGAAAATTCAAAGGAATCTAAAGCTAGACACATACAGTCAAGCTTCTAGAAACTAAAAACCAAACAAAATAATCTGTAAAAGCAGTAAGAGTGAAACGACGCCTTATCTATAGAAGAAAAGAAGAATATGAATGACAGAAGATTTCTCACCAGAAACCATGACGACCAGGAGAAAGTGGTATAGTATTTTTACACTTCTGAGGAATAAAGAAGAAAAACTTAACCTAGAATGCTGTTTTGACTTAAAACATCACTCAGGAATGAAGAGAAAATTAAGACATTATCAGATGGAGGACAAAAAGGAGAAATTTTCTCTAATAAATCTATCCTAAAGGAGTGGCTAAAGGTAGTTCTCTAAGTAGAAATAAAATAATAAAAGGGAAATGAAAATATCAAGAGTAAGAATGAACACTGTAACTAATACTATTGGTAAGTTTAATAGATTTTCCCATCTTCTCTGGAGTTTTCTAAATTATATTTTATGGGTGAAGCAAGAATTACAACACTCTCTAATATGGTTCTAAATGTAAGCAGGACAGCTATTTAAGACAATTTCATTATAAATAAGGAAAGATAAGGGGATATACAGGGAGATAACTTTTCCACACTTCACTCAAACTGATAAAATACTGACATTAGTAGAATGTGATAAGTTCTGTATATAGTGTTCAGAGTAACCTCCAAAATATTATACAAAGAGATGCACTAAAAATTAATATAGATAAATCAAAATAGAATAATAAAAACTAAAAGACAACATAAAATATTTTCTGAAACTCATTAAAATAATATTGAGAAGAAAATTTATAATACTAAGTGACTAGGTTAGAAAAAAGATCGCATATGTATAATTTCAGCTCCTATCTCGAGATTCTAGAAGTGAAGAGCCAATTAAGCCTGCAGAAGCAGAATGAAGGAATTTAATCAATTTTAACACAGTTAAAATCAATGAAATTGAAAATGGAAAAAAACGTAAGAAAAAAAACAAATGAAAAGACAGTTGTATTTTTTTTTTAAATCATAAAATTGGCTGGGCACGGTGGCTCACACTTGTAATCCCAGCACTTTGGGAGGCTGAGGCGGGCAGATCACGAGGTCAGGAGATCGAGACCACGGTGAAACCCCGTCTCTACTAAAAAATACAAAAAATTAGCCGGGCGTGGTGGTGGGCGCCTGTAGTCCCAGCTACTGGAAGAGGCTGAGGCAGGAGAATGGCGTGAACCCGGGAGGCGGAGCTTGCAGTGAGCCGAGATTGCGCCACTGCACTCCAGCCTGGGCAACAGTGCGAGACTCCGTCTCAAAAAAAAAAAAAAAAATGATAAAATTGACAAATTTCTAACAAGACTGTCCAAAAAAAAAGAGAGAGGGAAGACACAAATTTCCAATATAAGGAATGAAATAATATCACCCTGGGCTCTGCAGACATCAAAAGGATAAAAAAGGAAATAATAGGAGCAACTTTCCACACAACTTAGTTGAAATAGACCAATTATTTTAAAAACTCAAACTTTTATAGCTCACCCAAATTGAAACAGCATAGTTGAAGAGCTCTAAGGAAATTGAATATTTAATTTGCAAGTATCACCAATAAAATATCTTGTCCAAGGTGATTTCACTAAATATTCAAAAAAGAATTAACAGGAATTCTACATAATCACTTCCAGAAAATAGAAGAGGGAACACACTGTTATTAACCTGATAACAAAACGAGACAAAGACAGTGCCAAAAACTAAAACTACAAACCAATATCCCTTATAGAATATGGACCCCAACATTTATAGCTAAATGTTAGCAAAGAGAATTCAGCAAAATTTAAAAAGCATTATGCACCATGAGCAACTAAGGTTTCTACCAGGGACTCAAAACTGGTTCAATATTTGCAAATTAATCATGTAACCTACCAGGTTAACTGAGTAAAGATGAAATACCACATGGTCATATTTATTGATGCAGAAAAAACATTTTAAAATTTCAGCACACATCCATGATTAAGCCTGTCAGAAGCAGAATAGTAGAGAGAAACTTCCTCAAATTGATGTAGAGCATTTACAGCAAATTTATGGCTAGCATTATGCATGATGGTGAAAAATTTAATTATTTTCTCCAAAGATCAGGGACAAAGTAATGATAGCTACTCTCATCACTCTTATTCAACATAGTGTTGGACCATTAATGGAGTCGTGGTGGGAATGTAAAATAGCAGAGTCGTTCTAAATTGATATAGCCGTTTGGAATATTTTTTCAATGAAATTAACCATCTAACTATCACATGACTCAGTTATTCTACATCTGGGCATTTATCCTTGATAAATGAAGACAAAAACCTGTACGTGAATGTTGATAGCAGCTTTATTTGTAATTGTCAAATTTTGGAAACAGCTCAAATGTTTATCGATAGATTGATGGTTAAACAACTGGATTCATTGGCACTGTGGAATATGAATCAACAGTAAAAGGGAATGAACTACTTTTGTAACTTTTAAGTTCAGGAGTACAAGTGCAGGTTTGTTACATAGGTAAAGGTGTGTCATGGGAGTTTGTTACACAGATTTCTAATACACACAAGGACCTGGGGGAATCTCTGGAAAATTATGTTGAGTGAAAAAAATCCAATTCCCCAAAGTTATATTTTTATGATTTGAACTATTAACAGTTCAGAAATGACAAAAATATATAAATAGAAAAGAGATTAGTGGTCGTCAGGGATCATTCAGTGGGTGGAATCAGGCAGGAAGCAGATGTGGCTGCAAAGGGCAATGTGAGGGATCCTTTTGGTGATGGAAATGTTCTACGTCTTTACTATTCAATGTCAGTATCCTGGCTGTGATTTTCTGTTATAGATTTACAAGATGTTACCATTGGGGGAAGCTGAGTACGATGTACACGGGAATTCTCTCTTATCTTATGACTGCATGGGAATCTAAAATAATTTCAGAACAAAAATTGTAATTAAAGCAATTATATACTGATACCTTCTTGATTCTATATTTTACTATTCTAATATTAGTTATTAAGTTTATAGCAAATGCAAACATGCTTGTTATACAACATTGATCTGTTAAGTACATCCTAAAAATGTGCACTCTTATTAGAGAGAGAGAGCGAGAAAGAATGTGCCAAAATAACATTTTAAATATAATAAATGATAATGTTCAAAGAAGGTGACAATTAGCATAATATTCCTTTTGAATGTCAGATTTCACTTCTGCAATGATGGAAAATAATTCATTCTAAAGTTTATTGTGCATACTCTGAGTTCTATTTTTAATCACTTCTCTGTTTTATTTTCACATAGAAGTATATTATGCCCTTATCCCTGCTTCATTCATGTTGTTAAGTGATTATTATATGGCAATTATTTTTTCAGTACAATTAAATCTAGGGAGGAAATTGATGTGTTTTATATATTTCCCTTGCAGAATTGTTACATATTAAAATATATTTGGGGTGTCAAGGCCAGCAGTATGCCAAGGTATATGCTAAAGCTTTGGTTTCTTACACCTTTGTCCAAATTAAATTTTAATGTTATTAACTGTTTCAGTTGCCCTAGATTATAACCTGCCCAAGTTTTACTGGGCTGGTATGAGCTACAAGCATGGTGAATAGTAATAGCTGCTTCCAGGAACAAAAAATTCCTGTGTTGAAGGCATCATTAGAAACCTTACGGCTGCCAGATAGCACTTCAGCATATCCTTTCCCCAGTGTTCTGCACTCATTGAGAAAAAATAATACGTTGTTTTAGTAGTTCCAATGCATTGTTATATAGTGTGAACCAAATTGCAACTTGCTAATATATTGTATATCTTAAAGGACTTGGCAGGATGCGTTATAAATCAAGCTGACTATAGCTTGTCATTATGGAATGATTGTTACTCATATATTTGTTATGAAAATATATTTCTCATGGTTAAATATATCATTTTTTAAAAAGTTTTAAAAGATGAATTAACTTAATATTTTTACAATCAGCATTTATTAAATAAATGTAATAATTTAAATCACGGTTTATGTTGGTAAATTGAGATATGGCATAACCACTCTACGAGAAGTTCAGGTTGAAGGATGTAAGACACACAAGTAGAAGCACAAAACACGATCGGTGTTATGCCACGCTTTATTTTAAAATGTTAGAAAGTGTAATAATGAAATAATATTTTTCTCATGATTACTCTCAACAAAAATCAATATATTCTATGCAAAACTTGAAAAATAAATAATGAAGTATGAGAAAGATTATTGCAGATGAATGAACAGTAGAGACTGAGTTTTCAAGAGATAAATATACACGAAGTAAGACAGAGAGGCCAGGAAGTATTCTTCCATTCTTCATTGGTTCTGAGCCCACTACCCATCACTAACATTCTCTAATACCATAGATGATTTTTCAGAAAACTAGTATGTTTAAATATATAAAGTGTTTTTTAACATGAATGTTGAAATGTATCTTTTCTCTTGATGTTCGTAAGAGATTATCTTATAGTTTATCTTATTAGTTATATTAGTAGAGAGTTAATTAGAAATATATCAGTAATACAGTTTTCATTTTTTCATGCCAAGAAAACTTTTGCATATTTTTTCATTACAAAGTTTTATTTTAGTTGCTGGTATGGCATGTATTTTATCACTTCTGCTCTGCTGAAAATAGATCCAGGAAAAAGATCCACATCTTGATACTGCACATAACTGTAGTTACTTGTAGATAAGGTTTATTAGGTTTAAGAAAAAGGCTTCCAGAGTAGCAAGAATCAAATCAGCATTCTATTCATACCTGCACTGTTTATTCATTTAAATTTCATTTTTGAGCTTAATTGATCTAGTAACTTACAAGGACTAAAATCATGAAGAAAATGCAGGCACTATATATCTGTTTTTAGACAGAGTCTCACTCTTCTGCTCAGGCTGGAGTGCAGTGGTGCGATCTTGGCGCACTGCAAACTCTGCCCTCTGGGTTCAAGCAATTCTACTGCCTCAGCCTCCCAAGTAGGTGGGACTGCAGGCATGCACTACCACGCCTGGCTAATTTTTGTTTTTTGTTTTCTTGTTTTTTTTTTTGTAGAGGTGGGGTTTCGCCATGTTGGCCAGGCTGGTCTCAAACTCCTGGCGTCAAGTGATCCTCCTTCCTTGGCCTCCCAAAGTGCATATCTCTTTATATTATCTCTTTGTCTGACTGTCTGTCTGTCTGTCTGTCTGTCTGTCTACCATCTATCTAATCTTGATGGGTGATAAGGGATTAGGATAGCGTGTCTTTTACCACACTGCAACTAAACTGTACTTAATAAGATTCTATTTTCTTATATGTCACCTGATTGATAGAAAGCTTCCAAAAGTAAGTCAATGAAAGAAAAGACTTGTGGATGTAGGTAGGTCTCCATTCAAACCCAATAAGAAATTTTAGAAAAAGTTCTATTTTATTTCACAATAAATTTTAATGTATATTAACTGATTTTCCCAAATTCTGCAATCTGCTACCATATCACATTATAATAATTGGCATATTGAAATAAAATGTTTGTTAATATTACACATGGAATAAAGATTGGTAGTATACAAAAATAGGCCAATCTTTATTCCATGTGTAATGTTTACTTTATGTGTGTGGTGTATGTATACATACATACATACACACTAGCATACAATCTAAGATCTGCAGGGACACGTAAATATTAGAATATGTCATTTTCTTTGTTGCTTAGCGTATTTTCAGATCTTAGCTTTTAAAATTCAACAATAGCAAGCTTTATATTAATAAGTAATTGTTTTATTAAAAATCTTCCCTTATGAAGTATTTTATTAAAAAATTCAAACCTTCCTGGGATGAAATATATTTTTAGAGAGAGAAGAAAAATTCTATGAGCAAATATATTGCTATCTGTAGACCAAGCACTTTTATTAATAATAACCTTATGGCCTAAAAAAACTATTTTCTCAGAGTTTTAATATATAACTTAACAAAATCAAAATACACATTCAATAAACATGCAATAAAGATAAATCAACAAATCATAGAAATGTTTATTTAAAGAGAAAAATATGAGAAGAAACAAACACTATTATGAAAAATAGGGGATAAAATTGTCAGCAAAAAGATTTAGAAATACGATAACACTACATAAAATGTTTTCAATTAAATCAAAATATAAATGGAAATCATGACTTTTCAAAAAAGCTATCAAAAATTATATCATGAAGAGCTAAAAACATGAATATACTATTAATTATGGTCAAAATTGAAAATATAGTCAAACAATATCCCCTAAAAATGCATATGCCAAAAAACATTTTAAAAGATTTTCAAAATTTTACCCAGATTTTCAATGAGCAGTTAATTTCTGTATTTTGTAATAATTTCTAAACTCTATAAAAATATAAATCTTCTTAATTTATCTGGCGTATAAGAAAACTAAGGCACATTCTTACAAACATGTATTTAATAATACGAAGTTAAAGGCCTATTCTAGCACTTTTTAAAATGACTCTACATTATGATCAAATGGAAATTATTCTAGGTTTACAAAGTTTCTTCATATGGACTTAAATTATTATCGGTCAAAATATAGAAAGAATAGAATGCTCAAATGTAGTTTGTTAGTTGTTACAAAGTTTGCTGCACTAAAATGAAAGAGATCAGGTAGCTCCTACATTAACTTGGGCCCTTAAAGATCTTGCCCAAGTTTAGTTTTAAGTCCCTTAGAGTCAAAAGTGTTTTTATGGTAAGTTCTTGTGACTTACTTCCTTAGTTTTGGCTTTTTTTGTTTGTCTTCCAAATGCCATCATTCCCTCATGTCACATTTATTTCTGTGATGATCTGAAGGCAGGACTTATCTCTTAATTGTGTTATCATACATTGTTTTGTACAAGAAATCTGTTTCCATCAGGCATTTGTAAGAAGACTTACTGAAAATTTACTGGTCATAGGGGAGAATCACTGTGCACTCCAACCTCTTGACTCCCTGGTTCCTGACTCCACCCTTGTATCTATTTTCTTGTTCCTTAAATTTTAATAGCAATTAACAAATCCTCCAAGTATTTCAAGGCAGCAGTGTTTCCATATAATCTTGGTGTCAGCTTGTTGTTTCTATATCAAATAGTTATCAATACTCAACAAAAACTTCCCTCAATTTATAAAATCTTAACAGTGAAAAAAATTTACTCAATGTTGGTACTTCTGGATGGCACAGGTTTAATAGTTTCAAAAGGTGTTCCCAGTCTCCATAGTAGCTAATGATGAAAGACGCATGTCAATGGTGAACAAGAAAAACTCAGTTCATATAAAAAACAGATAGAGCAAATCAACTTTATGGGCTGCTTTTTAGTAGTAATACCAAACAAATTTCCCACATACCTAGATGCACAGCTTCCTTAAAATTGCTGCAGTGGTCTATGTGTTTGTGAAAAGAAACAGGTCATGGAGAAAACATAGATAGACCTAGAAAAAAACAGTAAGTATTTTTAAAAATCTATTTGATTTGTCCTATAGTTTGAGGAAATTATTCTCTGATGCTATTAAATTGATTAATGTGTCTTAAATTTTATTTTGAATTTTCACCCTTTTTTTGCCATATAGGTATCCCACTTGTAAGTGAAAGCTAAATAATAAGAACTTATTAACACAAAGAAGGAACAACAGACAGAGGTCCTCCTTGAGGGTGGAGGGTGGGAGGAGGAAGAGGAGTCAAAAAAATACCTACTGAGTACTGGGATTAAAAGATTGTTGTTGAAATAATCTGTACAGCAAACTTGATTACCATGAGTTTACCGACGTAGCAAACCTTCACAGGTACCCTCAAACCTAAAGTAAAATGTTTACAAAAAAGAAAAAAGCCACAGACATAGAAAAAATATCAGAAGTTTCATCATGATCATACTGCCAAGTGCCATTTTTAAATCAGTTCACACTATGTCTAACAATAATCCATGAGATGGTGAATTTAACGTGTAATTCTTAAATAAAAAAATTATTTCTTGCTAATTATTACTTACTAAGTTATTACCAATAAGGTATTGCTTACTGGATCATAGGAGCAAATTGAAAAGTAAAAGATGATATAACAATGTATTGAAATAAAATCATTCATCTTTAAAATAAAACTAAGCAAAGCACTTATCTAATTGAAAAAGACTAAAATTTTATGTAATAAATGATTTAGGCAAAGGTGCTAGAAAATTGGCTCACTCAGCTACCATTATTGGAAGTGTAATTCAAAGTGTTCACCTTGAATTTCAATGGGCAACTTTCATCAATATTTTAAAACACAACACAGGTCTCAAAGACCCAGAAATTTTCACTCACATAAACTTACAAATAGACAAAATAATACTTATAATGTTTATTGCATACTGCTTTATGTTTCAAATAATTATAAATAAGCTAAAAGTATTAACAAGACAAATTATGTCTATTCAAATAGATATTCAGAAAGAAATAAGATACTTGAATATATATTGTTCTGTTAGAAACCAAGATACATATTGATGTGTGCAATGTCTTATTCTGGATATATGAAGCACATGATATCCCTCCTGCTATTGAGACTTTCTAAAAATGCTAAATACTTAAAAATAGCTTTTCTATAAATGTTGTGACTTACAGGATAGTATCTGAAAACCTCTGAGGCAAAAATACAGCAGGAGCACAAACTTAAATAAGTCAGTGAGTGCGGAAACCATCCAGTTGCCCTGGATACATGTATTAATGTCAGTAGCCTAGAAGTTCAGTTTTATTTGGAGAAGGAGTAACATGTAAAGCAATGGTAATGCAGTCAGGGAGCAGAATCAGGTGTCTTAACCTAGAGCTGGCATCAGTAAGCAAAGAGGGGGGAGGAAAGACGTATTTTCCCTAGAGCAAAGTTGACATTTACACATACTATGTTTATGGTTGCAGGCCCTGTAAAATATACTTGATGTAATTTAATATGTTTTTCTTAGAAAACAAGCAATTGTAATCGGAATTGGATGCCGTTCACTTGAAATATTCTACTAGTCATTCCCTTATGGTGTAACATAATAGAATAAACAAATGGAAAGAAAGTAATATTTTAGTAATTTCTGTCTATGGGCGTGTATATGCCATGTGTGTATGTGTATATATATATATACACACACACATTTATATATATTTACACATATATTTATATATATTTACATATATATTTATATATATTTACATATATATATATTTTTATATATTTACATATATTTACATATATATTTATATATATTTACATATATATACATATATACATATATATGTAAAGTCCAAAATATTTAAGCTGTAAACCCCTGAAATACAAATATATGTGAGAGATATATATTTATATAATATAATATATGTATATATATGAGAGAGAACATGAGAAAATTCATACACTGATGATAAAATTAAAGCAGAATATTGATTTCACCTCATGTACTAGCTATCAAATTCTTGCCATCTTCCTTAAAGTATACGTATTCTTCTCATTTGAGTTTTATACCACTTCTCTAAGTTACAATAGACGTCATTTTTCCTATCCTGCAGATGAAGGACTAAAAGTCAAGGAAATTAAGTAGTTTGTTATTCAAGTAGTTAAGTAGCAGAAACTGGCTTCAAAAATAAGCCTGTTTATATCTAAAGTCACTTCTACTGCACCAGTTTACCTCTCCATTTGATGACATCTCTGATACCGTTAAGTATCAAGTGCTTGCTTAAAATAGGGCATTTCTAATGGCGGTGAATTAGCACTCTACACCAGAAGAGTTACCATTATAATGTTTTCTGTTTGGCATTTCACTAAGTAAAATATCACTGCCGTATATCTGGGTTTTCTGGCAAAAAAAGAAAAGAAAAGAAAAGAAAAGAAAATCCTCTCAAAGGACTAACCTGAGCTGCTATCACCAATGCAACTCCTACAGTGTTCTTATGCTCATCAAAGTCCAAAATATTTAAGCTGTAAACCCCTGAAATATTGCAAATGTATCTCAGTTGGTTCTTAGTCAACAGCTTTCCAACTGACTCACGTCTAGGTCTTTCAAGACCATTAAAGAAATAAGCATTGTTGCTTAGTTCACATTGCCCAAGAAAAATGCTCAGAGAGTAGTTACAAATGTCTTTTAGGCCATTGACATTTTCATAGAGGGAGGAAGATTCAAATACATTTCGATATATTGGGGCTGGTGCATATTTTAATTAAAATACTTTGCCAAACAAGAAGAAAAAGCCACATATTTCTGTAGGGGAGTTTTCTGAAGCATATTAAAGGGAACTGGTAAAATTTGTTTCCTGTTAAATCACTAACAGTGTCCTTAATTGGGCAAGTTTTAAAGAACATGCATCAAATATGCATCTATACGATTATCTCTCTTAGATAATTAAATAGACTGAAAGAGCTATACATGAACCCTCAGATCTAGAGTTGTTTTAATGTATATTATAAATTAGTTTAGAAATAGAAATATTTATGAATCAATTGGTCTAAAATAACCTGAAGTATAAAAATTTACAGATAAACTCTATGGACTTGTGAGTTGCTCTTTTGTTTTGGTCTTTGAAAACAATTTTTCTCTAACACAACAGTATATTAAAGTGAAATACCTTTTTATGTTTAAACTGGTAATAGTGGTTTGGCACTGTGGAACATGCCTGTAATTCCAGCACTTTGGGAGGCCAAGGTGGGAGGATTGCTTGAGCCCATGAGTTCAAGACCAGCCTGGGCAACATAGGGAGACCTCTGTCCCTACACAGAAAAATAGCTGGGAGTGGTGGAACCTGCCTATAGACTTGGGAGGCTTGAGGCAAGAGGATTGCTTGAGCCTGGGAGGTCAAGGCTTCAGTGAGCTATGATTGCACCACTGCATCCCAGCCTGGGTGACAGAGTAAGACCCTGTCAAGCACACACACAAATGCAAAGAAAGAAATTGGATAGTAGTGAAATTGGTAATATTACTACTTCTCCCAGCATTTTGGTTATATGTGCAATTTTGTGTATCACTGACACAACTTAGAGTATGAGGAAGTGGAAATGTCAGTAAAACTGAACTCAGGAGCCCTATGTGTTACTCTTCACTCAGACTATGAGATTTACTATGTATGCCTGAGCAAGGCACGAACAAGATTTGGAACTTTATCAGCTTTCCCACATATATCCCTGAATAATTAGTGTGGATATTTACTAACAGTAGACATTATCAGGCTTCATTCCTCACTTACAGAATCAGAGTACCCAGGGGAGGTAACTGGGAGGATCTGTGTTTAACAAGCACACTAGAAGACTTATCTTCAACGAAATTTCAGAAGCACCAGGGTAGACAAATGATAAAGTTCCTTCAAGTTCTTAAATTCTAAAACTCTAGATATTACATTTTGAGCACCAAGCCGGTGTGGTGATGCACGCTTATAGTCCCAGCACGTTGGAAGGCTGAAGCAGGAGGATTACTTGAGACCAGGAGTTCAAACCAGCCTGGGCAACATAATGGGACCAAGTCTCCAAAAAATAAAATAAATAAAAAAATAGCCAGATATCATGCCTTGTACCTGTAACCCTAGTTACTCTGGAGGCTGAGGCAGGAGATCACTTGAGTCCAGGAATTTGAGGCTGCAGTCAGCTATCATCCTGCCACACCACTTCAGCCTGAGCAACAGAGCCAGAACTTGTCTCTAAAATATAAATAAATAAATAGATTTGGGGCATCAGCTACAATCTACATTAATACATAAGGAGCTATGAATGAAGAGGAAAAATACTAATGGAAAATAAACTAAGGCGTATTGATAGGCAAGGAAGAATTTATGATAAGCTGGAGATCTTCGTGTGTGTAATTGGTGCGATCTTCTTAAGGTATAAATAGATCTTCTTACATTTGCATTATTAATCACTCAGCTTTCACCTGCTTATGTTAATAGGCACTTCAGCATCTTCCTTTTAAGGCCCACCATCAGGTTTCCAAGCATCCAACTTACTCAGATTATTTGTGGTCAGTACCATTTCCTAACAGAGTAGAAAATACTCAGCTCAAAAAATCCTCTAATAAGGCTAAGTTTTAGTTGTCCTGGCATTAGTTACTACTATGGTGATGGATATTTGATTATCTAGAAAATTTCATATCCCGGAACTGTTGCCCTATATTTAAAACTCTAATTTTACAGCTTTGTAAAATTACAAAGGATAAAACCCTAATTTTATCCTCAAGTGTTCAGCTATTATTCCCAACCTTTATTATATAAAATTTATAAACCTTTCAAATTAAAAAATTGTTACTGATAATCTATAGACTATGTCTATGTGAATCAGATGTAATCACGGGATACCATGCCCTTTAAGAGTTAAAAACAACAAGCCTCGGGTACTGTTGTGGGGTGGGGGGTGGGGGGGGGCGGGGACAGCATTAGGAGATATACCTAATGCTAAATGACGAGCTAATGGGTGCAGGAAATCAACATGGCACATGGATACATATGTAACAAACCTGCACATTGTGCACATGTACCCTAAAACCTAAGGTATAAAAAATAAATAAATAAATAAATAAATAAATAAATAAATTTTTAAAAAGATCATTTTTGAAATTAAAAAAAAAACAAAAAACAAAAAACAAAAACAAAAACACAAGCCTAACCTAGCAAATATCCTGAAATTCCAGAAGACTTGGTGGGGAATTTGGGAATTACCCTAAATTTGGCTGTACAATCATACTTAACAACTTGGATTAATTTAATTATAGGATTTTTAACGTCCTTTTCTTCCCTAAATTCTTTCACATTTCATCTCAGTTTTTTGCTTCTAAAATATAATTAGTGTAGAAATATTTGTATTGCAGCTACTTTTTGAAAATATAGGATAAAACCCCAAAATCTTAATATTTAATTATATGATCTCTATTTTGTTTTAGCCTCTCCTCCCATTGGAAGCTTCTCTCACTGGCCAACCTTCTTGAGCAGTTTTGCCATTGTACCACATTTGCTGGTCCACTCATGATTGTTCTTCTTTTAAAACTTACTCTCAGTTTTTCTCTGGCTCTTAGGCAGTAATGAGGATAGAGATTTTGTTATATCATCTCTCTATGCAGTGGGCCTATTGGGAAAATATAATTAAAAATAAAATCTCCCAATCCGCAAAACCTAGCCATAGAGTAGAAGATTTAAAAAAAAAATTTTTATTGTTAACTAATCATTGCATTAGAATGTGATATATATATCACAGGCAATCCACTAAAGGGACTGCAAAGACAGAAAGAAAATTCATTGTTTTATATAGCCAAGCAGATAGAACCCATGGCATACATTTCCCGAGATAAACAATTACTAGTCCTCAAGTAAGGGTACTTGACAGCACCATTTGTCACACGTAATTCATCCTAAATTCACCTAGTAATTTGGGTAACCATCTGTATTTGCTCATTTATTTTATCCAAAAGAAAAATAAATATCTTCTATCTTTATAAAACAGGTTTTCAACTTGGAGTTGGGTACCAGCTGAAGTTAGGCTCCCACCTTCTCTCAAAAACTGGGAGAGGGCCACTATCTTCATTGATGCCTACATTGCAGAAAGATGCTTCCCAAGTCGCTAATGAAGACATTTCTGAGTTGTAAAGCTGGCAAAAGGCTTATTTAGCTTTTTATTTACATACATCTCATATATCTCAAAAGAGCAAAATAAGATTCACAACTGCAAGTTTTCTAAAATAAATGTTCTGAGACAAGGGAAGGAGAGACCGATTCTTTTCCTTTTCAATCAAGGAGAAATAAATATTTATTTGACTTGTTTTTAATTTATATCTGCCCTTAGAGGCCTCACTCTGACGATGTTCTACCTATGTATTTTACTCACAAAATCTGAATGATGGCATAACCATAGGAAACAAAGGTGAGCTAGAGACAGCTGTAGTTTAATTTCCGTGTTTTCTCTGTCATTAGCTAACAAGTAGATCATCAAGGTTATCAAAATCTATGACATCTGTTGATACAAAGCAGAAAGTCTCTTTGGTGTATTTTCTACAGGACAAAGATAGGTTTTACAGTAATAGATTTTGAAATTGGAAAACCTTTACACATTACAAAACAATAACTTTAACTTTAATTTAATTACAATGTGAGGTGGAATGTGAGAACATATCTAGCTAATAACAGAACTTGAACTACAACTTCAGTCTTTTCATTTTCAGTTTACTTTCCACGACACCAGTCTGCCTTTTATTTTACTTTCATAAAAGAACAATTTTAAATAAAGGAGAATTTTTGTAATAATAAACTCGAAACTTATTAGGTATTTGTAAATACAAAATTATATTTTTCTGAGTGTTGCAAAGGAAATTTCTCTTCTTGAAAGTCTTTGTTCTGCCTTGTTCGTTGCATTGGGAATTATTTTACTGGTAGGGGCCAGGGGTGGAATCATGGTTTGGCATTGTGTTCCCACCCAAATGTCATCTCAAATTGTAATCCCTGTGTGTTGAGGGAGGGACCCATAATCCTCACCTGTTGAGGGAAGGAGGTGATTGGATCATGGGGGAAGTGTCCCCCATGCTGTTCTTGTGATGGTGAGTGAGTTCTCATGAAATCTCATGGTTTTATAAGGGGCTCTTCCCCAATTTGCCCCTCTTCTCTCTCGTGCCACTTTGTAAAATGTGACTGTTTTCCCTTCTGCCGTGATTTTAAGTCTCCTGAGGCCTCCCCAGCCATGAGGAACTGTGAGTCAATTAAACCTCTTTCCTTTATTAATTACCCTGTATCAGGTATTTCTTTATACCAGTGTGAAAGTGGACAAATACAGGCATTAAAAAGTTCTGTGAGAGTGAAAAGGCCTCTAAATCCATCTCACCTTGGAGATGATGGTTGATGTTCTTCTGGTGTGAAATTGCTTTTGTTTAAACATTTCTAGTCTATTAGCTTACCTCTGACAGGTGACTGTTGTGTGTAGAACTGCAAAGTAATGATTCGTCAGCAGATTAATCAGTTAATATAAATTTGGGCACATCATATTTTTTCTGGAAGCAAAAGTAAGAATCATATCCAAAGCAATTATGTTAAGGTTTTAAAATTATTTATATAATTTTCTGTCATTTTAACTCGCTTTTGCTTTTAAGTTGCAAATGATGTGATAGAGATATTTGATCATATAATGCTTTTATTTGCATTAGCTGAACAAATAGCAAAATTTAAATTACAGACTACATCTTTGCTTGAATTAACAAGGGTTGTACAATATTAAGCATTGGAAATAATCAATTTCATAATAATGGTATTAAGGTTAGAAGCTTTATGACCACATATTCAGCAAAAAATCTATTCTAAATTTACTATTAATGATGCAGTACTAATTTTCTAGGTTTTGTTTAATACATAAAGATCCTTATATCTTTCTCTATTATTTTAATCCAAGGATCTATTGAGAGTGAACAAATGTTTCAGAGTATTTGAAAGTTCAATATTAACACTAAAATACCTTATATTTGAATTTGTATAATTTGTTTCCAGTAAATCAATAGGTACTACACATTTTGATGTTTGTAAAATAGTAATGCAATTAAAATATCCGTCTATTATCATTTAGTTAATCCTAATTTCACTTAAGCACACAAAAATGTAATCATCCAAATAGTAAAGTGGTCCTATTTTCATTTTATTCTTAAATCAGAGCAATTGGGCCGGGCGCGATGGCTCACACTTGTAATCCCAGCACTTTGGGAGGCCGAGGCTGGCGGATCACGAGGTCAGGAGCTGGAGACCACGGTGAAACCCTGTCTCTACTAAAAATACAAAAAATTA